>NW_027397090.1:17698796-17797681 GCF_003265705.2 Callorhinus ursinus
ACATTATGATTTTGGATGGTGGTGTGGAAATTAGACTGTTTTGCTAATTATAGCCAAAGAAGTGGGCTTATCAACCAAGCTCTGTCACTTACTCTAAAATATTACCCTGGAATATTCAAGAATTTAACTTTCGTTCTGTTTTGAAGGGGAAAAGGGAAATCCCTTTCATTCTTTTTTTGGCTTTTTTATGTTCGTTAGCTTTTAATTCCATAAGGCATATCTGAATGTGTGTTTAATGTAAAAAATTAGAACTTCTTTTAGCAGGTTTTCCCCATTCCCTTTCTCTCCAGATAAGCAATTACTGCCAGTGCCCTGATTTAATATTTTAATATTTAATGATTTTAGTATTTTTAGGTCTTTTCTTGGCTTTTACATGAATATGTATATTTGTATACATACATTGATTTAGATTATTTGCACACACTTATATGAAAATGACCACATAAACAAGTTGTCTGTTTTTAAGTTTTATTTCTGGAAATTAATACTTTTCTAGGAATTTATCCATTTCATCTAGATTTTTAAATGCATCGGCATGAAGTCATTGGTAACGTTCTCTTAGTGTCTCTGAAGAGTCAACAGTGGTTGTCTCCTTTCACTCCTGAGCCTGCTTGCTGGCGCCCTCATACAGTTTTCTTCTTGGATCTGCCTCTGCATAGCTTTATCAGTTCTAGTATACATTCCAGAAATCGGTTTTGGGCTTTGTTAATCCCCTCTCGTTTCTGTTTTATTAATTTCCATCCTGATTTTCATTAATTTTTTTTTCTTCAGGTTACATTTGCTGCTTTCTTTTAAACCCATGACAAGGGATATTTGGTTCACTGTTTTCTGCCAGTTTGGCTCATGTCAGACCTTCTTACTGCATGTCTGTGTCTCCTCTTCCATCTTTTCCGTGTTTGTTCCTCCTTACCTGTCTCTGAATGGTTTATAGCTCACTGATTTTCTCATAAGCTGCACCCAATTCATTACAAACATTGAGTTTTTTATTTCATTTTAAAATACTTTTTGGTTCTTTTAAAAAACTATTGTGTCAGTTTTTATCATTTACGGTTTCATGCTTGGCTTCATGTCTATTTGAGAGTCAGCGTTTGAAGATTATGGATCTCGATTTTGCGTGGGTGTTTTCTTAATGTTTTTTTTCTACTCTGTCTTGTTTTCTTGGTTATCCTTTGGCTGGGGGATAGACATTGTATTTGAAAAACTATTTCTGGGAATAGTTTGGAGTCTAGTTTTCTACGGTGTGGAATGTTTTACCACTGCATTTAAAATAATTGTTTCCTTGTATTATTTGCTACAGGCATACCATAATGTATGTAATTATTTCCTTCATTGATGGACATTTAGATAACTTTTAGTTTTTTACTATGACAAACAGCAGTGCAGAAGACATCGTACATACCATATGATATCTAAGGGAGCCTTAATAAATAGAAATCCTCCTTCTGTCTAAGGTTTGGAATAAATTGAAAAATAAAGTGTAGAAATGGGCAAAATGTTCTCTTAATCACTGATACTAGCTACGCTGAAGGTTGTGGCTTTAGATCTGTTGATGAGGAGATTTGCTTATTTGTCCCACCTGGGGCAGCTTCCCCGTCACAGCCACACTGGGTTTGTACTGGCTGCCTCCTGCGGCAGTTGGCCCAGCGCCAGCGTTGCGTGACTCACAGGGCACTTTGCACAGAGGTGTTCTGGGAAAGAAGGAGGGTGTCGCTGAGCTAAGGATAAGCCCATTTATTATTTTTTTATATTATCTCTTTAAATAAATAATTTGTTATGGTAGAAGACATTTAGGGGACGTAGTTCTGGGAGCGTGGGACCCATTTCTGTAATGCTGTGTATATTTAGCATCAGGGAGGAAGGGAACATCTGTACAGCGATGTACACTGGACACTTTCCAGTCGGGAAGGTGGCCTTGCGGGAAACTACCTCAGGAGGCAGGTGGCTAGAGCCTGCACTTCTCCTGGATTGATCCTCACACGTGGAGCCTGCTGTCTCTGCTAAGCTACTAAAATGGGGAAGAAACTATGCCTTCAGGCCATCCATATTTGTCTGTCCCCGATTAGCTAGTATTTTTGTTACAATTTTTTAGTTTAATTGTTGTATAATGGCCGGAGAGTGGCTGTAACGTTTGTGCTGTGATGACCCTGTTCTTTATCGTGTGTCTGCTTTGTGGACGCTGCTGCTGTGTTATTTTGTGCGTAGTAGATATTTTATTGCCGCTAGATCTTCATTGTGGACTTTTCCTTTATTAAGCCTAATAAAGTGCTTCTCCTTTGCCCGTTTAATGCTTTTACTCAAATATTGCCCATTACTTATTAAGGTTATGAGATAATTTCTTTGTATTTGATGCTGAGATACACCATACCCATCCTTCAAATTTTTAAAATTTTATTTTCTCCCTTGTTGTAGATTTTCTCTAATGTTCTACTTGTGATTGGGTTTTGCTTCATGATCCACATGGAGTCTTTTCCTTACCAGATGAATACAGCTTCTTTAAATGTATTGATACTTGTGGTGTTAACGTCTGTCATGATTTTCTGTGCCTTCTGATTTTGGTGATTTTACATTTAAAAGATCATATTAAGTATGCTGTATGGTTTTTTTTTTTTTGGATTCTTTTTGTGGGTTTCTTTTTTAAGATTTATTTATTTTAGTGAGAGAGGAAGAGAGTGACTGTGCGTGCAGGGGTAGGGGTAGAGGGAGAGGGAGAGAGAATCTCAAGCAGACTCCCGCTGAGTGCGGAGCTGGTCAACGGGCTCAATCTCATGATCCTTAGATCATGACCTGAGCCAAAATCAAGAGTCGGACGCTTAGCCAACTGAACCACCAGGCGTCCCTCAGCTGGTTATTTTTATTATAACTTTACATAGTGTATTTGATCCTTTCCTTTGGAAAGTTTTATTGACTTCTTACTATGAGCAGTGACAGAATTGGTATAATTCCAGTTTTAAATTCTTCCCTCCCCGTTACCCTGAGCAACATATTTATGGACATGTCTCCTCAGGCAAGGGAAACAAGCAAAAATAAACTATTGGGACCACATCAAAACAAAAAGCTTTTGCACAGCAAGGGAAGCCATTGACAAAACAAAAAGGCAACCTAGTGAATGGGAGAAGATATTTGCAAATGCTGTATATCTGATATGGAGTGAATATCCAAAATATATAAAGAACTCCTACAACTCAACACCAAAAACCAGTCTGATTAGCAAATGGGCCGAGGACCTAAACAGACATTTTTCCAAAGAAGACATGCAGATGGCCAACAGTCACGTGAAAAGATGCTCAGCATCACTCATCTGGGAAATGCAAATCAGAACTACAATGAGATACACTTTATACCTATCAGAATGGCTAGTATCAAAGATAAGGAGTAACAAGTTTTGGTAAAGATGAGGTGAAAGAGAAACACTTGTGTACTGTTGGTGGGAATATAAATTCGTGCAGCCAGTATGGGAAATGGTATGGAGGTTCCTCAGAAACGTGAAAATAGAACTACCGTATGATCCAGTAAATACTGGGTTATTTCCCCAAAGAAAATAAAAACATTAATTTGAAAAGATGTCTGCAGCCCTGTTTATTGCAACATTATTTACAATAGTCCAGATATGGAAACAACCTAATTGTCCATTGATAGATGGATGGATAAAGAAGATGTAGTATGCGCACGCGCCCCCACACAGTGGAATATTACTCAGCCATAGAAAACAATGAGATCTTCACATTTGCAACAACATGGATGGACCTAGACGGTATTATGCTAAGTGAAATAAGTCAGACCAGAGAAAGACAAATATCATGTGATTTCACTTATATGTGCAATCTAAAGAAACAAGTGAACAAACAAGCAAACATAAAACCGGATGCTTAAATAGAGAGAGCAAACGGGGATTGTCAGAGGGTGGGGGAGGGAATAAGTAAAATAGATACAGAGGGTTAAGAGGTACAGACTTGCAGTTGTAAAATCAGTAAGTCGTGGAGATGACAGCGCAGGGAATAGGCAGTAATCTAATAATAACGTTGTATGGTAACCAGTGGTAACCAGACTTACCTTGGTGAGCGAGCACTGAGTTATGTATAGACTTGTCAAATCACTATGTTATACACCTGAGGCTAATATAATATTGTATGTCGGTTGTATTTCAGTTAAAAAAACCAAATTGTTCCCTTTTACTTTTCTCATCATTTTTTTTTAAAGATTTTATTTATTTATCTGAGAGAGAGAATGAGATAGAGAGCATGAGAGGGGGTTGGGTCAGAGGGAGAAGCAGACTCCCCGCCGAGCAGGGAGCCCGATGCGGCACTCGATCCCGGGACTCCAGGATCATGACCTGAGCCGAAGGCAGTCGCCCAACCAACTGAGCCACCCAGGCGTCCCCTCATCATTTTTTCTTAATGCTATTTCTTTATAATTTTAAATTGATTCATACCCGTGTTACTTGATTTTAAATTATATCTATAAAAATGAATATAAATTGTATATTTAATTGACCCATTTTAAAAGATCAGGAAACTAGTATACTTTATTCTCTTGGATTTATCATTTTCATATTACTCTAGTCATAGACGTTTTAGGAAGAGATCTGTTGAGGTATAACTGACAGACAATAAGATGCATGTATTCGCGTGTACCATGTGTTGATTTTGACTTTTGGAAACATGACCACAACCAAGATGGTGAACATGTCCATCACCCCCAGAAGTTTCTTCATGGCCCTCGGTGATCCCTTTCCTCTGCTCCATCCCATCCCCTTCCTGTCCTCAGATGGCTACTGAGCTGCTTTCCATCACTGGAGACTAGTTTCCATTTTTAGAATTTTTAGTAAATGGAGCGCAGTACGTATTAATTTGCATGTTATCTTTCAGCATATTTTTTTGAGGTTCATTGATGTTTAGCATGGATGGGGCAGTAGATGGTTCCTTTTTATTGCTGAGTAGTGTTCCATCATATGGATGTAGTACATAAAGCTGCTACAAACGTTTGTATGTTAAGTCTTTCCTACCATTACATTTGGGTCTTACGGAAAGAGTTAGGGCTCGTACTGCTTCCTCTCTCTGTGTAGTGGGTCAGCATGTTACCCTGCAGGGTGGTGAGGTGGTCAGGTTCCCTGTGGTTTAGCTGCGTATCCAGAGCTTGACCTGCAGATCTTGTTCAAATGCAGCTCCTGGTGGGGTAGTTGCGGCGTGGGGCCTGGGGTTGTACGTTTCAACAAGCTTCCAAGTCCACAAACTGTGCTTTGCAAAGGGAGGATATACAGCCTGAGAGAGATCGTGAAGCCAGGCAGGAATGGTGTATTTTTTTCCTACCAGGTAAAAGTAAACTACTTCTAGTGTTATGTTTTCATCAGAAATGGAAATAACTGGGCGCCTGGGTGGCTCAGTTGGTTAGGTGACTGCCTTCGGCTCAGGTCATGATCCTGGAGTCCCGGGATCGAGTCCCGCATCGGGCTCCCTGCCCAGCGGGGAGTCTGCTTCTCCCTCTGACCCTCTTCCCTCTCGTACTCTCTATCTCTCATTCTCTCTCTCTCAAATAAATAAATAAAATCTTAAAAAAAAAAGAAATGGAAATAACTACATGTGTCATGTCAGGCAGCATTTGATGTGCCAGGAGCTCGCTATTTCTCTCCCATTCATTCATTCATTCATTCATTCATTGTAGTGAACACCTGGAACAGCAGTTGACAGTGGAAGTTAAGGCTCAGTTCTGTCTGTTACAATCTTCCAGACAAGGCTGTGGGGTGGGAATGTTTGGGGGCTTAACCTTGCTTACCCTTTTCTGTTTCCCCAGGCAGGCTTTATTTGTTTGGAATTTTGGTAGGAAAGGGATGCTCTGGTGTTGGCCCTCGTCTAATAACCTGTGGTCATGCACCGGGGACAGTCTGGGTTGGAGGTTTGCGGGGAAGTTTCAAGTCAGAATTCTGTTACAGTCAACTGTATAGTTGTCTTGTTCCCCGTTCCCCTGGTTCTCTTGGTTGGACCTGGTGAACTACGTGTTGTTCTAGGTCTCCAGCAGTTAGCAGAACTCAGAGCCAGTGTGCTTGTCAGACTTCTCACGGGGTCTCAGCATTTCCCTTTCTTCAGACTCAGGCACACAGGTCCTTGAGGAAGGATGGAATGTTGTTTTGCAGAGCCGAGTCCTGGCTCACCAGCTCTGAGTCCAGACTGTGAGAGCTGGTGATGGGCAGTCATGGTTATGAGCAAGTCCCTGGAGTCAGGCCACCTGAACTCGAATTATGGTTGCACCAGACAAGTGATGGCAACTCCTCTGCCCTGTGTCCCCATCAGCAGGGAAGGTCATAGTAGTTCTGATGTCAGGCAGATCGGAGGTTTAAGTAATATTTGTAAGGTGCTTAGGACAGTGAAACATAGTAAGCACTTTCTTGTACGTGCTCGATACCTAGGCAGCTATATGGAAAATTAAGAAGACCGGTAAATAAGAGGTAGGATTAGAAAAATCGAGCATCTTTTCTCATTGCAGAGTGGTCACCCCCTGACTCCTGGGGACAGTGGCTCCCATTTACAGGCCTTGAACCCCACTGTGTGCTGAGGTGTGAGTGTGTGTTGGCGTCCAGGCTGGCTTCTTGCCCAGAGGCCCTGGCTGGGCTTCCAGAGGCGCAGCTACCTGCACGCTGTGGGCAGGAGTGGTTGTGTCTTGTTTCTGTGGTTCCTTTGAAACTTGACGTTGGGAATGGGAGATGATGCATGAAGGTGAAAAAGTTTGAGTTGGAATTCATGATAATTAGGAATTTATTATAATTCTCAATCTTGATTTTATTTCTATTCTTTTTGAATGATTTCAATAAAGTCAGACTTCTAGTATGCTATATGAGCATTTCTTCTGACATATTTCTGTTTTGTATAAGAACATGATTCTTCAGTCAAAGCCATATTTAAAAGTCACAGCTGACACTAGCATTTTCCTTTAATAATTGAATTATATTTTCCTGGAAACATCTGAAAACCTCGGTTACATAGGATATCTCTCTCGGAGCTGAAAGTAAACCTGCTCCCCATTTTCCCTCATTCCTGGTCTCCTGACTCCAGTGTCCCTCCGTCACTGGGCGTCCTCCTGCTGACCCTGAGGTAGACCAGAGCCTTCCCGTGCAGCTCCTTTATTTTTTCTTGAAATAGCCAAACTTTAATTGTTTGCTTTTAATTATATTTTTAGGAGCATTTCAAAGGATTATTATGTTCTTTGTCATACCTGGCCTATTTCCTGGTACTAAACTCAAAATAGTATCTGATCCTGTTGGTTGCGTAACCTGCCGAGTGATAATTTCTTCCTTTTGCTGTTGGGAATAGACTCTGTTCCCGGCGGCTCCCGTGTCATCCAGCCACGCTCTTACCCAACCGCCGTTGTGATATTTCTCAGTTCTCTGAGGTGGATGATCTGCCCTTCTGAAGTGTGTTGTATTAAGTCCACTAAGATTATTAAGCGCTACCAAGCAGAAAAAATACTGGATGTAAAAACAAGCATATGAGGTAACCGTGAAACTAGCATGTGCTTTGGGTTGACTCATCTTTTCCCGAAGAAAATTTGCTAAGAGAGACGTCTTTCAGGGAAAGATTAAGAGTACATAAAATTTAAGATTAAAAAACAAATTTTAATTAAAGAAATTTTTTTAAATTGAAGCATACAGTTGACACACTAGAACTTTAGAATTTATAATATTGTAAAATGGTTGAAATTTAATTACTCCTTGAATGCTAATTGAGCTGTTCTGTTTAAGTAATTTTTTAGTAGGAAAAATCTTATTGACTGCTTTATATAATGCTAATTTATGTTCATTAGCATTTGAAAGGAGAAAGTAATTTACCTTTTTAATGATTTGAGAGTGTTAATACCCTATTTTCCTTGTTGTTCTTGTTTTGTATAAGGACCTGACCCTACATTTCTTGTCATTTTATTTTATATTTCACATAAAATGTAATGTTAAAAAACTTTTAGCCCCTTGAGAAAATTTCTTAAGTTTTTAACTATCAAATTTAAAAATAATTATCATTATTTCCAAAGAATAGAAGCATAGAGGGGGAAAGTGTTACTTCTTTAACTTCAGGATTAAGAAAATTTGAGCATGAGACAATTCATTTCACCACTTTCCCCCACCGCCATCTCCCAGATTAGCATGTTTGCATTTGTTTATTCCTCCTTGTTTCCTACCTTGTTACTCCAGGTCAGGCAGAACCTGAAACCTGCCTGGTGCGCATGCCTTCTCCCCCACCGTTTTATTTTATCAACATGTTTGTTTATAGCACCTCTTACAGTGAAAGGGAGGGTATATTTACTAATTTTTATTTGTGTTTTTAATGTACATTACCTCTTTTTTCCTTTTAATGACATTCTATATACTTCTAAAAAATAAAAGCTTTTAAACTTTCTTTTGGCTAGTATGATTTTTAAATAATGATATTTATTTGAAAATAGTAATTAATAAAATTGTAGAGCAAAGCCTTGCCAGGTCTTTTTGAGGCACCTGTTCCCCATGTAGTGTGTTGCGAACATTATAGATGAGCACGGATCGTAATCTTGCTGTATGCTTACTGGGATGCTTCAGGGCTTATGAACTTGTGGAATTTTACTTTTGTAATTTATAGTCAACTTATTCCTTCGGCCCGTGTACTTAGTTTACATTTTCAGTTCACGATTTGATGCAAAGAAAAATTCCTCTTTGCGTATGAATTTGTTCCTATTTTGGGGGTGGAATCTAAAGAATATGAGAGAACCCCTGTCAGCTAGGAGTTGGAATTTTCAGAAACCGGAACTCAGTAGTACATATATTTCAGGCCTGGGTTTGATTGTAGAGGTCTTTTAAACTCAGCTTTATGGTTCCTATCTCTGCAGAGGCAGCTTCCTGCAGGTGGCTGCTGAGCGCCTTTGGCATTTTCACAAGGCAAGGAGAGAACACCTCCACCCTCTTCCTGGTCTCTCTCCCCCGCTCTGGAACCCTTTACACTTTATCGATCTTTTCTGTAGCTCCACTGGGCTACATACATTCATGTTATTTCTTTAAAGTATTAAGTGAAAGAAGTTCATAATAAGAAAAGCAGGGAGAATACGAGGTTTAAAGTCATAGGGACAGAAGAAACAGTCCCAGAGTAGGAAGAAGGATGTTACTTTCCAGCACCGATGTAATGTTCATCTCTGTTTCAGAATGGGTGATATGGTGGTAAATGCTCTGTTAGAAAGTTCGTACAGAGTGCCATGGAGGTGTAGAGGAAGGGACTTTTGAGCAGTGCCTTGAAAGATCATTAGGTACTAGCTAGCCATGCCAGGCAGAGGGCCGCTTGTCCACAGGCATGGATGGGAAGAACTTCTGGGGCAAAGAGTATGTGCCTGAGGTTGGAGAGAGGTGGGGCAGGTGGACAGAACCTAGTTTATCAGGTGCCTCCTGTGCCATGTTAATTGTTTTCTCCATTTTTATCCCGAGTGTGGAATAAATCATTGTACAGTTTTAAATGGGGGAATAGCATGACTGCATTTGCATTTTAGAAAGATTATAATACAGGAAATATGGAAGAGGCATTGGAAGGGGCCAGTCGCAGGTGAAAGTCTGGTAGGGACTTCCTGCTGCTGAGGAATGAAGGGACCCAGGACTCTGGCTGTAGGAAAGGGAGGGGGGCTTGCAGCTTTGTGAGCTGTGGGAAGGAGGACATCCTGGATGACTCTGGGTATGTCTTGGGTAGCTTGGTGGGGGGGAGATACTGCCACGTGTGAAACAGAATCTAGAAGAAGGACTAACAAGAAGTTGGTTTGAACATGAAAGCATTTAAATGGAGATGTCCCAATAGGCAGGTAGTCAGAGAGATGCAGTTGAGAGGGAGGTTTGGGTTTGAGGTAGGGATTTGGACATCCTTGGTATTCTGTGTGGTAAAAGTTCTGGGTGGGAATGAGACCTCCTGGGCGGAGTTTCTGTTGGGAGGGGAAGAAGGTTGAGAAATAACAGGAAGTGGAAAGAAAGACAGGAAAGTTGACAGAGGGGTTCACCAGGCACATGAAGAGAGGAATTCATGGAGGAGTGTCCAGCACTACTGTCTGATCATCAGAGGCAGCAAGTTTAATAGGGACCAGATAGTGCCCACTGGTTACGGGACAGCCCCTGAAAGCAGAGCTGGAGCAGTCTGGGAGAAGTGGGGTGTAGCTGGAGCTCTGCAGTGGTGGCGAGTGGCAGTGCTGGTGCCCCTTTACTCTCCTCCCTCAGGAGGCTTGTCCTAGAAGTATGTGAGCTGGAAGGAAGCCGAGGGGAGGTTCTGGTGGGAGAGACATGAGACTGGGGAAGCAGGAGACTGGAGGAGTCGAGAAATAGTGATCACTTCTATCGCTAGCTAGGTTCTTAGAAAGAAAGGATTGATAGCTGGGTAGCAGAGTAACTCCACTTGACTTGTCGTGGTTTGAGATGATCTTGGAAGCCACTCAGATGGACTTGCCATTATGTTTCTTCATTGATCTTTCTTTCTTTCTTTTTTTTTTTTTTGACAGATAAACTTAACCAGATACTGTGTTTTCATTAAATTCATTTCCTGACGGTAGACCCTGACGTAGCTGTCTGTTTATTTGTTCACCAAGTGTGCTGTGAAGTGCACCCGGGGAGTACCTTTGAGTCTGGCCTGGCCCCTCGAGCCCTCACCTCCCCCCGAATGTTCAGGCAGGTCCAAACAGTTGAAGCACGCCTGCTCTGCGGCCCCATCCATCCCTGCTCTCCCGGGATGCTTCTGTCTTTGGGGGCAGTATGTGTATGTGCTCCATCCCAGCCTTTTCAGACTGCACTCTTAAAATAAGTCTGATAAATTCCTTCATGTGTGACTAAACCTCAGTGTACTTCAACAAATTCGTATATTTTAAAAGGAGTCAAAGAATGAACCTCTCTGACTGGAATTTCATATTTCAGAATACCTGTGGAAGAAAGAGATTTTTAGGGATGGTACTATTATTTACTTCCTTCCTTACGTTTTACTTATTTTTTAAAAATTGAGTTATAATTTCCATATGATGTTGTGTAAGTTTAAGGTATATAACGTGTTGATTTGCTATATTTATGTATTACAATAAGATTACCCCTGTAGCATTAGCCAGTACCTCACACCACGTGATTATTATTTCTTATTTGTTGTCAGAGCAGTCAAGAAGAGATGGTATGTTCTTTTTATACTATAATAAGTTTGGCCAGCCTCGCTTCACATTACCATTGTCAAAATAAAATTAATAAGGAGGAGTCTGCTTCACAGAATAATTAACCAGTTTTTGAACCAGTTATAAAAATGAAATTTGTATGTTCTAATTTACAAAATCTCATTAAAACAATATTCGGGGCTCAAGAAAGTCTGGTTTGAGCTCGGTGGTTGGCTGACCCCTTCCCAAGCATGCTTTTGGGAAGGTCCTCAGGACCTCTTCCATCTCAAGTGTGCTGTTTGATAGAGCCTGATCATTTTCTAGCTAGGGCATGTCGTTCTCGTTCCTCAGTGATAGAACTCGTTAGTGGGCAGGGCCCAAGCAGCTACTCAGTCTGCTTTTGTCTGGTTTGAGAAGATTTATTACTTCATTGGATGAGACTGTCATTCTGAGTACCATGGTGACCCATAAAGGATCATGAATTTTGCAGTTACACCTAAATCATTTCAAATAGAAATTTGTATGAACCAAACATCTCATCAAAGACGTTTGGCTCGGGGCACCTGGGTGGCTCAGTCGGTTAAGTGTCTGCCTTCGGCTCAGATCATGCATAATCCCGGGGTCCTGGGATCGAGCCCCGCATTGGGGTCCCTGCTCCGCTGGAAGCCTGCTTCTCCCTCTCCCCCTCCCCCATGCTTGTGCTCTCTCTCTCTCTCTCTCTCCCCTTGTGTCTCTCTCTGTCAAATAAATAAATAAAATCTTTTTTTTTTTTTAAAGATTTTATTTATTTATTCATGAGAGACACAGAGAGAGAGAGAGCGAGAGAGAGGCAGAGGGAGAAGCAGGCTCCCAAGGAGCAGGGAGCCCGATGCGGGACTCGATCCCAGGACTCTGGGATCATGACCTGAGCCGAAGGCAGACGCTTAACCATTAAATAAATAAAATCTTAAAAAAAAAAGATGTTACACTCTAAGATTACAAAGTTGGAACTGTAATTGTGCTAATTCAATAAAAAATATTTATGGAAGTATTTCAATGATATGGGAGGACTTAAAGACATTATTGCATGTTTATTTGGTGGAACTCTACACAATCATCGCATGTTTTTGAAGAATAACAACAAAGGAAATGACTATTTTGTTAAAGGAAAAGGACTGCACAGTTCTGAATGTGGTATCCCATTTAAAAATAAATTCACAAAAAAGAGTCTGAAATAAATTACATAGTAATTTATTTTATTAGTAATAGCTAATAAATAATAAATAAAATAAATAGTAATTTATTTTATTAGTAATAGCGATCTTCCTGAAGAAACATAAAATCTTTCCTTCTATTTCAGCTAATCTTCCAGTGCCAACAATTGCAGCGATAGATGGACTTGCTTTGGGTGGTGGCCTTGAGCTGGCTCTAGCATGTGATATACGCGTAGCAGGTGAGAATTAATCCTATTGGAAATGAGGTTTGTGCTTACTCTTCATATAATTCCAAATATTTTATTCTTCTCTGTTGTTGAGTAGAACATTTAGAAGAAGTCACCCATTGGGTTTGATGAAGTATTGAAGATTCCCCGTTAAGAAAACAGTCTGTTAAGAGTCTCTTATTGGCCTTGGCAGTAGGGGAGGAGAATGGGAATTGGGTCAGACAGAACTGAATTTGAATCACAGCCCCTGTCCAATCAGTTTTCTCCTCTAAAATGGGGGAAATGACAGGAGCTGTTGTGAAGATCAAGTGAACTAATCTGTGGCATGTGCCCAGTTCAAGCACTTAATTCATGTCAGCTACAGGAATGATAACTTAATCTCTTTGAGGTTCACTTTCTTCTTGCTTGGTTTCCTGTGGGTCGGATGAGGTGATGATGAAAATAATAATGAGAACAGTTAGTGCTGGCCGTGTGCTGAGCGCTGACCCAGTGCCCGGCCCTGCTCGAAGCCCCTGACGTGTATTACCTCACACAGTCGGCCTGTTAACCCTCTGTGATAGGCGCTGTCTGGTGCTTGAGGAAGCTGGGGCGCGGAGAGCAGACGTAGCAGGCCCAGAATCAGTGGCTGAGCTGGGATTGGAACCCAGGCAGTCTGGCACCACGGCCGTCACTCCCCCTATCCTGCGAGAGCCCCGCAGACTGCCACCATATGGTCACACTGGGGTGACATAAAGGGGCCCTGGGACCAAGGACTGGGCGAAGCAGGCAACAGCTATCTGTCACCGTTCTTCCCCCGGCCCCCACTATCACTCCTGGAGCAGCTGCCTGTTAAAACTAGTCAGTATAATTCTGTTTTCAATAATTTTTGACTGTTTCTTGGGATTTGTAGCTGCTAGTCCATGTGGACTCTTTTCCCCTTTCCACTTTATTTTAGATCTCTACTTACTTGTCTGAAATCATGAGTTTTAAGTGTAAAAGCTAAGGTACATGTAGTCCATTTCTGAAAGAGGGCAGATTCTGGGAATTAGGGTGTGGGAGGTGGTCCAAGTACATTTGGCTGTGCAAGTAAAGAAATAATTAAGATGTTTTTAAAGTAGCCGTGAAAACAAAACACGGAAAGAGGAGCCCCGTCCAGCTGTCAGAACAGTAAAACCATTTGTCAAAAGTAACTAGAGATTCGGCCCTGACAAGCTGCCATATCTGATATGATATATTAAGCTGTTTGATTTGGAGGGCTCCCTGGACAGCTAGAGATTCCTGCTTGTCAGACACAGCCTATGCTCCTCATCCTGAATAATTAATGCGGTCTTAGCCTTCAAACATGACTTGGCAGTATCAGGTCAAATTATGTAGTTGTAACCCTGGTCTTTCTGCATCGAAAATTCATTCACTGCCGAGCAATTTTTAACAGGAAATGTTATGTGAATCTCTTAATGTGTATCATTTACGGTGTTGACTTATTTCCATAACTAAATGCCTTCTGAAGCAACTTTTAAGAAGATTTGTGACACAGGTTTAATTAGTAAACAGAATATTTGTAGCTGATTTTACTAACTTTTTCAAGTCATAATATTTGAATCTGATGATATGGATTTTACTTAATTTTCTTCCTTCCTTTTTAGCTTCCTCTGCAAAAATGGGCTTGGTTGAAACAAAGTTGGCAATCATTCCTGGTGGAGGTACGAATTGTTCACACCCGTTGATTTATTTTCAACAACAGGGCATAAGGCAAAAGGGTGTTAATTGAAAAGGCAGCATTTTCTATAAAGACACTAATACTATATTGTTTGCTTTTGTAGCAAAGTTCTTATTCAAAATGTGCTCTTTTAGCTTAGGTAGTTGAGAAGATGTTGGGTATGTTGGGTATTGCTCTCTTTTTGTGGTGTCTCCTGGGCTTTTCTGTATAATTTCTTAATTTTTAAGTTATTGTATCAGTCACATTTTTCTTGAAGGATTGCACGGATATTTTGAAACTTTTGTGTCGGTATATAAATGTGCATGCCCTCAGAGAGCGGCCCGCTCGTGGTCAGACCTCATTGGAGGAGCGGGTAGGGCTTGCCAGGCTTCGTGCCAGGTTTTTTGTGTTTCCGGGCAGCAGAACAAAAGTTGGGGTTGGTGGGTGGCCTGAATTTGGAGCTGAGGTGTTTCTTCTGTCACTACAAAGAAGATAGGTGAGCTGCGTTTTGGGAAGACTCATTTAAGAAAGCACTTTTCCAACATTGATAATGAAATCTTGTATCACCCAGTAAATCTGAAATTTTGGTTCTTTTGTCTGATGAGAGAATTTGGAGCTATTCCCGTTTCATGAAGTCGTTCTCTCAGAAAGTGGGGTTCATTTGAGATGTGCACATTGAGAATTTATTAGTATATGAATTAAATAGCAGTAACAGTTTAAAAATTAAAAGCAGTGTTTGAACACTTCAGGCATGTTTGTACCTGGACAGGTTATAAAATTGTCTGTTTAACCTTCTCATTAGAAGAGTGCTTATCCTGATTAGGGTGGATAAGGAGAAATTAAAACACAATCCAGTGAAACTGGTGACTACCCAGGTCAATGTGTAAGACTCACTAAAAGGTGTCTACTTCGGTCGTCCATGAAAATGCTATTCTTGTGGGTAAAGCACTTGATATCTGCCTGTTCGACCATGCCAGTCTTGTCCACGGTGACTAATGAAAACACTCAGGAGGATTTCTGTGGAAATGGATCCAACTGAAAAGAATTATCAGATAACTAATACTGAAGTAAAACAAGCTTTGGGAAAAAGATGATGGTATGATATGTTTCTGAAATTCTTTTAAGAAGCAAGCTTTTATTGGTAATATGGGTATAGCTAACCCTAGAAGGACAGTGACTGTAGTGGAGTGGTGCCCCCCCCGCAAGGATAGGACAGCCTGGAACCTGTGAGTGTAACCTTACTTGGAAAAAGGGCCTTTGCAGATAAAGTGCTAAGGATCTTGAGATGACCTCATTCTGGATTATCTGAATGAATCTTAAGCCTCATAACAAGCATCCTTATAAGAAGAGAAGAAGAGAAGCAGGAGAAGGTCCTGTGAAGACAGAGATTAGAGAGAGGCGTTTCCAAGTCCAGGAAGGCCAAGGATTGCTGGTGGCCACAAGACGGTAGGAGCCTCCAGCAGGAAGCACCCCTGCCAGCATCTCGAGTTTGGACTTCTTTTCTCCAGAACTGTGAGAGGAGACTTCTGTGGTCCTAAGTCAGCAAGTTTATGATGATTTGTTACAGCAGCCCTTAGAGACTACTACAGTGGTATTTAACATTTTGGTGATTTTTTTCTGGACAGGGAATTAGTGGGTGGCGAGATAAGGGGTGGGGGGAAGGTGAACTTGGTAATTTGGATATTTATCATATCTCGAAGATGAAATGTTTTGTATAAAAACCACAAGAAGGTAGAACGGTTGCATGAGCATACTGTTGGCTCTGGTTAGAGGAAGGAAGCCTAATTGACTGCACTACAGAAACACGAGTGGTAGCTCTTCGCTCATGAGCCGGCCGTGCCTTTTGAGGTCTAGGAATTAGCATTTTCTTTCCAGAGCACTGAAGTTCCTTAGGGTCCTCCTCAATCAGGGACCCGTTAGTTAGAACCCACTTGTTGTAAATTTGATTCATTTTGGATTGTGTATTCTCATGATTACCATTATTTCTAAAATTTTTATTAAATGAATTTCTCATAAAATTCAGAATGCTTTAACGTTTTCCTATCTCCTTATAAAGGATCATCTTCTGTCTTTGCCATTTTTCCTAAGTGAGTCTGAGGGAGTGTATTTCAGTTGCTCCTTTAATTAATGAAGCTTTCCAGTTCATTGCTGATACACAGGTAGCTCTTGTTACGTTGCACTTTCTGTAGAGTGAGTCGAATTAATCCTTGAGACCACATTCACATTTTGATGAAGAAAGATGCATGCGGACATTTTGGTTCACTTTCACATTTGTGTGATAGTTACTGACGCACCCTAAGTCGGGCCTAGTTTTGATTTTTGGTTTTTTTTTTTTTAAACAACAGTACAGTTTCTTTTAAGTAAGGTTTAATGTATTATCTAAAGGAGCAGTTTCTGAAATTTTTGTGGAGGAAAATCCTCTTCTGGATATTTTGATCCACAGATATTTTCCCCATATCTCCTTTCTCCCCTTCCTTTTCTCATAGATGATCCTCATGAAAATACTGCTTTCTTTTCTTTTCTTAAAGTTGGTTTTAAATTGGCGGATTTGCCATGGCTCATGTGATCCCTGATATGTCCTCTTTTGGTCTGTGAACTGCTTAGAAGAGCTTCTTAGAATAGACACAGTAGACCATACTTAGTTTCTTCCTCCCTTGTTGGTGGACCTCTTAGCTAAAAGAAGATGCTGAACTTGCTTCCTGTTGTAGATGCTGCTCGAGCAGTGTGGCCCTCGTCCCTGAGCCCTTGTCACTGTCTGCAGCCCCGCCTCTCATCCATTTCACACAGGACCGGCCACACGGGTAGAAAATGGGGGTGGGGGAGAGAATGTTGTGGAAACAGCAAATGCTTTGCTTTCCTAGTCAAATGAAGACTGCGGTCAGTTCCTCAGGGTGGAAAGTCCAGCTGCATGCAGCCTGGAAACTGGTGCTGCAGGTCTGGTAAGGTCGTGCCCCTCCCAGCTCGTACAGGCCGCACTCCACGCCGGGTGGCCCTGAGACGTTCATCCAGAGGGAGCGGCACCCCTGGCTTTCCTGTGAGCATCACTTCTGCCCCTTTGTGATGACAGTTCACTGGGAAACATTTGACCAAAGACTAGCATTTAGCTTTCTTCAGTTTTTTTTTTCTTTCTTACTTGAACCTGAGTGACAATATGATTCTTTTTAAGATATATTTTGTAAATTTTCTCAAAACAAGTTAAATGAAAAGTGATTGTTTTGGGGAGAATAATATTCCTAGTGAACAAGAGTATTAGTGGGCCATTACTATAATGTGATTCTTAGATGGGTATTCTAAATTCTAGTGTTTACGAGAAAGAGATTCAGTGATGACTATTGAAATTATATAGTTAATGAAAAGGAGTGTAGAAACATACTGGATCTGAATTGAACTTCTTTAAATAGTATTAAATCAGATGTAATTAGAAAAATTAAAAGTAACTGTCATATGCTCAAGCCAGTACTTTTGCTTATGGAGCACTGGGTGTTATACGCAAACAACGAATCATGGAACACTACATTGAAAACTAATGATGTACTGTATGGTGACTAACATAACATAATAAAAATATATTTGATTATAGACGAATACTATAAAATACAAAATACAATGTTAATGATTGAAAGCACTAGCCCATTTAAAAATAATTAAGATTGTTCCCAAGGACCTTCCCACAATGTCCTAAATTATATTGGGGATCTTGGTACACCACACAGCTCTACTTTATTCTCTAGTATCTTCACCTTAGAGAAAGCAGCTACACTTCCTATGTTCTTCCCAACTGAGAGAATGCTCCAGTAGTGTAAAATAAAATTCCCTTTTAGGAACAGCTCCTCAAATGATAACCACCCTTCAACACATTTATAAGAACCAAGTAAAACAAGTTCAGAGGATTAGAATTCTTTTGACAGTTTAGGAAATTTCTTTTAAGTGTGCGCAGAAAATGGTGGCAGAATGCGTCATTCCTGGCCTTTGTTTCTTGCCTCTTCTATTGGAGGATTTGGGGTTTGTGTCAAGAAACCTTATTATAACTAAGATAGCTGTTAGGGCTTCTTGCTTGGGCACACACCCCTGTGACAGGATGTGTAGTACTTTCACTGCTCTGTGGTTCTCCTTTATTTCCTCCAGCTTTTTATTTTGGAAATATTCAAACTTCAGGAAATTTGAAAGCCAGAAAAATGAACCTCTTTACACGCCTCACCAAGATCTGCCCATCCCCATATGTCTCTCCTCCTGCTGCCCTCCTCCCGGTCTCATTTGCACTCCATTTGTTCTTGCTGAGCCATTTCAAAATGACCAGGTGGACCGTTCGCTGTACCAGCATGCCTTTCCTAGGAGGAAGAACAAACCCTTATATAACCACAAAACTAGTACCACACTTAACGATATTAACATTAATTTCAGATTCCCCACGTGTCTCAAAATGTTGTTTGTGGTGGTTTTTGGCTTTGGTTTTTCAATTCAGGATCCAGTTAAATGTCATGTTGCATTTGGTTAGATCTGTGGGGTTTTTTTGTTTTGTTTTTTAAATCAAGACAAGTCTTCCATCTCTTTGTTTTTTTATAACACTTTTTTTTTTTTTTTTAAGAATTCAGGCAAATTATCTCACTGAGGTTTACACCTTCTGGATATGACTGAGTCATTTCCTCAAATTTAGATGTAGGTTAAAATATTTAGCCAAGAATACTCAATGGGCCATGTTCTGTTTTTCATTTTCATTTTATGCAATGGCACTTGATAGTAGGTTGTCCTACTTTGGGTGACGGTAATTTTGATCCCTTAATTCATGTGGTGACTAACTACGAGTACCCTTTTAACATTCTTTTTTTTAGAAGCTTTTCAGGAAAAGAATCTTTAGTAACTCTTATTGGCATTGACCATTCCCCAAATTAAAAAAAGAGAGGAAGGAAATGAGAGTATTCAGGTGTCATGGGAACAGGGTGAGGGATGGGAGGCATCCCTGTTCATCTGACTGTAGGCTGTGCTTTGCAGTAAGGCAGTTTCTTGGCACGGTGACCAGGAACTCTATTTAAGGTGTGTCTGTGAAGTAATGTGGATTTTTAGATCCTGCATGCATGTTGTCCTGAACACCTTAGTCATTTTGGAAAGTTTTGTTTATAACCTTTGTTGAAATCTTCTTAGAATTTACATCAGAATGTGAGCTTATTCTTTTGAATATCCTTAGTAGTGACTCATCTTTTATCTTATGAGGGTGAATTTGATTTTCATAAATAGCAAAAGACCTTTCTGTGCCAAATCTGATTAATAAGGTCAGACTATTTCAGGAGGAAGAAAAGTGTAACAACAAAAAGAAGACTGCTTTTCTTAAGAGGTTCATGCAGTGTCAGACATTTACCTGTGTTGTCAACAGTGGACAGCACCACTGGGCTTAGTGGACTGCTTCCCGGGTGACCTCTGCAAAGACCAGCACTCTTTTGTTCTCTGAAGTTAGGGGTGTGTGTGTGTGTGTGTGTGTGTGTGTGTGTTTTAAAAATTTCATTTTGAGAGAGAGGCACACAGAGCAGAGGGAGAGGGAGAAGCAGACTCCCTGCTGAGCAGAGAGCCCTCCATGGGGCTTGATCCCAGGACCCCAAGATCATGGCCTGAGCCGAAGGTAGACGCTTAACTGACAGAGCCACCCAGGTGCCCCAGGTAGGTGCATTTATTAACACACTTCTTACACTGCAGACTCTCATTTCTTTGTACTTTAAAATGTAAGTCAGTGACCACTTCTAATTACCGTGTTTGGAAAGTTATTTGTTGACTTTACACTGTTGACAGACCAATTTGTAGTTGCTCTGGAAAAAACATACATGTATGTATGACTCAGCAGTGTTCCCTTTGAAATGCACGTGTCAAATCTGGTAGGAGAGATAAAATATACAAGTGTCATAACTGCCCTTTACTAAAATTGTTGGAATTGAACAGCAATAAGGCAATTCACAACTGGGATTTGTGAGTTGGAGAAAATAGTGTGGATTCTGTCAGCTCTCAGTCTCAGTTTACAAGGCCTACAAGGTGGCTTCTCAGCCCTTGTCTCGGTCTCCGGTCCTGCTGCTGTGTGCTGTGCTCACACAGTGTGTTCTAGGGATATTTATTCTTTTAACACAGTAAATATTTGTTGAGCCATGCACCGGTTGACACTGGGCGTACAGTACAGCTGTGAACGAGTAGGGAGAGATCTCTGCTGCCATGCAGCTGATACTCCAGCAGAGAGGCAGCAGGCATGGCAAATAATACGTTGTGAATTTTGGCAGAAGTGCAGAGTGCTGTAGAGAAAGAAATAGGGGAAGGGGCCCGAGGAGGGGGGGGGGTTGCACTTTAAAACAGGGGGTCAGAAGAAGCCTTACTGAGAAGGTAACATTGGAGTTAAGACTGATGGGAACTGAGGAAATTAATCATACAGATGGAAGGAAGAGCATTTATGTCTGCAACGCCCCTCCGACGCTGCCACCCTACTGGATGGGAGGAGACTGACAGCAAGTTCTGTCAGAGAAGCAATAGGGGCTCTGCATCGGGCTATTACCACTTCCACCCTGAATGAGAGGGGCCCACAATGGGTTCTCAGCAGAGGGCAATGCAGTCTTAGGCTTTTAAAGATTTGTCTGGTCTCTATGTCGAGAGCCCACATCAGTGGGGCCAGGTTAGAGGCAGGAGCCCATTCCTGCAGGCAGCCTGTGGCTGTGGTTCAGGCGGAGGGTGACGGGGCCTGGACGGGGATATGGTGGTGGAAGTCGGGGTTGTGCTTCAATTTGGAGAATCTCCTGACAGATTGGAGGAGTGTGAAGAAGGACTCCATGGATTCTGGCTGGAGTAACTGAGAAGAAAAGGTTCCCTTCAACAGAAAAGTGGAAAGAGCAGGTTTAGAAGAGACAGTGAAGAATATTGTTTGGTTAAAAATAATTGTT
Organism: Callorhinus ursinus; assembly: GCF_003265705.2. Classification (NCBI taxonomy): domain Eukaryota; kingdom Metazoa; phylum Chordata; class Mammalia; order Carnivora; family Otariidae; genus Callorhinus; species Callorhinus ursinus. Next base: position 17,719,903 of record NW_027397090.1, read on the forward strand.
AAACATCCAAGTGCCGTATTAATTTAAGCCGTTGGTTGTGCAAATGTGGAGTTTAGGAGAGTGGTCTGGGCTAAAAATAAAAATATGAATTCAGTTTTTTCCTGGCATCCACTGGCCTGGTATAAAAACAAAATCCCAGAAATGGACATTGGCACAGCCAGAGAGAACTTCAGGAGAATCTTTCTCATTCAGGTTTGGGAAATGGGAGACGAATCTCTTGGTAGTGAGCGCCGTGGTGGCCAGGACCCAAAATGTCAGGAATTCTGAGGGAAGAGAACCTTCCTCAGTCACAAGAGCTGTTGTCTCAAGGGGGTGGGGGCAAGTTCCTGCCGCTTTGTTTTTCTTTGTCTGTCTGCATTTCGCCGTGGACATACATGTCGTCGTTGGAAGTGCAAGATAGAGCAAGGTGCGTACAACCTCAGTGTTCTGGGTGGAGGTCCCAAAAGGGGGAGCCCCAGGGTATTGGAAAGTACCAAGAGATGGTAAAGAGGGGGTGAACACAGGAAGGAGATCCCATCAAGTCGTTTGTGAACTCCTGACTCACTCTTGGGCTGTGCATGTGTGTCTCTGATGCTAAACAGCAGATCAGACACGGAGAATTTGAACCAAGAGATGGACCACTGCCCAGATCTGAAACTGGCCATAGTCTTCACAAACATAGCAACGCTGAAACCACAATCCACAGAAGGCTGGTTGGCATGTGTAGCCTGAATACATTTAGCATTGACTGAATGCTGAGACAAAAATGTCCAGGCCAAAATTACTCAGCATATGAAGAACCTGAAAATCTCAACTTGCATGGGAGAAGACATTCAACAGATGCCATCCAAGATGATAGATGTTAGAATTATCTGAGAAAGATTTTAAAGCAGTTACTGTAAAAATGCTCCAAGAAGTGAGGGTGAACTGTTTCAGTTTCCTGCTCTTCACCTGGTTAATGCAGGGATTAACCTGTTCTAAGAGAGATTCCTGTTCTAGGTTCCTGGGAATGACTAGACACTTAACACCTGACTCCAGAGAGATGTGATTGGTAGTAGTTTCTTAGTCACATGATGTTCCCATTCCAAAGTAGGAGGACACTGCACACTGCACAGGGCCACAAAGAGGGTGTGATCTGGAGCAGAGTGATCCAGCATGCCTGTGAGAGGCAGGCTTTGTAGTGACAGGAGGGTGGGCTGCCTCCTGGGTCCCATGGCAGGATGTGGTAGGCTTTTGTTTTTTTTTTTTTTCTCTTTAAATTTTTTTTGAACTCAGGAACCTGAGGTCAAAAGTTGCATCCTCCACTGACTGAGCCAGCCAGGTGCCCTGATGGGCTTTTTTGAGTGATTCCATGATCTGACGCTGGAGCCCACTCCCCAGAGATAAGTAGGAACCCTGCCTGGTCTCTTTAATGAGGATGGTTGTTTGTCTAGGGGACTTTTCCATGGGAGCCAAGTGGGGAGGGGAGCTTGTGGTCAGGCCATTTGTGGTTCTTCTGGTTTCCCTAGATGTTAGGAAGCATGTGATATTGGGCCTTAATTTTAGGCCTTATACCACATGGACAAATGGAAATACAGCAAGTTTCAGAAAAGAAATAAAAGAGTACCCTATGTTAGGGCTGAAAAATACATTAGCCAAAATAAGCACCAGGGTGGATGGACTGAATACAGAATAGAGATGACAGAAGAAAGAGATAGTGAACTTAAAGATACGTCCACATGACACTATGTTGGCCATGTTGGCCATCCTGACACTCATTTTGTTATGATTTGTGTTGTTCCTGAGTGGTGGTTTGCTGTAATTTTTCTCATTTTCAAGATATCTTTAACAGCTCTACATTATAATTGAAGTGCAATGAACTGCATGTGCTTTTAGCAAAAAAAATTTGGTGAGTTTTGACATGTGTACACCCGTGAAACCATAAACAGTCAAGATAATGAATATATCACCCCCAAAAGCTTTTTCACATAACCACTGAACCACTCTCTGTCATTATAGATTTGTTTTCATTTTCTAGAATTCTACATAAATGTTATTTTCTCTGTAATCTTTTTTGGCTTTTTTATTCAACATAATTATTTTGATATTCATCTATTTTGTAATGAATTTCAATAGTTAATTCCTTTTTATGACTGAATGATATTGCATTGTATGGGTATACCACAGCTTGATAATCTGTTCACATTTGGATAGATACTTGGCTTATTTCCAGTTTTGGAGGTCTTATGAGTGAAGCTGCTGTACATATTTGTATAGAAGCCTTGGTGTGGACATACATTTTCAGTTATCTTGGGTAAATGCTTAGGACTGAAATGGCTTCATATGATAAGTACGTATTTATGTTTTTAATAAATGGCCAAACTGGTGTTCCACTTGGCTGGACCAGCATGTGTGGGAGTTCCCACCAGAAGTAATGAGAATTCACTTTTCTTTTGCATCCTCACCAAGGCTTGGCACAATCTTGTTGTGGATGTGATTTGCAGTTCCCTAATGTCTAATGATGTTGAGCATCTTTTCATGTGCTTACTTGACATCTCTGTTTCTTTTTTGATGTATCTCTTCAGATCTTTTACCCATTTATTAAAGATATTTTTATTTATTTATTTGAGAGAGAGAGAGAGAAAGAAAGAGCAGCAAGTGTGGAGAGGGAGAGGGACAAGCAGACTCTGCACTGAGTGTGGAGCCTGCTGTGGGGCTTGATCTCAGGACCCTGAGATCATGATCTGAGCTGAAATCAAGAGCCACCCAGGCATTCCTCTTTTACCCATTTTTAACTGGGTTGTTTTTTTACTGAGTTTTGAATTCTTATTATTGTGTTTTCGTCTTATTATTATAGATACAAGTCCTTTTTCTGGAATATGTTTTGCAAATACTTTCTTTCCATCTGTGAGTTGACTTTTTATTCTCAGCAGTTCTTTGAAAGAGCAAAATTTAATTTATGAAGTTCAGTTTATCAACTTGTTCTTTCATGGATTGTGATTTTGGTGGTGTGTGTATGGAATCTTCCCCTAAACCACAGTCATAAATGGTTTTCTCCTGTGTTTTGTTCTAAAACTTCTGTAGTTTTGCTTTACATTTAGATCTATGATCCATTTTCAGTCTGTTTTTGTGTATAGTGTGCTGTATGGACTGATAAACGTTTGCATATAGACATCTGATTGTTTCAGCACCATTTGTGGAAAAGAATGTCCTCCTTTGCACCTTTGTCAAAAATGAGATGTCCATATATGTGTAGGTTTATGTCTGGACTCTTTTCTGTTCCATTAATCTCTTTGTCTATCTTGATACCAAGACCGTATGGTCTTGATTACTGTAGCATTAAAATAAATCTTGAAAGTAGGTATCGTTAGTCTTCTTATTTGTTTGTCAAAGTAGTTTTGTCTAATCTATATTATTTGCATTGCCATATGAATCAGCATGTTAATTTCTACAAAAAATCCTCCTGGGAGTTTAATTGAGATTGTATTCAATTTGTAGATCAATTTGTAGAGATTTGGTCTTGGCATTATTGATTCTTTAGACCCATGAACACCATATAACTATTTTGTTAGGTCATTAATTTTTCTTTTTTTAAATATTTTATTTATTTATTTATTTGAGAGAGAAAGAACACAGAAAGAGAGGGAGAGGGAGAATCAGACTCCCCACTGAGACGAGAGCCTGATGCAGGAATTAATCCCAGGACCCTGAGATCATGACCTGAGCAAAGGCAGACACTCAACCAACTGGGCCACTCAGGTGCCCCATGGTCGTTAATTTTTTCCTTATCAAATTTTATGTTCTGTTGTTTGGCAGAACATTCTGTAAATGTGAATTAACTATAATTGTGAATTTTTCTATTTTTCTTTTCAGTTCTATTAGTATTTGCATCAAGTATTTTGAGGCCCTGTTGTTAAGTGTAGAAATATTTAGTTTTGTCATGTCTTATGATGGATTGCTCTCTATTACCTTAAAATAACCTTTTTATCCCTGGTAATATTCTTTGCTGTGAATTCTGCTATGCCTCGTATTTATATAACTACTCCAGTTTACTTTGGGTGGTATTAGCCTAATCTATTCTTTCCTGTCTTTTTATTCTTAAGCTATTTGTGCCTTTTTATTTAAAACGTGTTGCTAGTAGGTAGCATATTGTTGGGTCTTGCTTTTTCATCCTGTCTCACAATGGCTGCCTTCAATTGGAATATTCAGATTGTTTACCTTTAATATAATTATTGATATTTAAAAAATCTCTCATTTTCTTATTCTGTATTTCTTGTTTCTGTTCCCTCCCCTTTTTTTGCCATTGTTTGGCATAATTGAGTATTTTTTTATGATTCTGTTTTATTTCCTTGGTTGACTTATTCACTGTTATTCTTTATTTTATTTTATTGATTGCTTTAGGGCAGGAACTGTACATCTTTCATTATGACAGACTACCATCACATGAATAAAACATTTCATGTACAAGAATGTTATAGTAAGTACTGTTACTGTTTTTCTCTGATCTTTGTGCTATCATTGTTATGCACTTTAAACTTTTATGTATGCTTTAAGCCCATGCTTCATGATTAATTTTGTTAAAAAAAATCTATTATTCTTTAAAAAAATTTTTTTTTTTTAAGATTTTTATTTAACTGACAGAGAGAGAGAGACAGCGAGAGAGGGAACACAAGCAGGGGGAGTGGGAGAGGGAGAAGCAGGCTTCCCACTGAGCAGGGAGCCCGATGTGGGGTTTGATCCCAGGACCCTGGAATCATGATCTGAGTCGAAGGCAGTCGCTTAACCAACTGAGCCACCCAGGCGCCCCCAAAAATCTATTATTCTTAAAAGAGATCTAAGTAATTAGGAAAATGTCATCTGTTTACTTCTGTAGTTGTTTCCACTTCGTTTATTCCTTTGTGTAGACACATACTTGAATTTGTTACCAATACCCATCCTCCTTTAACATTTCTGTAGTGCAAGTCCACTGCTGATAAGCTCCTTTGGCTTTGGGATATCTAGAAGAGTCTTTAACTCTGTATTTGAAAATATTTTTGCTGGGTATAGAATTCTGAGTTGGTGTTATTGATCTTTCAGTACGTTAAAGATGTCACAACACCATCGTCTTAGCTGAATATTTTTATCTTGTGAGGAATCTGCTGTCATCCTTATCTTTGTTCTTTCAATACAGCATGTTTTTTTCTAGAGCTGCTTTATGATTTTCTCCTTTTCACTGGTTGTGAGCAGCTTGAATTATGTTGTGCCTTGCTATAGTTTTCTTCATTGTCCTTTTGCTTGGCATTTATTGGGCTCCTTGACTCTCTGCTCCTTTTAGGTGGTTCTTTCCTTGGCCTTGGGGAGTTTCTTCACATGTGTAGTGCTCCGTACTCTGATGACTGCTCAGCAGGGAAGCAGGGACTCTCTTCAGATTTCTGGAACCTTACCTCTGACTCACACACTAGTTACCTGTGTCCCTCAGGGCTCCCAGCTCCTCTTTTCCTGAAGGTGCACTGGGTTTGCCCTCTCTGTACTGTGTCCTGGCAGCTCTTTCTGGATGAATAGCTTGTGCAGAAGTAGGGCTCACCTTGCTTGTTTTTCCTGTCATCACTGTCCCATGTTGCCTAATGTCCAGTGTCATGAAAACTGAATTTTGGCTGTGTCAGGCAGACGGTAAATCCAGTCTTGGCTACCTTTTCATGGCTGGAAGAGGAAGAACTCTGATTCCGTAAATAAATACATGGGCATGCATCCTTTAATTGCATTGTTTATTATTTATTTAATTTTCTAATGAGATACAGTTGACATATAACATTATGTTAGCTTCAGGTGCACGATATAATGATTCTCTATATGTATATCTTGCAGAATGATCACCACAGTAAATCTAGTTATCCATTACCGCACAGAGTTAGAAAATGTTGTTTCTTCTGTTGGGAACTTTTATGATTTACTTTCAGTGACTTTTGAATATGCAGTACAGTATTACTAACTCTAGTCACCATGATGTTCATTATCTCCTCAGGGTTTATTTGTCTTATAATTGGAAGTTTGGACCTTTTGACCATCTTACCATTGCACCCGGTCCCCACCTCTCACAACTGCCCATCTGTTTTCTAATATTTATGATTTTGTGGGCTTTTTTTTCCTTTTTTTAAGGTTCTGCATATAAGTGAGAACGTCTACTATTTGTCTTTGGCTGACATATTTTACTTATTTAGCATAATGCCCTCAAGGTCTATCCATGTTGTGGCAAATGGCAGGATTTCCTTCTTTTTATGGTTAAATAATATTCCGCTATAGTATATACACCACATTTACATTGTCCATTCATCTGCTAGTGGACACTTAGGTTGCTGCCATATCTTGGCTATTGTAATTAATGCTGCAGTGGACATGGGAGTGCGTTTTTCTTTGTGAGTTGGTGTTTTCATTTCCTTCAGATAAGTACCCAGAGTGAAGTTGCTAGGTTATATGGTAGTTCTATCTTTACCTTTTTGAGGAACCTCCATACTGTTTGCCATAGAGGCTGCACTGATTTACGTTCTCACCAACAATGCTCAAGGGTTCCCTTTTCTCTCTATCCTCATCAACACTTGTTATCTATTGTCTTTTTGGTAATAGCCATTCTAACAGGGGTGAGGTGATATCTCATTTCAGTTTTCATTTGCATTCCCTTCATGTTTAGTGATGTTGAGCACCTTTTTGTGACCTGTTGGCTATCTGTATGGCTCCCTTGGAAGAATGTCTATTCAGATCCTTTTGCCCGTTTTGTAATCTGTTTGTTTTTTCGGTGTTGAGTTGTATGGATTCTGTATATGTTTTTGGATATCGGTCCCTTAACAGATATATAATTTTCAGTTATTTCCTTCTATTCTGTAGGTAGCCTTTTCATTTTGTTGATGGTTTCCTTTGCTGTGTTGAAGATTTAGTTTGATGTAGTTCCATCAAACTGAATTTAATTTGCTTTTGTTTTGCTTTTAGTTTAGTTTTGCTTTTGTTGCCTTTGCTTTTAGAGTTAAATCCAAAAAGTTATGTCACCAAGACCAGTGTGAAGGAGCTTACTGCCTGTGTTTTTCGTTTAGTTTATGTTTATAGGTATTATACTCAAGTCTTTAATCCATTTTGACTTGATTTGTGTATGGCATAAAACATTGGTATAGTTTCATTCTTTTGCATATGACTATTCAGCTTTCCCAACACCATTTATTGAAAAGACTGCCCTTTCTCCATTGTATATTCGTGGCTCCTTTGTCGCATTAATTGCCCATATATGCATGGGTTTATTTCTGAGCTTTCTGTTCTGTTCCACTGGTATATATGTCTGTTTTTATGCCCAAACCATAGTGTTTTGATTACTGAAGGTTTGTAAAAAATGTGAAAACAGGAAGCATGATGCCTCCAGCTTTGTTCTTCTTTCTCAGCATTGGGTGGGCTATTTGTTGGTCTTTAGTGGTTTCATCAAATTTTAGGAGTCTTTGTACTACTTCTGTGAAAAATGCCATTGGAATTTTGATAGGGATTGTGTTAAATCTTTAGATTGCTTTGGGTAGTATGGATATCTTAACAATATTCTTCCAGTCCATGAGCATGGAATGTCCATTTGTTCAGTCTTCAATCTCTTCTACCAATGTCATATACTTTTTAAAGGTACGGGTCTTTCATCTCTTTGGTTAAATGCATTCCTAGGTATTTTATGGTTTTTGATGCAATTATAAATGGGATTATTTTCTTAATTTCTCTTTTTGATAGTTTATTATTATTGTATAGAAATGCAACTGATTTTGTATATTGATTTTATATCCTGCAACTTTGCTGAATTCACTTATTAGTTCTAAAATTTATGTGGTGGATTATTTAGGGTATTTTATGTGCAGTATGTCATGTGTAAATAGTGACAGGTTTCATTCCTTTTTTTTTTTTTTCTTTTAGATTTGGATGCATTTTATTTTTCTTGCTTACTCACTCTGATTAGGACAGTACTATTAGAAAGAGTTGATGTCCATGTCTGATTTCTGAATATGGAGGAAAGATTTTCAGTGTTTCACTGAAAGATGGGTAGTACCTCTTTACATATTTGGTATCATTCACCTGAAAAGCCATCTGCTCATGGATTTTGTTTGTTGGTATTTTTTTTCTTTAATTGATTTAGTTTCATTTAATTTCATTACTAGTACTTGGTCTCTTCAGATTTTCTATTTCTTTCTGATTCAATCTTGGACGGTTGTGTGTTTCTAGGTATTTACCCATTTTTTTTCTAAGTTCCTTGATTTGCTGACAGTTTTCCATAGTAGACTCTTAAAATTCTTTGTATTTTGTGGTGTTGGTTTTAATTTTTATTTCATTTCTGATTTTATTTATTTGAATCCTTTCTTTTTTTTCTTGATTAGTCCAGCTGATGGTTTATCAATTTTGTTTACCTTTTCTAAGAGTCAGCTGTTGGTTTCATTCATCTTTTCTATTTTTTATTTTTTAGTTCTTAATTTTTTTCCACTCAGATTTCTATTATTTCCTTCCTTCTGTTAACCTTGGACTTTGTTCTTTTCCATTTCCTTTAGGTGTAATGTTAGATTGCTTATTTGAAATTTCCTTTTTTGTTTTATGAATAGGCCTACACTGTTATAAGTAATCCCTTTTTGAATTGCTTTTGCTGTGTCCCAAACATTTTGAACTGTCATGCTTCCACTTTCATTTTTCCTCAGATATTTCTTTCTTTTTTTTTTTTAAAGATTTTATTTATTTATTTGACAGAGAGAGACACACAGTGAGAGAGGGAACACAAGCAGGGGAGTGGGAGAGGGAGAAGCAGGTTTCCTGCGGAGCAGAGAGCCCGATGCGGGGTTGGATCCCAGGACCCCGGGATCATGACCTGAGCCGAAGGCAGACGCCCAACGACTGAGCCACCCAGGCACCCCTCCTCAGATATTTCTTGATTTTCTCTTTGATTTCTATGGTTACCCTGAGGTTCATATATGACATCTTATATGCATATAGCAGTTTACATTAAGTTGATGTTCACTTATGTTTGAACGCATTCCAAAAAGCACTACATTTTATGTATATGAAGTCATATTTTAAATCTTTTTTAGCCCTTAATTAGTTTTTGTAGCTATAATTAATTTTACTGTTTTTGTCATTTAACCTTCATTCTATCCATATGTGGGATTGATTTACTACCTTTACTATATGTTTGCTTTGCTTTCATCAATGAAATTTTTTCCTATCATAATTTACTTATTTCTAGTTATTGCCTCTCTCCCCTGTTCCATCTTCTTAAAGAAGACCCTTTAATATTACTTGTAAAGCCAGTTTAGTGGTGATAAACTCCTTTAACTTTTGTTTGTGTGGGAAGCTCTTTAATTCTGAAGAAACTTGCTGGATGGAGCATATTTTGGTTGTAGGATTTTTCCTTTCTGCAGTTTGAATATATGTCATGTCACTCCCTTATGACTTGCAATGGTTCTGCTAAAAAATCAGCTTATAGCCTTATGGGTTTTCCCTTGTATGTAACTATTTGCTTTTCTCTTGCTGCTTTTAAGATTCTCTGTCTTTAATTTTTGTGATTTTAATTATCATATGTCTTGGTGTGGATCTACCAGGGTTCATCTTGTTTGGGGCTCTTTGTGTTTCCTGGACATGGATTTCTCTTTCCTCAGATTTGGGAAGTTTTCAGCTACTATTTCTTCAAATAAATGTTCTGCTTCTTTCTCCCTTTTCTTTCTGTGACCCTTATAATATGAATTTAGTATGTTTGATTTCTGTCTCATAGGTCCCCTAACCAATCCTCATTTTTAAAATTCTTTTTTCTTTTTATCATTCAGTTTAGTTGCTTTCCACTACCCTGTCTTCCACATCGCTGATTTGTTCTACATCGTCTACTCTGCTGTTTACTCCCTCTAATGTATTTTTCATTTTAGTTATTGTATACTTTAGCTTTGATTGTTTTTTCTTTACATTTTCTATATCTTTTTTGAAGTACTCACTCAGTTCATAAACTTTTCTCTCAAATCCCATGAAAATCTTTAAGACCATTACTTTGAATTCTTTATCAGGTAGATTTATTATTTCCATTTTGTTTAGTTCTTTTTCTGAAGTTGCTTTTTGTTTTTTCATCTGGATCATATTCCTCTGTCTCAGTGTATCTGGGTCTCTGTGTTTTCTTCTGTGCATCAGGTAGGTCAGGTAGGTCTTTTGTTCTTCAATGTAATGGCCTCATCTAGCAAGCTTTCTTTGGGTCTGAGTAGCACAGTTCCCTCTTGGTCATCAGATCCAGGTGCTCTGTGGATATCCCCTGATTGAGCTGCGTGTGCCCTCTTGTGACTGGGCAGTGACTGCTGCCGGCATGCGGGTGAGTAGGACTGATCCCTGGAGGGGCTGGCTGAGAAGCCAGGTTGTGTCTGCTGTAGGCATGCTGCTGGGCAGGGCTGGCTGTCAGCCCAGCTTGTTGCAGTGGCTGGCCTGGACTACTGTGGGCACCCTGGTGAGAAGGGTAGGTCCCCCCCAATCAGCTTGCCTGACTGTAGCTGTGGTGGGCTTGCTGCTGGGTGGGACTAGCTCTTGGCACAGTTGGCTGACAGGCCCCAGGAAGAACTGCTGTGGGCATGCTGGCCAGGGGGGCTGACCTCGCTTCCCAGGGCAGGAACAGCTTTGGTATACTGGTCCTGGTCAGAGTGCTACATCCCCCCTTCCCACCCTCGTGGCAGGGAGCTAATCACTCTGGGTGCGTCCTGACCACGGCTGCCCACTGTGTGTGGTGGTAAGGTGCATCTGCTTTGGTGGGTGCCTGTCTGGTGCAGGTGTGTTCTCAGGGGAATGCCCAGGTGGGCCAAGGGGTGCTAGGAACGTGGATGGAAAGTATCAGAAGGGGCTCCCACAAACATCTGGTGAGGTGGACCGAAGGAGGGCATGAAAACATGGCGCCACCAACTCTTCTGTTCCTGACAGAGCGCTTACACATTCTTGCCCCTGTGGCACATGCCCTAACATTCGTCAGTAAATCTCCTTCATAGATAGCGCAGGCCATTTTCAAACTGCTGCTTCTGTGCTAGGTCTGAAATCAAACAATAAAGCACGATGCCCTTTGAGGGCAGTCTTGGTTTCCTGGAGTCATCAGGCTTTCCTGGAGTTAAGCCCTGCTGATTTTGAGGGCCAGGCATTGTTGGGACTGTTCTCGATGCAAGTTCACAGGGCTGGGGGTGCCCAGTGTGGGGCTTGGTCCCCTTGCTCCTTAGCGATGATCTCCATGCCTGTGACATCCCTCCTGCTTGTGGGTCATCATGCTGGAGGTTTGGTTCCCGACTCTGTCTGTGTCCTTCCTACCCTTCTGGACGTGGCTTCTTTTTTCTGTTTTTTTAATGTCTTTTGTTGTGAATGATCTGTTCTGCTAATCTTCAGAATGTTTTAAGAGCAGGTTGCTTTCTGTGTAGTTACCTTCGTGTGTCCATGGCAGGAGGTGAGCTCAGGATCCTCCTGCTCCACTCTCTCACCCCACTCTCTCTGTCTCAAGGTAACCTTTTATTTCTTTTTGAGTTCCTCTTTGATCCATTGGTTGTTCAAGACTGTGTTGTTTAAGCTCCACATACTTATGAATTTTCCAGTTAAGATTCTTCTTTGATCGCTGACTTCATACCATTGTGGTTAGAAAGAGGCTTGGTCTGATTTCAGTGTCCTTCAGTTTAATGACCTTTTTTGTGGCCCAACGTATGATTTATCTTGGAGAATATTTCATATGCATTTGAGAAGAAAGTTCTTACTTTAGGATGAAATGTTCTGTAAACGACTGTTAAGTCCATCTAGTCTAATGCATCATGTAAGACAATTTTTCATTACTGATTTTTTATCATCACTGTCTATCCATTGATGTAGTTGGGTGTTAAAGTCCTCCACTACTGTTGTAGTGGTGTCTATTTTTCCCTTTAAGTTTGTTAATGTTTGCTTTATGTATTTAGGTGCTCCTATGCATAAATATTTACCAATGTGCTATTCTCTTGTTGGATTGACTACTGTCATTATATAACAACCTTCTTTTATTTTTTTTTTTAAGATTTTATTAGAGAGAGAGAGTGAGCAGGGGAGGAGCAGGAGGAGAGGGGCCAGCAGACTCCCCTCTGAGCAGGGAGGACAATGCAGGACTCGATCCCACAACCCTGGGATCATGACCTGAGCCAAAGGCAGACGCTTAACCTACTGAGTCCCCCAGGCGCCCCTCTCTTTGCCTTTTATTACAGTCTTTGTCCTAAGGTTTATTTCGTCTGATACAAGTGTAGCTATCCCGTCTTTTTGTTTCCATTTGTGTGGAAGACCTTTTCCCACCTCTTCACTTTCAGTCTGCATGTGTTCTTTGATCTGAAGTGTCTTTCCTAGGCAGCATTTATTTTGTTTTGTTTTAATCCATTCAGCTGTTCTATGTCGTTTAACTGGACATCTCGTTGATTTACATTTAGAGTAATGGATAGGTATGTATTTCCTGCCATTTTGCTAATTGCTTTCTTGCTATTTTGTAATTCTTTTTTTTCCCTCTTTTGCTGTCTTCCTTTGTGTTTTGATGGCTTTCTGTGTGGTGACCTTAGTTAGCTCCCTTGCTCTTTATCTTTGGTGTATCTACTGTAGGTTTGTGCGTGTGGTTACCATGGAGCTTCCATAACAGAACATTTATAAACGTCAAGTGAAGTTCAGATGCATTCTACATTTTTATTACCCCCTCTGTGTGTAGTGTTTTTGATGCCTCATTTTATTTACACCCTTTTATGCTGCATGAACAAGTTGTTGTGACAATCGCTTTGACTGCTTTTCCTTGTTGCCTCCATCTTAGCTGAGTAAGTGATTAACCCACCACCTTTCCAGCAGTAAGTTACTCTGGACTTACTTTTGCCAGGAGATTTATACTTTCATATGTTTTCCTGTTACTAATTAGCAGCCTTTCATTTCAGCTTAAAGCCATTTCTTAAATATTTTTCTGGAAGGCCAGTCTAGTGGTGATTTTAGGAAACTCTCTCCAATTCTGAAGGGCGGTTGGCCCGGTATTCTCGGCTGAAGTCTCTTTCTTTGAGCACCTTGACCATCCCGTGCTCCTCCGCCTGGCCTGGAGTTTCTGCTGAAAAATCTGCACATAGTCTTGGGGAAGGCTCCTTGTTTATAACAAGTTGTATTTGTCTTGCTGCTTTTGAGAGTCTCTCCTTACTTTAACTTTTGGCATTTTAATTATATGTCTTGATGTGGGTTTCTTTGGGTTTTTCTTGTGTGGAACTCTCTGGACTCCCTGGAACCTCATGTCCTTAATCCCCCAGGTTAGGGACATTTTTCAGCCATTATTTCCTCAAAAAGTCTTCTGCCCCTTTCTCCTTTTCTCCTCATCTTTCCCTGGGGGCCTCTGTAATGCGGGTGCTGGCTTTCTTCATGTGTCTGATGAGTCTCTTAAACTTTCTTCATTCTTTTTTATGCTCCCCACCCCCCCCCCGACTTTACTTGTAGGAATCCTCCTGGTCTTTGAGCTTACTGTTTCTTCCTTCTGCTTAATCTAGTCTGTCTTGAACCCCCTGTTGTATTTTACAGTTAAGCTGTCCTATTTTTTAAGGCTGTGACTTCTGTTTGCTACCTTCTTTCATTTTCTCTTTGTTGAAATTGCCGCTTTGTTCATAGAACCTTCTCCTGTCTTCAGTGAGCATTATTATGGTCCTCATTTTGATATCTGTTTCATTATGGCCCTTTTGTGAGGCATCATCTTGTTTTTTTCTTTGGAATATATCCTGTGGTTCTTCATATTCCTTGAGTCTGTGTTGGCTTTTTATGCATTAGGTAGAACAGCCACCTCTCCCAGTCTTGGACGTGAGCCTTGTCATTCACCTCTGCCCCAGCTCTTAGTTGTCTCTCAAAACTTTGTTTTTGTCCGAGCAGCTTGCTTCATTCTTAGTGACTCCCAGTCATGGAGGGTGTGGGCAGACCTGTCAGTGCCCCAGAGGGGAGGATCTCAGTCAGCATCTGGGTTCAGGCTGACTGCAAGCACCCCGCGAGGCAGTAGCTTTTAACGTCTGCAAAGAGACCCCAGGGGGTGACTGGGACATGGGTTTCTTCGTCTGCTTCCTGTATATGCTGAACGCTGTTGCAACAGCGAGTTAAGGGCCGTGTCTTCGTTTGCTGCTGTCAACTTGTACCTGTTAACACGGCCCAGCTGGCCACCAGATCCAGGCTGTCTGGATGGCAGCCACAAAGGCTGGGGTGCCAGATGTGCACAAGGTTCTTCCTCAGTGACCTGAGGCAGGGCAGGTGGCGTGCTTGCAGGTGGCGCCTGCTGGTTTCTCTGTCTCTAGTGTGGCTTGTAGTGGGCTCCCTGATGTGTGGCCCCTTGGGCCCCAGCCGTGAAGATAAGAGCATAGGTGCTGTCGCCAGAATCCTGGGCCTTTCCAACAGCTGCTTCTCCACTGTCAGAGTTGTATGGAACCCATGACACATAACTTACAAACATGGCTCCACAAACATGGGCTCCACATAACAGACAAGACTTGGTGATCGAGGGGTGTCAGCCCCAACAGTCAGGTTGTTGTACCTCTGCACAGGCTCATTTCTGGAAGACACTGATGACCTGCAGTGAGGCAGGGGGAGAGCACGTAGACAGTGCCCACCAGCCTCTGCAGTCTTTGAAGAGTATTTCAGTAGGCCCTTCGATGTGTATTGTGTTAGATGCCTGCCCCTCAGGATGAAGCTTCAAAATAGACAAAATAGGGCTCTTTCACAGGAAGACTGGGTGCTTTTCAAATTGTCTGCTTCTGTACTGTGCCCTGGGGGGCCAGCAGGTGAAGTCTGTTTCTCAATTCAGTAGCCCTTTGGGTCTTCTGGCATGAATCCTGATGACTTTCAAAAGTAGATATTTTGTGTTTTCATCTGTCAGGTGTAGGGCTTAAATTGTGGGGTGCCCATTGTGAAGTTCAAACCCTTTGTTCCTCAGGGAGAATCTTGGAGTTGTGAGTTCACTCCTGGTTATTGTGTGCTGCCATGCTGGGGGTGGGGTTATGGCGAGATTGTCTCTCAGCCTCTCCTACTGTTTCCGTGTTGGTTTTTTCTCATTCACCCAATGTGTAGGAATTGCTCAGCTAGCTTTTTGATGTCTTTTATAGGAAATTGTTCTGTATTTAGCTGTAGATTTGATGTGTCCATGGGAGAAGGTCAGTTCGGGGTCCTTGTATTTAACTATCTTGATCTGGAACCCTGTTGCATTATTTTTATTAAATGACTGATCATTTAATCAGAAAATTTCTCTTAATGTATGCATCTAGACTGATCGTCATTTTTCTGTTCACTGAGATCTCACCAGACTACTTCCAGGGTCTGTTTTCTACAATGGAAATCTTAAGAGCACTGATCTTAAAAGGTGTTTGGCATGAGTGTTTCCAAGGTCTACGTTTCCTTTGAAACAGATTCAGTTACGGCAAAACAGTTGTTACGGTGGTGACTCAGGTGAGCACCATGTGTCTTGACTGTGGTGGAACTGAAGAACATCCAGTTAATATTCAGATTTCTTTTCTTTGTACGTAAAATTGGCTTTTACTAGATTTTTGGTGCATACAGGATTACACTGCTAAGCCAGAATGTGATTTTATAGTCAAGCGTCTCACCTTTCCATTTTGTTTGTTTTTTCATTTTAAGGTGGCACTCTATGAATGTATATTTGGACCTCTGTTAATCACCAGTCATGGCAGTGCTATTTTGTGACCCTGTTGTGTGTAGCCAGTTACCAGCAACTGGTTCTGTTCTCTTCCTGCACTTCCTTCCCCTTACCTTCTACCTTCTGTTGTTTCTTTCCTGATAATCTCACCATTAGAAGATCACCTGCTTCTCTACCATGGCTATTCCAGTGGGGAAACCAGGAGCACTCTACCCTTGGAGCCCTGTCACCTTGGGGACGTCTTCTGTAAGAGCTTTTGTAACCTTAGTTAATAAGAAAGTTGGTAGTAGTACTTGAAAAAATACCTTCTAGAGCATTTGAATACAAATATAATATTGCTGTTTTTATTTTTTTAAAGGAAACAAACACTAATAATGTCTGATTAGAAATACAAAATAATAATGGGCGACAGTTTTGGGGAATTTCAGAATTAATCTTTTAGTAATGGAATTTCTTAAAAGCAGTTGCTTATGTTGTCTACTGTCACTTGATTTTGTTTCAATCAGTAATCATCCCCATAATGGTTTGAAGCCTATCATCTCAGATTCTAAAATGCATCTACCAGTATATTAATACAGGCATACATAGGTTTGTTTTCTCTAAAAGTGTGATCATACTATACATACATTCTCTTCTGAGACTTGCTGTTTTGATTTAATGGTAAATTTTAGATACCTCTGATTGTCTTATTTGTAACTCTAGAAGAAAAACTCTGGGGTTTCACCATAAAGCATTCTCCTGGTCTTTACTTTGAGATTCTATGTCCATAATCTTATGGAGGAAATATTATGACATATGAATAATGTTGAATTTTTTTGGTACTTGAAATATTTAGGTAGATTTTCTGTTGGTGAAAGATTCTAGCTTTTTTGGGATATACTGCTCTGATAATGGTATGTTATTCTTTCATTCTTAATGATACTTCTGGATTCTAGATGCCTATATGGGAATGGTATTTTTTTGTATCTGTTTTTATAGATGAGATTAGTTTGGAGTTTTGTTTCATATGTTGTCTTGGCGAGATTTTGGTAGTAGTTAAATATTCGCATCTTAAAAATTATTTAGAAGCTTTATTTATCTGGTTTCTGGAATACTTGAAATAATGACATTAACACGTCTTTGAAATTTTGTACTAATATTACTTGTGTGTATCCTGATATATTTTGATATTTTAACATTCCCTTTTAATAAATGACGTTACTGGAGAAATATGGTTACCCAGATTTTCACATGTATGAACGTAGACTTTCTTTTGTTTTCTTTTTAAGATTTTTATTTGAGAGAGTGAGAGAGCACAAGCAGGGGGAGCAGCAGGCAGAGGGAGAAGCAGACTCCCCATTGAGCAGGGAGCCCAACCCAGGGCTCAATCCCAGGACCCTGGGATCGTGACCTGAGCTGAAGGCAGACACTTAACTGACTGAGCCACCCAGGTGCCCGAACATAGACTTTTATATTATGTTTTCTTGTAATTGTTTTAATTTTTTGTCATTTTGGTGTTTCTCTTCATTCTTTAATTTGTGTTTTTATTTCCTTCCCTTTTCTCCTGATTTGCTGTTTCACAGAACTAGCTCTTAGATTTATGGTTTCTGTTTTCTTTTACTGTTTTTCTCTTTTCTGATTTATGATTTCCTGCTTTTATGATCATTAATTCTACCTTTTCTTTGCCCTGGCACTTTCATTGCTCTTTTTTTTTTTTAAAGATTTTTATTTATTTGAGAGAGAGAGAGAGACTGGGGGGGAAGGGCAAAGGGAGAGGGAGAGAGAAAATCCCAAGCGGACTCCCCGCTGAGCGCGGAGGCCAATGCAAAGACTTGGTTTCACAACCCTGAGATCGTGACCTGAGCCAAAACTAAGAGTTGGAGGCTTAACCAAGTGAGCCACTCAGATGCCCCTCATAGCTCTTTTGAAACTTAACAATTCAGAAATTTAATTGGTTCATCTATATTCTGAGTCATGAAAGAGTTTGACCATATTTTTAATCTAATTTGAGCTGTTTACCATTATTTTCATACAGCACTTTTATTGTTTTCTAGATTCTCATTTATATTCTTACTTAATTTTAACTGAAGAATTGCTTAGGAGAATGTTTTTAGGGTTTTTTTGTTTGTTTTTTTAGTTTCCGAGTTATTTTGAGTGTTTTCTATGAATGATTTCTAATTTCATTTTAACATGTTCAGATAATGTTTTCTGTAGCATTACTTTTAGGAAGTGATTGCAGTTTGATTTTGTGTAATAATTGCATTGGCCACTTTTTGTAAGTATATTTCATGGCCTTTGAAAAGAAAGTATTTCTTTTTGTTTGTAAAATATAGGCATAGTTTTATAGAATGGTCTATTATATATATATATATTTTTTTTTTTAGTTTTTGTATATTTGATCTGTCAAATTGGAAAGACTTATGTTGAAGTATCCACTACTATTATATTGCTATCAGTATCTTGTTTTTCTAGCAGATTTTTAAAAAATATTTTATTTATTTATTTGAGAGAGAGAGTGAGCGAGAATGCACCAATGGGGGGAGGGGGTGTGGCAGGGTCAGAGGCAGAGGGAGAGGGAGAAGCAGACTCCCTGCTGAGCAGGAAGCGCCATGCAGGGTTCAGTCCAGGACTCTGGGATCATGACCTGAGCCAAAGGCAGATGCTTAACCAACTGAGCCACACAGGCGCCCCTCTAGCGGATTTTCTTGACTATATTTCAGTTCCATGTGTTTGGGGGACCTAGAGAGATCGTACATGTCTTGATTATGGTCTGTACCACTCCATCAGTATGACGTGCCCCTCCTTTCCCATGACATGTCTTTACCTTGCCTTCTGTCCTACCCACCTGTGATGGTTATGAACCCTTAATTCATTTGAGCATCACTCTCCTGATGTGTCTTACCCAGCCTTTTATTTTCTACCTTTGGGTTGCTTTGTTTATAAGTGTGTGTCTTGTAGACATTATACAGTTTGTAGGGGTTATAAAATGAATTCTTAGAGGTAATTTTAAAGAACGTTTCACATTCTTTATTTTAGGAAGAAGACCTCATAGCAAATGTTTTGTGGTCCTGGGGTCTTCAGACTGCCTTCCTGCCCTTCCTGTCTCCTGTGAGAGTAGTTGTTCTTGGCTCCTGCCACTGTATGTTGTGCCAGGCTTTGTTTTTGTGCCGCTGTCTGCAGGTTCAGTAGTTCTTGATATTTTTATGTACAGGTCATATACTTGAAAAAGGTTTTGTTTTGTACTTGTGCTTTTCTTTGGAATTGTCGCAGTTAGCTAATTATCTTTGTGGAGTTTCTCAAAAAGAATCTTGGTCTGCTGGTGTGGCAGTTGTTAGATACTGGAAATACTTTCTTACTTAATTCTACTCCTCCTCCATTTTTTCCAAAATTTGAAAATAGAGATAACATTATGAGAGGTAGCATTAACTTATGGGGTTACATGGAGGAAATTCATATTTGATACTAACTCTGGATATTATTTTTGCTCTTGCATGGAAGAATTATTTAAAACTTTTTAGAAGCATGAAGCTGTGCTTTAGGAAGCTATTTTGGTACTAGTCTCAAAGGACAGATTGCTATTCCTTTTCCTTTCCCACCCTAATGAAACTAGGTCACTAGCTTTTGGCACATCTCCATGATGCGAGATTTATTTGATGTTCAAGTGCGCTGTCTAGAAATAGTGATGCAATGTCAGCAAGGCCACTTTTCATGAACATAATTTCCAATGCCCTGGAATTAATTTATTCTTTGACCTGTTAATAATTACACTTGGTCATGAGCATTTCAGAGGCAGGAGAAGCGCCTGGAAATGGTCGTCAGTTACCCTGTTGGATGTTACATCATGGGGTTTCTGTTCAGCTTGGAGGTTTGGCCTGTTGGAATAGTTGGTATCTTACGAAAACCAAGGAGCTATTTACTAAGCAAACTTTTGCCTGATGCCACGATAGCATCCACTGGCTCAAGTGGTTGAGAATATGCATCTAATATATATATATTGTATATATAATATATATATTTGAATTCCATCTTACTGTGGCTGACTTTAAACATGATTAGGGAAGTTCCCTGTTCATTCACAGCCAGAAACAAGTACTTGAAAAAATAGGGAATAACTATAGCACTCCTCTAAAGCTAATGATCTGTAGGTTCTAAAATACCTGACAGTTAAAACAAGCTACTTGAAATCAGCCATATATTAACTCAGGGGTTCAGAGAGAGATGGAGAAAATACGATCTATTGTAAAACGACTAACCTCACCAAGTGTGGCCCTGGAGTGGGCTGAATCCTTGCTCTGTGGCATTGGGAAAGTGCCTTGCTTCCCCGTGCTTCTGTCTCCTAATCTATAAAGTGTGATGACAGTCACGAGTATTAGATCCCAGCATGGTCACGATGGAAGGAATAAGTGGTGCCACTTTGAAAGGACTATGGGGGTGTCTGGTTGGCTCAGTTGGTGGAGCATGAGACTCTTGATCTTGGGGTTGTGTGTTCAAGCCCCACATTGGGGGGGTACAGTTTACTTTAAAAAAAAAATCAGTGAAATTGGAAACAGAAAAGTGGTGAAAATCAGTAAAATCAAAAGCAGCCTTTTTTTTTTTTTTAAGGGTTCTGATAGACCACAGGCACTGCTCTGTGTAGTGGCATGCTCATCGTCAGCCGTGATTGCGTAGCATGTTTGTCTTTATAAATGTCCTTTTTTCTCTTTTGTGGCCCCTGGCCCTTCCTTGCCTACTCCATTGTTGCTGTCTTCTGTGTGCTGAGGGGTTCCCCTAGGAGGGTACATCTGGGGAATTGTGTCACTCGGCCAGCTCAGAAAACACCTTCTGCTAGGATGGGCCAGACGACCTGGCTTCATGGAACTGTTCCTCCAACCTGGAGAATCACAGGGTAAAGCTTGGCAAGTATTTTCTGTGCTTCAGTTGCGTGCGCTTGTTTGTTTACCCGATGTTTTTCTTCTCTGCATCACCTGAAGTCCACTTACGTAGAGATTTATTTAATATAAATTACGTTCCTTACTTTTCAGAAACATAAATTATATTGAGTTGCCAGTCTAATATTTACCCCTTCTCCCTTAGTTTTCATACGTTTGATATTGCAATTATAAGATTTTTGTTAACTTTTTATTCATAAGTTTCACAGCTATTGAGAATTCAGTGGAAAATAAGTATTGTAAAAATCTGAAAGGATTTGGATTTTTTTTAATTTAACCATATTAACATCACATCATTAGATATTAAAATAAGAACTTTATAGTGTCCTGTCCTCTTCCAGGTTGTAATTTGTCAAGAGAGAAACTGAGGCATATTAAAGCTTTTAAGAGTTTATTTGAGCAAAAATCACTTTGCATCAGCCAGCGCCAATCAGCAAGTGGTTAGGAGCACTCCACCAACAGGAGCCTGGGGAGAGACCTTTGTAGAGAAAAAGCCAGAAACAAAGTTAGGAAATTGTTGATTGGCTATAGCTGAAAGCCCAGGCGGCTGTTTGGGATTGGCTGCCCTTAGTATTTTGATTGTATAATCTTGAGGCATCGACTGGCTTAGAGTTTGGTTTGCTTCCACAGGCCCCCAGCACGTTACAGCCACGTCAGTCTGGCTTGTTTAGCTCATCTAACACATTGCGTCTCTGCTGGTGTGATTTTGCCCTCCACGTGTCCTCTGCACTCTGTGAGCGGCCAGGGAAGGAACTGGTCCCTTTAGTTGGCTCGTGGCAGCATCCAGTCCAGGGTTTGTTAAATGATAGGTGTTTAGTAAGTGTTCCTCGAATGAAGCCAATCGTTTTTTGTTTGTTTGTTTGTTTGTTTTTGAATGTTGTATTTCCTAGGAGTTTTAGGAGGCATACCTAGAAATTATGTTTACATGTTCTTCGGATTAGTTTTAGCACATTTGTATTCTGTTTCTGTTGCTCTCCTTGGTATAGTTTGTTTTTAACTAGGCATATTTCATTGCTCTTGGGGACACATTCTTGAGATTCCAGGGAACCTGTGAAAACTGTTTCCCTGCTCTGCCAATGGCGGGCCTGGAGAGGGCTTTGTGTGCACATCATTTGAGCCTAAGGAGGCTGAAGAAGAAAGGAAGAGATTGTCTCTCTTAAACTCAAGCACAGCTGGCCAGCCCTTTCACGTATCTGAGAAGGGAGAACATAAAGTAGATTTAGATTCAAGAGTTATTTGTATTTTGTGGCTGTACAAAATTAAAGCTGCAAAAAGAGCATTAGTCAAAGAGCCCAGACTCTTTTTCAGTGCAAACAACTGAATTTTCATGAGTCAGTGATTGCTCTGTAACTGGGGCAGCCACCCTCCCAATCCTTGTTATTTGGGTCACTGTGTAATTATTTTTTGCTGATTTGCTTCATGAACATATTCATGTCATTTCTGATGCCTTGAAAAACATTTCTGTTGAGTTATAAAGACGGTGTAAAATATTTTAGTGGTATCTTTATTTTGTACAACCTTAAATAAGTGTTCCCTCCCTCCCTCCCTCCCTTCCTTCCTTTTAGAGAGGGAGGGGGTGGAGGGGCAGAGGGAGAGAGAGAATCTCAAGCAGGCTCCACACCCAGCTGGAGCCCAAAGACAGAGACCAAAACAGAGCTCAGTCTCAGGATCCTGAGATGAAATCAGGAGTCCAGCGGACACTCAACCCACTGAGCCACCCAGGCACCCCTGTGTAACATTTCTAATGCCAGTTGATATTGCAGAAATCTAAATTGCTGTTCAAAATACGTGAAGTTTAGCATATTATTTTTAAACTGTTCTCACATACAGTGCTAATGAACAGCCATTTCACTAATACATTACTAGTCAAGTATAGTAGAGTCCTTTGTAATGCAGGTATTAGGGGATGTATGCATTCTAGGGATGAGCTTTCTCTTTGCTATTTATACTAAGGAAAGTGTGTTTTACACCTCTGTCCCGATGAACCTTTTTTGCGGGTTTTTGACTTTCCTAGCATCTGAGCCCCTTCTTCCAAGGCTGTGTGTGTGTCCCTGCTGTATAGGTCTGAGTGGGTGGCTGCAGGCTGAGGTTTCTGCTCAGGATTTTGTGTCGAAACTTGATCTCAGAAGTAGGGACAGTGGATGGAGGGTTCCTTCTGGTGCTGGGGGCTTTTTCCACGTCCTGGGCAGCAGGGTTCTTACTAGAGGTGGCCTCTCTAGTGTGCAGGGCTATCTTTATTTAGGGTGAGTCTTGGTTCCTGCCTCTTTTCTCAACATAGCTCTACAGCGTTCCTGGTAATTCTTGGAGTCACCCAGAAGCCTTTTAGTAAATTTCTTTTTGTGTGTGTAAATCAGCCAAAGTTGATTTCCATTGCCAACAGCCACAGAGCCTGATACAACTGACCATTAATTCTTTTTTTTTTTTTTAAGATTTTATTTATTTGACAGAGAGAGGGAGAGCAGGAACACAAGCAGGGGGAGTGGGAGAGGGAGAAGCAGGCTTCCCACTGAGCAGGGAGCCCGATGCGGGGCTCGATCCCAGGACCCTGGGATTATGACCTGAGCTGAATGCAGCTTCTTAACCGACTGAGCCACCCAGGCGCCCCCTGACCATTAATTCTATCCATCAGCCTCCACATCAATGAAGCATAGTCAGTTAATGTTCAAGCGCAAATGTTACATATGCAGAATTTTGTTCTCCTTTTTCTTTAGAGCATTTTCTATGCCTAGGATGTCTGACCTGATTTTCCCATAAGGCATTCTTTTGGTTTATAAGTCTGAGATGTATTCATCTGTTTTTCAGGTATTTTACTGAGTCCTTATTGTGTATCAGGCGCTTGTAGTGGCTGGAAAAATACAGCAGTAAACAAGAGACCAGACCCCTGCCTTCGTGGAGTATACACTTGAGGAGGCAGACTGACAAATCAGTAAAATACGGGGTTGCGTTTGATGGTGATAAATGTGATGGCGGAATGAATGAAGCACAGGAGGAGGAGTGCTGAGTCGAAGACCATCGGAGTTGGCGGTGAGGGATGACCTTGGAGGACAGCTGAGGTGTCCCGATGGCCTCACGACAGAGTGGGGACACTGCTGGGGCCCAGGAAGGAGTACGGCTCCCCAGAGTGCTCACAGCCTCCGGATCCTGAGGTTCTGGAGATGTGCTGGGTGCTCCAGGACAGTGACAGTGGATATGTCAAGGCAGCAGGTTAAAAGAGCCGCCTGAATTCCCTTCAGCAAGTATAGGTGTGAGGAGATTCAAACAGCTGCATCTGTACATTTTACATGAGGATATGAGAGTTACCATTTTAATCTTTGAAGAACTTAAGCCCTTGGCCTGTTAAATGTGGACCAGATGCTCGCTGCCCTACCATTGGCCTCAGTTGTCCTGCCGCACACAGAGCCTGTGTAGGAGCACCAGGTTTTAGAGGAACAGCACCTGCTGCTCTGGGCCCTCCTTACTGAGCACACAAAAGCATTTCACACTGAACCACACATGCTGGTACGATCTATGTCAAAAGTCTAGGGGCTCTAGAGAATGAGAAGCCCAGTGAAGGTTTTGTGTTTCATTGTGAAAGGACGAATAGGTGTTATTTGCAGAAAGCTGTGAAGACCTTGATTGTTGGAATGGTGGTTGAGGGAAGATCCTCCCGGCCATCAGGCCTTCTTTCTCACCTGCACTGTTCACTCAGTGCCTGGTGATTGAATATTTATTTTTGTCGGTGTGAAGATTAAAGGAAAGCTAAGCAGAAGCAATCTTAGTATCTTGTTGATTACATTCCAGAAAGAAAAGAAATAGCAGAACATTAAGCCTCACTGCCATTTGCTATAATTACCCTGTGTGAAATAGAGCTGGTAGCTGTCAGGCTTTGATTGAAACATCGGGAAGGTTAGCACCAGCTGCGCACTCTCACGTCTCTGAGCAAATGCACATACTGCAGCCACCACTTGGAAGCACACTCTTTTCTATTTAATTTGTTGTAAAGTATTTTATGATAGGGTTTGGATGGATGCTGCTGTAAATTCAGATTTACTTTTTGCATCATTTCCAGCAAACGAAAGTTCTTTCAGTTTAATCCTAAGTACCTCTGTGTAAGTGGTGTTTCCAAATTTTGTAATACCGAGTATTTGGAGGTAGGTAACTTAGAAATGTTATTATTTTAAAAATATTTGAAACATCTTTCTAATAAAGATTTATATATATATATATCCTTTTTGAACTATTAATATTTAACTTTCTCTAAATATATGAACTCTAATTTATACATTAGTATTTTTTAATAAGGTAGTTTGATCATATTAGAATGTTTACTTTTACTTTCTTTTTCATCCTTTTTAGTCAGAAGGATTGAGTTTTTTGTGATAATATTTAATCTTCATAAAATTTAGATCTTTTGAAAAGCATTGAGATAAACCTGTTCTGTATATCAAAGTGCTGACTATCAGTTTGCAGATTTATTTGGATTGTGTAGAAGTTTATTTCCGTGGGTGACAGTGACTATATATGGCACCGGGTCACCACACTGGAGCCTGTCACAGACTGCTTCTTTGTTCATATGGATCACAATCTGAATTGAACAAAAATTCTAGGTAGAGCCCAAACAGAAGATGTTTGTTTTCTTTACTGCCCTGCAGGGAGCATGTAGCTTGAATTGCTTGAGAGCCATGGCCCTGTGAATATGCTTGAATGCGTCAGTTTACTCACACTGAGAAATATTTCAGTGTTGCTCTAGTCTGTAGTAGACATTTGTTGCTTTTTGGCTGCCTAGTGTCCATGCCCCTTCCTGAAAATACCCGTTTCCATGAGGAGAACCCTGAGCATGTTGGCGCTAGGGAGGGAGCTAGAGCGCCCCCCAGAGGAACCTCGAGCTCCCAGGTGGGGCTCTTCTCAGGACTCTGCAAGGGCCCCCAGAACCCCCACAGCATGGCCCTGACGGTGGCATCGCTGGATGGGTGTGCCTGTTGTCTGCCTGTTCTCTGTCAGAGTCCCCTTTGATTCTCTGAGAGTCTTCCAGAAAGCCCTCTTGTCCTTGTGCTAATCAGAGTCAATTTTAGTTGCTTATCACCTTCATAAGAACTTTAATTGGCTAAAGTGAAATTTTAATTTTATCAGAAGTGTCCTGGTGGCTCATAGTATCCAGTGTGTGGCTCAGACTCCTTCCACCTGCCCTGGGGACCCTGCCGGGCAATCACTTTGTTTCTCTTTGTAGTTCGTATTTAAAGACATGGTTTGTACTGCTCTGTATAGCAGATCATAAGGGGACTTGGCAGTGTTTTTCTGTTCGCTGAATTGTATGTAAAATTTTAGGAACATTTCCCAGTGCCCTGGTATTTAAAGCCATTTAGTTATTGGATGGTGTGTGCTGTCAAGGGGCAGCCGAAAGAATATATTGCTTCCACTGAATTTCCATATAATATAATTTTTAAAAAATAAGCACAGGAAGTACTTCATGCTTCCTCTTGGAATTTAAAAGTCAGTTTTAGGGTTAGATGTGTAAAGTGACTAAACTTGAAGCGTTAACATTTTAAAGATCACTCACATAGAATGAGATACTTTTGTCATTAAAGGCATTTGTGCCCTACTAAAATTAAAATTTTGCTGGAAGAATTACGTATTGAAAAGAAATGGAATATTTTTTTCAGTCATTATGAACTAGTGGAATGGAAAATTTGAGTATTTACATTGTCACTACCTGGTTTAGTGTCAGATCACCGTCTGACTCTCACATCTTTCTGCGTGCGGCCTTCTGGGCAGAGAAACATGTCTGTGCTAACCCGTCTCTTGTGAGGGGGCTCAGAAGCACAGTTTCTCAGGCATTTAGGAAGTTTGTTTCTGAATGCTGTCGCCTCTAAGATGAACCTGGTGGAAGAGTGGCCAGAAGAGCATCTTGTTTCACATGCTTGTTTATTAAATCCATGCTTCTGTTTTCTTCTCTGGGCTTAGACGTTGTGTTACGCACAACTGTATCTCTGGATACAGTTAGACTCATCACCATGAAGTGGGTGTGGATTTTTCAGGACACCGAGGCTGAGCAGAGCACGTGGTGGAGAGGCACCCCACCTTTCCACACAGGACTGGGGCACAGTGGCACCTGGTGTGTGGGCACAGACATTGAAGCCTGCAGTTTCTCAGTGTACATGTGCGAGTGGGTGCGCTCTGCACACTCTTAGAGTTTGCAGATGCTGCCTTCTTCGCCTGTTCCAGCACAGGAGTGAGTTACGCAGGAAGGAGTTTACTCTAGCCCAGAGGACGTTCTCATTACAGAAATGCTACTTAGGGTGAAGAGGCCTGTGGGATAGTCTTAAAGCCTAGCTGATTCAAACTTCGGGTGATAACCGTGTTCTGCCTGAGTCAACTTTCAGTGACTCCATTTTTAGTCTGGTCTTCATTTTACCTTCCTGGAGGGCATCCTCAGAGTCATCTGGAGTCGATGTTTGCAGACCAGGACTGTGTAGCTGAAGCTGGGGGAGAGTGGGACCCATTTGTGAGTCTGGGAATGGGGGTTCTGGACAGGAGTATGAGATTTGGGTGGAGGGGCCGCAACCAGCCAAACCACACTATGTCCTTCTTATTTTCCACCATATGGAGAAGGTGGTCACAGCCTTAGGAGAAGGAAGACAGCTTTGACAGAGTAGGGAAAAGGAGGAGGAGGAGGGATGGTTTGCAGCGAAGAGGCGACTGACTCGCTGATGTGGGACATGGGCTTGTTGGAACCACTGACAACAAGGACGGGACCTGGCAGTTCTGAATGTGCTGAGCTCTTTAGTTGCAGCCACGACCAAGGAGGGAAGGCAGACATTTCCAGAGTAGCTTCTTGTCTACTTGGCACTTGTGGAGGACTGAGCACTGCGAGGGGCAAGTAGGTGAGGTGCAAAGGAATTGGAGAATGCGGGCAGCTGAAAACATATATCTGAAAACCGTGGATTATTCTACTTGGCTATCAGAGCCATCAAACAAGAACCAGACACCATGGGAAGGGAGCAGGTAAATGGTCAAGGGAAAGGACAGGCTGCATCCTACATTGTGAAGGTTTGGGGTTAAGTCATTTACTAATTGTGTGGCAGTTTCCTAATCATGGCCGCTTACCTGGGTCTGTGAAGCTTTTCTTTCTTTGTAAAGTGAGAGTGATGATAATATCTATATTGCAAAGCTGTTGTAAAGTCTGTTATCTTTGCCACCTTTTAAAAACTGCTCTGTAAACTGTACAATACCATGCAAATGCTAGTTTTTCCAGGGAGTTTACATTTGCAAGCTGGCGTACCTTTCTAGTGCGTGCATTGCTAAATCTAGGTCTCAGTGATGGATCAGTGGGTTCTGCTGACACTTCCTTTTCTGCTATCTGGACTGACAGTCAAGAGACCTGCATTATGGTGCTGGAAAATTTAGCTTTGCTCCTAACTAGCATTGTGCTTCTCAAACTTCCCAGCAAAGCATGCCTAAAACAGAACACACGCACATAGGCCATGCAAGCAGTCTGCCACTGCTCGTGGCTTTTCTAAAATCACATTTGAGGGGCGCCTGGGTGGCTCAGTCGTTAAGCGTCTGCCTTTGGCGCAGGTCATGATCCCGGGGTCCTGGGATCGAGCCCCGCATCAGGCTCTCTGCTCTACAGGAGGCCTGCTTCTCCCTCTGCCCACTGTTCGCCCTGCTTGTACTCTCTCTCTCTCTGTGTGTGTCAAATAAATAAAATCTTAAAAATAAATAAATAAATAAAATCACATTTTGTTTTACATTTTGTGTATAGTTTGCAGTCTAGCCTAAACAATATTTATATTAAATTTGATACACCTTTTAAGTTTCCCAGAACAAGATGTTAAAAAGAGGGAAGAGGGTCCTGGCTGTTCTGTTAACCAGTGGACAGGATGGGGGTTGCCCCAGCCTGCGCCATCATGTGTCCCTAGACATAGGAGCACACACCCCTAATTCCTGGGCTGCTCTTACTTGTTAAAGAAGAGGATTGACTGTGTCTTCCCTCCCCTTCTGGGCAGCTCTTCTGTGAAAGCCCATGTAATAGACATTGCAAGGGACTCTTGACCTGATTACGAAATCAAATTATACAACACAATTATTCTTACAAAGTGGTTTCTAGATATTGTGTAATTCTTATCCATATAGGTTGGTCACAGAGGACTTTGCGCAATAGAGTTTGTTATCATCGAGGCCACAAATTATGAAATTTTATTTGCTTAAAATATTCATGAAAGTCATCAGTACACAACATTTCATTAGGCTGTTCTCTCTATTTTTGATTGTAACTTTCCACTATAAGCTTATAAATCATTTAAGTCTTCCGGTCAAGAGGGTAAACTAGGCACTGAGCACTGTTACTTGCTACCTGCCTGTTTTAAAGCCTCATCAAAATGATAGCACAGAATGTTAGGGGATAAAAAAAAGAAGGTATAACCATTCATCAATAAATAGCAAACCAAAGAGAGAATTCATCGACAAATGAGATACCAACAAATTTGTTTGGAATATAGGAGATGAGACAGCTCTAGCCTATGTGTTTTGCCATGGGGCCTGTGAAGATGGGGAAGGCATTATTGTCTTCAGGGGAATCTTGGAGGGGCTCAGAGCCAGCAGCTGTTTTAGAAGTTATAACTTAGAGATGAGGATTTCTAAAACAGGGTACAGAGCTGGGTATAAAATTGTCATACATACCAGCCCCCCACACCCCACCCTCCCAGCGCATGCACACTTGAAGCAGAGGCAGCTGGTGTGTGTTATCAGACAAAATGGGCAAAAACTGATTCTTCTGAAGACATGAAACTAACTTTGGAAAACTGGGACTTCTGATGTGGATTTTGGTTCCACAGTAAAGCTCTCCTCATTCTTCAGGGTCTACTGCTCAACAATCAGGTTCTTTTCTGTTTATATCAAGTAAAGCCTGCCTATCTTGGTCATGTATAGAGCTCAGAATTTCCACTCCAGAGAAGAGGCCTTCCTAAAATACCAGCTGACACAAGAGCACAGGAGAGCAACTCTGTATCTCCATCTTTAATGAACAGACAGATCAGCTGGTCATTGGTTGTATGACAGTTGACAGCATGAAAGAAAAAAAAATGGGCCTTAAGGAAGGCAGCTAATGCAGAAGCAATGATATTACATAGAAGGGCTGTTAGATTTATTTTTAAAGAGGATTGCTGAAATGAAAATGTAAATAAAAATATGAGAAAAGAAAGTAAAGTAGTCATCCGAAATAGAAACCCAAGACCAGTGGAATGCAAGAATAGGTACATGAGAAATCAATCTGTGAGGTTTGATACTTGGCTAAAAATAAGTTAGGAAAGGAAAGAGAGGAGGGGAAATCATCAAAAAAACAAAGAGAATTTGCTCTTGGCTTTTTATACTGAGTTATCATGTTGGACAACAATAGCAACAACAAATTGAATGAGTAACTCTTTTTCCCATTATTAAACTTAACAGTTTTTCCCCCTGAAAACACTTTTGCTTCTATTACTGTCAGTTGTGTGGATAGAGTATATGTGAATTCAGCTCACTTTTATTTTAATATTTTCAGTCCTGAATCTGGTAGAGTAAGTACATTGAGGACACAGATAATATCCTGCGTAGTAAACCATGGTACTGGGGTGAGGATGGGCCACAGGATCCTTTCCAACATTGTATTCCATTTGGTCATTTCAAGTTGACTCAAAAGGGAAGATCTGTTCGCAGTACTGGTGCTATTCATATTCTATTCTGAAGATAAACCTACATAGAATTCACTAGAAAGAACATGTGGATTACTTCAAAACATAGACATATTGTGCAGCAATATCAGCACAACCAAAGGGCCTCTAACACTCAAGGGAGACACCTGTTGCCATGGCTGGTCACGTCTTATGTTCCTTTTAAGTGGGATTGATGATTCCCATTTATCCTTCCCCGAGCAAATTTCTCATTGGGGCCTTTTTCCTTTGTCACTGTTTCCAAAAGTTGTATTCCCTCATCCTGGCAGAAACAGCAACTTCTTTACAAGATAGGCCGCTGGCCCACAGGCTGTAGTTTGGACTCTGGACTCTGGAACTAGACTCACTACCTAGATTTGAATCCTAGCTTGCCCACTAATTGTGTTACTCAGTTTTCTCATCTTTAGCTGAAGATAATGGAATTACCAACGCCACATTGTTTTGTGAGAATTAAATGAAGTAACATATGTTAGATAGTTGAGAACAGTGCCTGGGCCATGCAGCTGCTCTCCAAGTTTAGCTAGTATTTGAAATAGGGTACAAGTGGCCATTAAGTTTACTCTCGTGTGCTGACTTACATGGTGAAAGTACAAGAGGCCATGTTTGTGGAAATAACACTGTCTAATTAACAGGGTTTGAGGGAGAAGGGAGACCATGGCAACTGGCCCAGGTCTTTGCTACCTCTTATGAATGATCCTCTTATCCTCAAGGAATCTCTCTGTGATTAGGAATATAATGCTACATTAAAATAGATTCAACCCAGATTGTCTCAGGTTACAATAAATTTTATAGGAATATAACTAATGTAAACTTAAGGTTGGCAGGCAGTAAATATACAAACCACTCTTTAAAGATGTTTCTGATAACTCTAATGTATTTTGGTAACATTTTGCAAAAAGTATATTTAGAGAACTAGGTTTGTTGAAAAGTATGAACTAAACAGAATATAAACTTGGTATGCTTTTCTTTAAGTGCCTTCAGGTGAACTTTTAAAAATCTTTTCCATCCATTAATGAGTTCCTGATTGATTCAATAACTTTTTAGTCACTTTTTGTTACTCATGAGAGAAACACTCCCCTCTGTTTAGCCCAGTTCAAAGCTTTAATCTTATGTCCAATTCAGAAGTGTATCCTTGTTCTGTTTCTAGCCATGTTGGAGTAACAGAGACCAGCTTTACTCTTCTACCTTAAATAACTAGAAAATTGGGCAAATATATGAAACAACTGGGTACAGATAGTACAGATCCATGGTCCTGAGACAAAACAGTCAATCAAGGGAGGCCGTAAAATCACCACAGCTTTCTTCCTAGAGGCATTTTCTAGACTATAGGACAAGAAAGTAGAACCCAGGCTGTCTGAGATGGTCTCATGGGAAGTTGAAATGGATTAAATCTGTGGGAAACAGTATAGGAGAGGAAGTAGTTATACCAAAGAATAGTCCCAGAAACTTGCACAGGGTGACCTTGAGTTTGTTGCCGAATACTGTGATGTGCTTCCATTGTCCAGTTAGAGAATGACCTGGTAACTGTAAGAAGAATAACCCCCAGACTTCCACAAAGAGAAACTGAATGAGTTCCACATTCTGAGTAGAGAGGCTTTGTAGGACACACTGTGAATTAAGTATATACCCAGAAGGATTATGCTGTAGGAGGGCTACATTAGCCTTAAAATAACATGTTCTCTAAACCTGCCATAACAAAGCTTTAAAACAAACCTCACAAGGACCATCTGCTCAGCAAAGAACTTAATTGCCTGTGGTACAAAGCCCAGTATGCTTTAAAGGAAAACAAAATGTAGCACAGGACAAAGTCACATAATATCTAGCAACCAATCAAAAATTAGTAGACACAGTGAAACAAAAATGTGATGCAGAAGAATAAACAGTGAACAGGAAGAAACAGATACAACAAAGATGATGGAATTTGCAGAAAAGGGCTCAAAATAGCTGTTTGTATTTGTGCTTAAGGATTTAAAAGGAAAATGAGCATAATGAGAGAATTGCAAAGTTTATTGTAAAACAGAACCATGCAGAACTTCAAGGGCTAAGAATTACAGTTTCTGAAATGAAAAAAAAAATGGTGGAATTAACAGTAGACTATATATTGCAGAAGAAAAGTTTAGTGAATTTGAAGACACAGAGGTAGAGAATCAAAACCAAAGCACACAAAGGCTACTGGCTCAGTAGGTAGAACCTGTGACTCCTGATCTCAGGGTTGTGAGTTTGAGCCCCACAGTGGGTGTAGAAATTACTAAAATAAATAAAACTTTTAAAAAGTTTTAAATGAATAGAGCCTCAGTGACCTGTGGGGCAGTATCAAGTGGTCTAACATGTTGTACTTGGGGTCTCCATGCTAGCAGTAGAGGTAGGGAAAGAAGAAATATTTGAAAAAGTAATGGCTGAAGTGTTTTCAAATTTGGTGAGGAGCTACAAATTTGTAGGAGCTGCATACTGTCATTGTGTCATTGGGAGATTTATAAATATTCTAACATTTCCTGTTACCTTCGTTCTCACAAAACTATTCGAGAAGTGCTTCTTTACTTTAGATCAACACTAAAAATTTTTTAGAGAAGACTAATAAGCCAATAGTGAAGATAATAAAATGGAATGGTTAAAAATGATCAATCCTGAAGACAAGAAAAGAAGAAGTAATAAAAGTCAGATGAGAAAAATGGAAAACAAAAGTCAAGATGGTAAATTTAAAACTAACTGTATTGATTATTATATTTAATGTAAATTTTCCTGTAAGGTGCATTAATTAAAAAGCAGAGACTGTCAGACTGGTTGGAAAAGTTAAGACTCAATTATATGCTGTTTATAAGAGACACACTTTAACTGTAAAGATACAGGTAGTTTAAAACTATCTGGGTGGAAGAAGATGCCATGCTAACAATAGATAAGAGAGCTTAATAGCTGTGTTATGCCAGAAAACTAGGTTTCAGGATAAGGAATCTGACTAGTCGTAGAGAGAGACATTTCATAATAACACAAGAGTGCATTCACCAACAAGGTGTTAGAGTCCCAAGAATACATGCAAGTATAATAACAGAATTTCAAAATACACTAAGCAAAATTTTCTCAGAAATAAAGGAAAAATAAAAAAATCTATTTTTCCAGAGATTACATAATTGATGGAGCAAATGGAAAGAAAGTCAGTGGGGATATAGAAAACTTGAACTTGAGTATGAAATAACTTTGACCCTAACTGATCTTTTTAGAGAACTCTACCCAACAACAATAGAACACACATTCTTTTGAAGTTGTACATGGAATATTCATCAAAATAGAAAGATGGAACATTTATTTTATGTATTTAAACATAAAATAAATCTCAATAAATGTTAAGAAATTTAAAAGATTGAAATAATACAGACTTTATTCTCTGACCCCAACAGAATTGAATTAAAAATGAGTAACTGAAAAATATATGAAAGTTTCCAGATTCTTGGAAATAAAAGAATACACTTCAAAGTACACCCATGGGTCAGTGAAGAAATCACAAGAGAAATAGGAAATATTTGAACTTTGTAAAAATGAAAACAACATTAAATTTTGTGGGATGTAGTTAAAGCATTGCTTAGAGAGAAATTACACTTTTAAAAGCTTACATCAGGAAAAAAGAAAGATCTGGGATCAGTGAACTAAACCTCTACTTTTAAGAGCAGGGAATTAGTGAAAAAGGACTCTGCATGAACATTTAGGATAGGCCATCACTACAAATCCTGTAGGTATTACAGGATAATAAGAGAATACTATGTATAACTTTATACCAGGAAATTCACCAGCTGGAAAGACCTGTGAGAACCAAAACTGATACTACAAGAAATAGAAAATCTGACTACTAATGTATTTTGTTTAAGAGGTTGAATTGTAATTAATTTTTTTTTTCTCAAACAAAACTACAGGCCCAGATTGCTTCACTAGTGGAATCTATCAACCTTTCAAGGAAGAATGATTAGCAATCTTACCTAAGTCCTTTCAGAAAGCACAGGAGGAGAAAATAGGTCCTGACTTTTATGAGGTCCTCATTACTTTCCTGCCGAATCAAACAAAGTTATTAAAAGGAAAGAAACCTACAGACTAGTGTCCCTCATGAAACGAGATGTAATGATTCTTAACAATTTAGGACATCAAACCCAATAATATGTAAAAAGGAAAGTTGGGTGTGGGAGGTAAACTGATTGACCTGTTACAAAGCCCCTGATAGATGCTCCATTTGTGAACATTACTGTGAATGCTGGAAAGAGGGACTCTAGTGTTGAGCTTTTTGCTTCTCTGAGTCGGAACTCTATGGCTGTATTTCTCCTTCTGTCTTTTGCCAAGAGGCTGGGGGTGGAGGTGGTGAGTGAGGATTAGGACTCTGACTGTGGGGCAGAGCTGATGCCATGCTACATACTGGGAGCTTGAAGACCTCCTGTCTGCCCTGCTCCGCCACTTGTTCAGTGAACCCAAGCTCCATCACTTACCCACCCTGATTAAATCGCAGAACGGTATATTGAGTTAAGTGACAGGGTCTGTTTTAAATGCCATGGATCCAGTCCTCAGTCAGTCAACAACCAATAAACACTTATAGAAAATAAAAAGAAATTTAAAGAAAGATAGTACATCACAACTAAGTGGGATTCATCTCATTTATAAATCAATTAATATAATGAATCATAATAACAGAGTAAAAGAAAAATTGTATGATCATCCCAATGTTTGCAGATAAAGTATTTGACAGAATTAACATTGATTCATGATTTAAAAAAAAAAACTCTTAGTAAATTAGACTAGCAGGGTACTTCCTCAGTCTGACCAAATACCTTTATAAAGTACCTACAGCTAACTTACTCAATGATGAAAAGCTAAATCCTTTCCCACTAAAATTGGAAACAAGGCAAGAATGTTCCCTCTGATCACTTCTGCTTAACACTGCACTGTAGGCTCTAGCCAGTGCAGTAGAGCAAGAAGAAGAAATAAAAAGGCATGCAGATTGGAAAGAAGAATAAAATTCTGTATTCACAGGTGCCATGATCATGTTCAGAGGAATCTCACCAAAAACTGTTAGAATTAGTGAATCCAGCAGAGTCTCTGGATATAAGATCATACATAAAAATCAGTTGTACTTCTGTATACTAGCAGGGCACAATTACAAAATGAAATTTTAAATATTACTCGTATGTAATAGCATTAAAAATATGAAATATTTTGTTAATATATGCAAAATCTGTGCATTGAAAACTATCAAACATGGCAGAGAAATGAAAGAAGACTAAAATAAATGGAGACACATAACTTGCTCATGTGTTAGAAGATGAAATACTATGTTGTCTGTTCTCCCCAAACCGATCGATAGATTCAGTGCAATCTCAGTTAAAATCCTAGCAGCCATTTTTGGATGAAGTGGCAAAGTGATTCTAAAATTTACATGGAGATTCAAAGAACAAAGTTGGCTGAATTACACAGCCTGATTTCAAGACTTAGTGTAAAGGTAAAGATACCAGGACATCCTGATGCTGGTGTGAGAACAGAGCTGAGGAATAGACTCAGGCAGGAAAGGTCAGGGAGCGGGGATCAGGGATGGGCAGCAAAGGAAGTCTCTCTTGTCTCCTTGTAAGAAGTGTCAGAATTTCAAGTAATCTAGGTCATAGTTTTATTAGCAAATGTTATTTTAGGATAAGTTATATGAAGTGTTATTTTATGCCACTAAGTAAAGCATAAGCTTACGTGGTGCAGTCTGGGAAGATGTGTATTTGTTTTAGAGTTTAGCCTCACTAACTGATTTTAATGGATTAGCCAAAAGCAATTTTAAGTACTTCCATATATTACATACAGTCAGTTTCTGTTGTTTCTATAATAAGGTGAAACTGAAATAAAATGTTTTTATGACATATTTTAAATTTAATTGTGTTTAATTCCTGTAAATAACAGATAACATGCCAGAACTTAGAACTTGTTCTATATCTATGTTTAAAATAGAGCCACAGAATTTATAGCGCCTCACTTCGTAAGCAATTAGGTCGTTTTTGAAAATTAAAATAAGACATTTTCTAACTTAATTCACGTTATGCTTTTGATTTTAAATAATAAACGTCATTTCTAAACGATTACTGTACAAGTTAGCATTTGAGAGTTTAAAATGCGCAGTTATGATTCTGTGACGTCGTAAGGGAGAGTTATAAATAGCTTTCCTAGGAAACCATGCTTATACATGCATAGGCACATTTAATTATTAAAAATTGCTTGTCAGGACAGTCATGGAAATGTCCTCTGTGACAGTTTTTCTCAGATCTATTTCAAACTTATACATGTGTTACTATATTTATCTTTATCTAATCAGCCTTTGCTGCGAGGTTTGGTTATTTTATTACAAGCAGCTGTGCAAAGCTTTTTCTTTTAAAAACTACATTCTTTTGTAGTGCTGCCATCACTCACATCTTACTCATTTGGGCAGCAAATTAAAAGCAAGTAAACAGTAGAACTAGATAAAATATATGATGTCACTATATTTCATGATACCTTCATGAAAAAATACTCTTTTGAGACCATTTAAAATGGAAATACTAAAATTTTTTTGACCAAAACAAAAATAATCAGAAATGTGGATTATCATTCTTAAGTTTTTGAATACAAAACTTCGTATGCTGAGTTTAGCTACCACTGTACTTACTATCTTGAGGGTTAATAGCCTGCAAGCATTTAATTCGTTTGCTCTAATGCTGAGAAATATACGTATACATGTTGGTATATACATTTAGTGAATTTATAAGACTGTCAGAAGTCTAAAATTCCAAACCTGTGACCCAAATGGAAACTTATGGAATATATAAATTATTACATAAACCTAAACTTAAATCTCAGTGCCACTTTTCTGTGACAGGTTGAAACATTTTCAGTTCCAGGCTATAAATCGATTCAGTTGACCTTTGAGTTTGTTCCGTATGTGAGGTACTATGATGGGCATTACTTCATTGTCTCGTGTTTCTCCGTGAAGCTAAAGAGGTGGGTTACTCCCATCTCGCAGATGCGGGAGCTGAGTCGAGACCTTCTCCAGGGTCCCATCGCTATCTGAGGATATCTGATCCTACTAGATGTCTGGATTGACCCACTCTACCACTCAGGATTGTTGTTAGTTCATAGAAGTGGTCTGGCAGTAGGGAACTAATCTTCACTGGTAAACACAGTGCACTGACAGCCCATACATGGTTGCTAGCGTAGCTAGTTGTTTATTTTTCGTATTAACTGAGGAGGTGCTTGGACAATTCCTGTTTTGGATTAGCCGTCTCTTACGTTAGAATTCATTCTTGTTTCTTCTGCCACTCTGTTAATCCAGACGTACGTCACTTGCCACCTGAGCTTATCTAGCTCTGGGCTCTGGGATTCTCTCCTTTCCTTGGTACATTTGTGTCATATGATGATTGCCAAATTATTTTTACTCCAGAACCTTCCAGAGCTTACATTGCTTGCCAGAGAAAGCATAAACTTGTCTTGGCATTGAAGACTTGAGTTTTGCTTCCCAGTGTTGCACTTCACATCTCTGTATCCATGCCCCATCTCAGTCTTTGGAGACCTTTCCTGTTATCACAGAGCCTTGAGCTGAGCTGCAGGTGGACGACCCCTGCCTTCCCTCCCCACCTCCACGCTGCCCCTTGCCCTTCCTCCCAGAAGACTCTCCCGGGTCCCAGCCATGGCACTTGGTTATACCACTTAGAGTAGCTTGCAGTTGTAGCCCCAAATCACAAAATCTAGGAAAATGAGGTGCACAGAGTAAGCTTGCGTATACCATCCAGAAATTACCCTCTTGACACTTTGGCAGTTTTTCTTCTGCCTGGTCTCTGAAATTAGCCTGTATGTTCAAGACAGTCCACAGATCTTTTAAGATATAGGTCTTTAAGTTTGCCAAAACGGACAGTAGTTCTCTTTCATTTTTAATTAGTTTGAAATGTAATTCTTTTCACTCTTATCTTACTTGACTTTGTTACGCTAATTTCTTACCTAATTTTAGTTTATTTCCTTGAATCATGCTCTGTTTAGTACCATTAAAATATGGTTTGTGTGCAAGAGAATTGCTGGTCTTAACACTTTAAGGAATACAGAGATTATCTACTGCAAAGAGACATAGTTAGATAACCTTGATGGACTGGTCTTTAGAAGGGTTCTGGAGTGTTAGTCCACAAGGAGCCCCGTGGGGATGAGGAAAACACTCCAGGGAGCAGCCTGCAGAGCTGTGGCTGCCTTAGTCCTTGCGGCTGCACAGACCCCAAGGTTTGGAGTCACAGAAGGGCCCTAAGCCATGAGCGCCAGCACCTCGCTGTGCTTGACAAGCCCCTAGTTCAGCGGAAGCAGAGAGCGGGCTGTTCTGGCTGACGAGGCATGCAGGGCCACCTCTGTTCCATTAGCAATCTTGCATGTGTCTCTCGAGTCTTAGCTCATAGGCCGTAACTTAGGTTCTGCTTTCACAGAGTGTGTTTATGAACTTAGCATAATACAAAGGAAGATACTGTGTACAGGCTCAGTTTTAAGGATATGTCATGATCTATTGACAAGTATGGAAATCTGAAATCAGAATATCTACTAAACCCTAGGAACTGTAGTTCCTTCACATTTTACCATGTAGATGGCCCTGCTCTGTGCATTTTATTAAACATGAGAACAATGACCGCAGAACTAATTTTTCCAAATTCCTCTTGAATAAGAAAGAAGTCAATTACGTATAGTCTGAGGTTGGAAAGTTCAACAATAACTTTGTTCCAGTTTAGTCCAAACATGCGTTATGTCCACATCCAGTGGTATCTTACCCCCAGTAGCGTTGACTTTAAGTATTCTTTTGCTTTTATTTCTAACATGTGACCCCTTGCTAGCCCAAGTGTCCCCTACCCTTTGTGCTCCTGCAGCCCGTGGGGAGTTTGGGTTTCTGTGAGGTCAACTACACAGTCTTGCAAAGTATTGATGCTTGTGTACGAACACCAGTGCTGCTCACGGTCACCTCTGGGGCCTAAAGTGAGGGTGAGGGCACCACCCCACAGAGCTGGTGTGAGAATGAAATGAGTTTATAAAGCACTTAGAGTAGGGCCTGTGACCTAATAAGCACTAGATAAATGTCCCCTGGCTGTTGTTTTCTGTGTGATTTTTTTACAAGGCACCTCTTTTGTCACGGAGCTGTTCCTTGATCCTGTGTGAAAGTTTTAAAAAATGGCCCCTCCTTCTCTCCCCCATCCCTACCTCTCAAGAACATAGAAAGAGAGAAAAGACAAGACAGTGGACTGGTAGATTGGTCGATGTCCTCAACAGTGTTGGTGCTCAGCTTGACATAGAAAACCGTGTTAGGACCGCGGGGACTTGAAGGAGCTGGGGTGGTGTCCGTGTTCCGTGTTGGTGTGAGCCGGTGCCGCGGTCTGGCCAGATGGCCAGGGCGCTGGGGGGTGGTGTGAAGCACCGTGTGCTTGCTGAGCCCAGTGCTCGCAGGCTGCAGGCTTCTCAGGCTGGGAGCACTGTGGAGCAGGGACAGGAGTACAGGGCACGCTCCCTCTGCCCTGGCCTGTGGCCGCACTCGGCTCCCTTTTCCTTTTTCTCTTGCATAGACTCAGTGGAAACCATAGCTCCTGGCTTCTGTAGTGAGTACACACTGAGCCAGTGACTGACTTGTGTTTCCCACTGTCCGGTGACTCCACCCAGAAACCCAGCTACTTTGCATGTAGTACAGACCCCACAGGAGTGAATGTATGAGTACTCACCCTCTATACTCCACGCACCTGCACTGGGGAAGGACTTGTGAGAGGAGAAAGTTGGGTCTTGGGGGTGGAGCTGACCAGAGGAGCTCGCTGGCATGTTTTGGCAGAGAGCCCAGCACTTAGACGGACGTGCGTTGGTGCACCCGAACTTTGGGGGCCCTTTGCAGCTGCACTTGGAGGGACTGGCCGGGAGCCGGCGTGCTTGATCGTGCGGAAGAGTAATAGTGGCAAGGTCGTCCATCTTCCTCCCCCTAAAAGATGATGAGATTGATTGACAAAGGGGAAGTGTCCTCCCTAGGGCAACCCTGCAGCCCCAGATCCCTAGACTCCTGGGGCAGCACCCTTTCTCTGAGGACACGGCAGAGATGTCGATGGGCTCACGGCTTCTCTGTGCACTGAGGCAAGTTGCCAGTTTGTCATGAGTAATTTCTTGTCGTTATCAGACCCTTGCGTGCCTTCACAGCTCCCAGAAGGGTGTATTGGTGTATAACGTAGGAGTCCTTCAGAAAGGAAATGGGGATTCCTTTCTGAGTTGGAGGACATAGAGCTCCTGGGTCGTGAGTCAGCACATCTCCGCAGCCCGCGGTCTGATAGGAGGCTGGATGGGGAGGCGTCCGCAAGAGGAGGACGCCCATGACTCATTAGGTACTGCAGACTTGACATTCTCTTGTATTTCATGAGGTTAGAACTATGGGTGCTGTTTTCCGGAGAGGAGAAAACATAATGAACATGCCCTCAACATCAAAGTTTTTAATGACTGATTTAGAATCAAATACTCACTAAATACGTGACGTCAGCCAGTCGGTCACGTGTCTTACAGCTCCCTGGGGGTGCAGGAGACTCCTCTGCATCCATGTGTGGAAACACGGACGGGGAGGCTTTCTTGTTATTACCGAATCTTACGTCAGACCCGGCAGAGAATGAGAACTTTGAAAACATAGTAAATGTTTGCTGAGTGATACAGTGACCTTTATGGCCCTTTGCAGAATGGTGTGATATGACTGTGCTATGAAAGTAGCTTTCCAGGGGAGCGGGCAAGGCCTGTAGCACAGGGCGAGCTGGGGTGGGCAAGGCCTGAGGAGTGCGGGGCGGAGGGGCCCGCGGGGTGGTTGAGGCTCACAGGACGCCCTGGGTCCCCTGGGACTGCCTGTCATCTCAGGTGCAGACTAGTCCCTTCAGAGCTTCTCCGCCCTTCACGCTGGACCTGGAGACAGTTTTTTCCGTTTTCCAAAACAAGGGGTTAGTGGAGACTACAGTTTCCAAGGAACCCCTGAGGTTTTTAATTTAAAAATTTTAAATTTAAAATTAGGAAAAAGTGGTTGATAAACATATTTTGAACATGGTCTTTTTATCTGCCACATTCATACTTATGAGCAAAGGTATAAAACATATTTGATCATGGAGTATATATTAGTGTATCTGTTATACTGTTGATTTTATGTTACTGCTACAAAAAAAAAATCTGAACAAACAACTTTTGTGTGATCAGCTAAAAGAACAGCTGCAGGGGTGAGGTAACAGGAAAAGGGGGTTGACATGGTGGTTTGTGAGATATTGTTTCCTTAGTGTGTCACAGAGCCTGTGGCCTTCGTATTCCCGGAGCCACCTGAGCTTTTATTGAACTCTAGGCCAGTGTTCATTAATACTGCTTTCTTTGCTTATTTCTCTTTTTTTC
This sequence comes from Callorhinus ursinus, assembly GCF_003265705.2. Taxonomy (NCBI): domain Eukaryota; kingdom Metazoa; phylum Chordata; class Mammalia; order Carnivora; family Otariidae; genus Callorhinus; species Callorhinus ursinus. The sequence goes on from NW_027397090.1 coordinate 17,761,473, forward strand.
TCTTTTGTCATTTACATGGAGCTCTCCCCTGCAGACATAGACGCTCTGTTATACTATCGACCATGAGCAGAAATGCCTTTAGGCTAGCCTGCTAATTATGGCAGCGCTATAATTTGTGGGCGCCCGTGTAACTACATTGTAGTGCGAAGCCGTAGGACAAACATTAGTACTCTCTGGGAGGTGGTCAGACTGTAAGGTTCACCTGACGACTCTTGAAGTTTCAGTGCCCCAGCCCGTAGCCCCGACAGTGTCCCAGGTCATGTGTCCTCTACTGCTGGAGCCACTTTCCTCTCCCTTGGACTTTCTTACAGCCTTTAGGCTACAGTGTCCTTTGTCCAAAATCCAACATTGTTAAGAATTTATGCCAGTGGTATTTCTTTGCTATATTCCTAATACTTTTAGACATTTTTAAAAAGATTTTATTTATTTATTTGAGAGAGAGAGCGGGGGAAGAGCAGAGGTAGAAGAACAAGTAGATTCTGCACTGAGAACTGTGCCCAGCACAGGGCTCGATCCCACCACCCTGAGATCATGACCTGAGCCCAAATTAAGAGTCGGGGGCATAACTGACTGAGCCACCCAGGTGCCCCTACTTTCAGACATTTGTAAGAAGAAGGAATATATTTTGAGACATGCTCAGTAGGCCCCTTACAGACAAAAATAATGAATAATACAAATGTAAACATTTAAAATAAAGCTTGGCCTAAAGGTAGAAAATTGGGGGAAAGAATAGTCTTTTCAACAATTGGTTGTCCAAAGAAATTAACTTGATCTCTATCTCTCACCATATATAGAAATGAGCTCAAAGTGGATCATAGATGTAAACATGACACCTAAAAATATAAAACTTACAATCTTTTTGCTCTTCAGGTAGAAAGTTAAGATTTCTTAGATATCAAAAGCACAATCTATATGGGAAGGAAGTATAAATATTGGACTTGATCAAAATGGAGACTATTTCTAGTCAAAAGACACTGTTGAGAGAATATAGAGAGAGTTCCAGATTGGGGGAAAATATGTGCAGATCATAGATCGGATGAAGGAGCGGCATCCGTTATGTGTATGTCAAGAACTGTCAACACTCAGTAGTAAGAGGGGGAAAATGCCTTAATTAAAAACTAATCAAGAGATTGGAGAAGATATTTCACCAGAGATGTATGACTAGAAAATAAGTTCATGAAAAGATGTCCAGCATCACAAGGGAAATTCATACTCAACCCATACTGCTAAACACCTTAGTAGAGTGGCTAAAATGAAGAAGATGGACTGTCCCAAATGCTGACAGGGATGTGGCATCTGGAACTTGCACACACAGCACACAGGAATGTAAAATGGTACAACCAATTTTAGAAAACATTTGGCATTTTTTAAAAAGTTAAGCATAGGGGCGCCTGAGTGGCTCAGTCATTAAGCGTCTGCCTTCGGCTCAGGTCATGATCTCAGGGTCCTGGGATCGAGCCCCGCGTCGGGCTCCCTGCTCCGCGGGAAGCCTGCTTCTCCCTCTCCTACTCCCACTGCTTGTGTTCCCTCTCCCGCTGTGTCTCCCTCTGTCAAATAAATAAATAAAATCTTTAAAAAAAAATTTAAAAAGTTAAGCAGACACCCACCATATAGACCCATATGGTAGGCATATGGGAAGACGCAACAGCAGGGTGAAGTGATTGAACACACTTACCTTTACAGCTGCAAAGATGTCTTCTTGATTCCTTTTTTTCTGTCGTATAGATGTGCTCTAGTCCACTTAGCCTGGCCCCTACTGACAGACACTTGTTTTGTTCTTTTGCAATGACGAAGTCACAAGGAAAAACTGTGTGTGTGTGTGTGTGTGTGTGTGTGTGTGTGTGTGTGTGTGTGTGTGTGTGTGTAGTGTCATTTCATATTCTTACTAGTCTGTCTTTGAGTAGAGTCCTGAGGAATGAGATGGCGGAGGCTCAAAGTGCTCTCCCCGGGTACTGCTAACCTTCCTGCACAGGTTTATAACCCCGTGCACTCCATGCGCCCCACTAACACAGTCGCTGGTCTTTGGGATGTTTGCCAGTGTGACAGGTGAGGAAGGGCATTTTTGAGTTCATAGAACTTTCATTTTTCTTTATAAGCAAAGTTCGTAGTTTTTGTATTTTCAAGGGCCTATAGGGGAGGTAAAACACTTTCCTCTGCCCTCCGAGGGCCTCTATCTGGGGCCTTGAAAGTCACAATGACAAAGGACAGATTCGCGAGAAAAACAGTGTATTGATACATGCGGCATGCATTTACCTGGGAGAAAACTCGGTGATGAGTAACTCCAGGAGGTGGTTGGAATTCAGGAGCTTATGTGCCATCTTAGGCTAAACACAAGGAAAGAGGTTTGGGTTTCTGTGGGGAGGTAGGTGATGGAAAAGTATAGTAAACGGGCTGTGTAGTAAGGTTCATAATACAGATTTAAGTTACTGCCTTCTCCACTGATAGGAATTGTTAAGAGTTGTACTCCTCTTCCTGGTGCTGGAGAGGGAGACACCTTTACAAATGGAAGTTTCCTTTATAAATGTACCTTTTACAAAAGGAAAACTTATGTTCTATTTTTAGAGCTTTTCCTATGTCTGCTGTTTCTCAGTTGCCTTCAGCCCAAAATCGTCCTCATGCAAAAGTGGCATTTTTTGGAGTAGCATATTCTGGTCTCCTGCACACCGTTTGAATTTTCCATTGTCCATAGCTTTTGCTTTCTCCATTATTATTAAATTGCTTTATCAGTCTCAAGTCTTAGTAGTTTGTTATATATTAAGAATTTGTTCTTTGTGCCTTTTTTTCCCCAACTGCCCATTTTTTCCCCTCTTTACCAATTTCCCTCTTTATTAATTTGTCTTTAAAGTTTGCTTGGTGTGCTCCCTCTCTCTCTCTCTCTCTGAGCTTTTTAAAAAATCATTAATCTTTTTTACTACCTATTGATTTTGAGATATAGGCCCAGGTGATTAAGAATTTATCTCTTTTTTGTATGTTTGTGTGTTTGTTTTTGAATGGCTTTGTTTTTTTACTTTTAGACCTCAGTCTGTTTGGAATTTTAACCTGACATGTGCTATGAGAAATGGAGTTTTATCTTTATTTTTTTGCCTTCATTCTTAAAAGAATATGTTCACTGGGTGTAGACCCTGTTGAAAAAAGAAAATTCGGCTGAGTAAATTTGAAGATTTAATTGGCCTTACTTAATGATTCATGAATCAGGCAGCATCCCATTTTAGCAAATAGAACAGAGCTCCAAGGAGCTGTACAAAATGGAAGGCTTTATAGGCAGAGGGAGACAGAAAAAGGAAGTTTCTGGCAAAGAGTGGGTTGTTTTAGGCAAAGTCACATTCCTTTGGGGGAAAAGGGGTCTGTCAGGCACATGGCTTCACTAGTGTGGACCTGGCAATTCCAAATTGATTGGTTAAAGGTGACATATTTGGGAGAGGCCAAAGCTGCAGTTAGGGTAGGTATTAAGTCTTGGTTGGTCGAGGTGGGGCTTGGCACAAGTGACTCCCATTTTAGGCCAATTGTTTCTTTTTTAAACAATTCCTCCCTTTTAATTAGATTCTCAGTGTAACTGAAAGATGTGATCAAAATTTAAGGCACTAGTGCCACTCTGGGTTACCACTGCTCTGTACTTGCAGCTTTTAGTGATCCTCTGTGTGACATTCACAAGTCATGGTGGTGGGGTTTTTTTTTTGTTTGTTTTTCTTTTTCTTTTTTTTGAATCTCTCTGGTATTCATTGGTCACAATTTCAGGTTCACAATTTCTTAGGTGGTTATTTTTTTCATTCCTTTCCTGGTATTCTAGTCTTAGGGAGATCATTTGCTTGGTGGCTAGTGGCTGCAAACGTGCATTGAAAGCTTCTGAGGGAGTACAGGGCCCCAAGGAGATTTGCTATGATTATTACAAGCAGGACAGCCCCCGTGTCTGGAGTATACCTAAGAGCCGTGGCGCCCAAGGTTCTAGGCACGTTTGCCATAAGCATCTTTGCTGCCAGCATTTGTACTACAGACATTTTTGCCACGTTAACTAATTGCTTGTAGGGCATTGTTGCCATAAAACATAAAAAAGTTACCGGTTGGCAGTTTCATTTCTCCATCAACTCGGTACTCCCATTTTTATGTTTTCTAAATCTTAGACCTCGTGGTGGTCTATACAGCGACGAGTCGATGTGGTGGTCCCAGAATAGTGGATGGCAACCAGCCACGTCCGTCTACCCGAACACAGAGTGGTGAACCTTCCTGGGAGCTCAGCCGGACCACGTGCTGCATTAGGGGGTGACAGCAGGTTAGTCTGCTGAGCATTGGTGAGAGGTCGTTCCCTTCCGCTCGTCACAGCCAGAAGCTTACTAAGGTATGGCAAATAGGAAAGAAGCAGCGGGTAGGTCATAGCAGTTTTAGAGAGCACGAATTATGGACTCTTTACCTAACTTAGATGCTGTCTTTACCAGTTTACCTGGTAATATTCATAGTTGGAGCAAAAGAAGAATCAAGTCCCTCTTTTCCCCTAGAAAGAAACCGTTGCACGATTCCTGATGAGTATGTTTCTTGAAAATGTTGACAACTTTTTGCTGTTTGATAGCGGAGAACATGATATAGTCAGAATTAAGGTATTCACACAGAATCTGGCTGAGATGATTTGGTGAAACATAAGGACTGGTCATGGGATGGAGCATATGCATATATACCAGTCTAGTCCAGAGCTGTCCTGCCAGTCACGTGTGTTATGTACCGTGGTAAGAAGCAGCAACATCTCTAGTCTGTTCGTTTTACCTCCAGGGAAGTCGGAAGAGACTTACAGCAGATTTTTTTAAAGCAGTGGTTATCATAAAGCACTTACGTTGAACATTAGATCCTGAATCTCTAATGATTGACTTTGAGGCAGGAAGTATTGTCTCTTTCCTTGACATACACCTGGGTAAAACTAACCTGCTGTTTGCTTCACATGGCAAAAAACACTGACTGCAAAGTAATCGGTACCAGATAGAAGTTGTGCTATTAAACAGATGCTAAATTCAACCAAAGAATTAAATGCATTACAGTGTTCACATTTCTAGTTTGCAACATTATGATGACTTTGTTGAGCTAACAGATGACGATGATTTGCCACAAACGTTGGTTTCTTATCTTGAAACACTGCATTGGAGGAGAAAGGCTGAGGGACTCGAAGGCGCAGAGTTGAACCCACGTTTCCCACAGAACTTTGGAACGTTTGTCAATGGACATGTGACAGGATGCCAAGAACAAACAACAGTGTGGAAGGCTTTCATAATGCAGCACAAAGCTCGGTTGCAAATATGCATGCTGGCGTTTGGAAACACATGCCTCTCTTAATGATGGGAGAAATTTTATCAAGAAAAGAAAAGGTCCGATGCAGAACAAGGTGACAAATCAACAAGCAAATATATACGTATGTACTACTATGAACAAAGGAGTTTTAAAGACGAGTGCTTGGGTACAGTCCACAAAACAAAATCAGTCATTTGTGCAGTCTTGCCATAAATCTACACACATTTTAAATGTAATAAATATTTTGTATTTCATGATAAAATCTTTTTAGTTTTGTTCTTTTTCATGCTTCATTATGTCGTTTTTAATGACTGCCCCTCTTTTATGTTATTTTATCTTTTATGGCAAATTGCTTTACAGTCATTAGTTATGGGGCAGAGATGCTTGTCGCAAAGATGTCAATGGCAAAGAAACTTCTGGTAAAAACACCAGACACGGGTCCCTAAGACCGAACCACTCAAATAAGTCAAAGAAAGACCCCTTTGAAGGAGTCACTTTCTTAAGCTAAATGGCTCTGTCGGTGATCTTATGTAGCTGAGTTTCAACTTCCCCGAAAGTGTTAATCCAGGTGCGGGCGGTGGTGCTGGCCGCAGCACAGACACCTCCTTGCTGGGCTGAAAGAAAATCCAGGGCTCTCCTGTTTTCAAGAACATCCCTGGCCAGAGAGTCTCAGGGTTTTTGTTGGGCAGCTGTCTTAGCAGTGGATTCTGTAGTATTTCCAGGGGTTAAGGAGAGAATCCCAGTCACAGCCTTGTTTACACGTACTCCTACCCAGGGAAGTAGGGGCCTGCCAAAGGGTTATGAGAGGGGCTGGGAGATCCTCTTTAACTCGATGATGTAAATCCTGGAGAGTTGACCTGTCAGGTATCTCAGTTTGTTTGTGGTCAGGGGTGCAGTTAGATAAGAGGCATTGCCCAGTTCGGTGCCAGCCATCTAGGCATTCACAGGTCTGAGGAGAATGATGAGTGCCCCAGACAAAGGTAAATCATGTCAGGGCACACACCATGCCCACCCAGCTGGCACTGTTAATGGAATAGAGCATCATGGTCAGATCAGAGTTTTTGTTTCCAAATCAAGCAGTCTGAAAGGTTATTTCATTTAGCAGTGGCTTGGGAAATATGGCTGTTGGCGTGATCTTTATAGGCCAAGTGCCAGAGGAAGGAAAGAAAGAGAAGAAGACAGTGTTTCATGTTTAAAGTATGATGTCTTGATTTGATGTCTTGGGAGTAAGCAGTCTACCTCAGTGTCAGCTACTTTTCTTCCTAGTCAGTTTTATTTGGGGGTCTCCAGCATGTACATAGGACCAGATGTCAGATGGATCCTTCTTCAGCGGTGAGATGTATACCCAAGGTTCAAACCACTAAAGTTTGACTGCCATCTGAGTAGTGAGGAGGACCTGGTATAGCTCCTTACAAGGAGATTCAAGGGCAGTCTTCGTTCTTAGTCATTCCAGAGAACATAGGGAATACTAGTTTAAAGTCATACCCAGATATTTGAGGAAATCAGAAGAATACAGGATGCAGTCCAGTTTAAAGGTATATAACAAAACCTCAAAGACAGTTAACAGGAGGACTAGGATCTGATCTTTACAAAGGTACAGACATAATTTTTCTTTCTACGCTCACCCCCACTCTTTACTAAAGATAGTCACAGTGAGACTTCATTTATTTGCATTCAGGTTGGCCAGACTATTTACTTAAGTGCAGGAATAGATTTTGACCATGTAGCTCTTTTTGGAGACTGCTTTGCTGAAAACTTTTATAAGGATCTCAGATTGAACCTTTCCGAGCCCCTGAGGCCAGGAAGCCATGCCAAGGACTCGCCATCAGATTTTACCTGCAAATATCGTTCCAGTCAAAGCCTTGGTAATATAGCCAGTGTTTCCAATTGTGTCCTGTTACAAGGAGAACAGATTACTGTGAAACTGAGGCAAATAACTAAATATGTTGCCATGAAAAGAATACTCAAGAATGTCTAAAATCTGGGTGGATCAGAGAAGGAGAAAAAGTAAATGTTTCATCTTTGTTTACAAAGATACACTATTAAATTACTGCATTAAAAAAAGGATTATAATCCTCCTCCTAAGAAGTTCATGCAGTCCCATGTAATTAATCTTTGTTTTCTTGAATGCAGTTTTTCCATTAGTTCTAGAAATTCTTACCCAGTAGTTTTGTCATCTTAAAGTTATCAGAAACCTGTTGTTGTCAAAGTCCTTTCTGTGAATCTCCTTGAAGATGAAGCACATTTGCAGGAACACTTATATAAAAGCATCTAAGTGCTCTCTGTAAATGACAAAAACTTAAAATGCCCATTGTTAAAGACCCGATGAGAGTTCATTTGACAAGGAAATGTAGTTCTTTCTGTAACATACAATATTTTAAGATCTATAGAACATAAAGAGGGCTCTGTATTACTTCTTACTCGACAGTGCTTCCCATGTCATTCAATATGGTACATAATTAGCCTAATTAGTTTAACATCTCCATTCTTATAAGGAGAGAGAACAAATCTCTTGAGATGTTTGCCCTTTGGAAAATCCCAAAGCTAGTTCAAGGTCAAAAAGACTTGACAATTTCATTTGGGGAAGTTTGTCAAAAATACCTGAAGGCTTTAACATACATGGTCAGATAGGATCACAGGTGGCTATGAAACAGTCGTTACGTATTTAACCATAGTGACTATTAGAGGCTTTGTAGGCAAATACAGAAAGTTAAATCGTAAAAAATAAACCTAGGCTCTTTTAATTGAGAAGACTCAGTTTTTAAAAAGTAATCAAAGAAATAATTGTGACAACATGAAGTATAGGAAATTATTTTGATGAAACACAGACTTGTTTTCTAGGAAAATTCAGAGATAAAACCCTGCACGATCTCTTATCAGGAGCAGACAATAATCTAAGAAAACTTTGTCCTTTTGACAGAAAGGAAACCAATTATAATTTTGTACTGGTGTAGTTTTGATAATAAAATTCATTTTTTTAATTTAATTTGATCCATTTCAAACTTAGCTTGATCACAGATAAAATTTCTTTCTCAAGATTCCTTTTCTACAAATCTGCCACTTTTTCTTTGAATTCAGATTTCATGCTATTTTCCTTTTTCCCATTCTGAAATAACTAGCTTCCCTTTACAACAAAACGACTTTCTTTTCCCCTCAATAAAAAATATATCTTCTTCATACCTTCTCTTATGGAAACACACATCCTACTTTCCTTATATACAGAGATGTTTCCTTTATTATTTCTAATGTCTTTAAATAATTATGAACAGCCTGTTACTGGCAAATTTATATGAATACATTTCATAATTCCTAAACATATATTTTCCTCATACCAGATTTTCCAGTGTGACACAAAACATGTTTACTGTTAGACCAGAATGTCTTTAGTTCATCTGTAAGGAAACCCAAAAGTGGATAAACCTAGTTTTAGTATGTTTAAGTATTTTATTCTATTTGAAGATGACATAGATATTCAATGAATTTTTCACGTAACTCATTTCACTTATCAAAACTTTAAGGTTTCAAGTAACCAAAAGATTTTGGAAACTACTTGCTGAAAAGTCACCCCAGAAACTGTTATCCCATTTGTATCTATTTAAATAATTTGTTCCTTTTTTTCAAGTTTTTATTCAAATTCCAGTTAGCTAACATAGAGTGTAATATTAGCTTCAGGTATACAATATATTGATTCTACACCTCCATACAGCGTTCAGTGCTCATCATGACAGGTGCACTCCTTAATCCCCATCACATATTTCACGCATTCTCCCCACCCAGCTCCCCATTGGTGACCATCAGTGTGTTCTCTGTAGTTAAGAGTCTGCTTCCTGGTTTGTTTCTTTTTCCCTCTTTGCTTATTTGTTTTGTTTCTTAAATTGCACATATGAGTAAAACCATATGGTATTTGTCTTTCTCTGACCTGAAACCATAAAAATCCTACTGGAGAACACAGGTAGTAATCTCTTTGACATTGGCCGTAGCAACTTCTTTCTACATATGTCTCCTGAGGCAAGGGAAACAAAAGCAAAAATAAACTGTTGGGACTACATCAAAACAAACAGCTTCTGCACAGTGAAGGAAACCATCAATAAAACTAAAAGGCAGCCTATGGAATGGGAGAAGATATTTGCAAATGACATGTCAGATAAAGGGTTAGTATCCAAAATATATAAAGAACTTACAAAACTCAATGTCAGAAAAATGAATAATCCAATCAGAAAATGGGCAGAAGACATGAATAGACCTTTTTCCAGAGAAGACATCCACATGGCCAACAGACACATGAAAAGATGCTCAGCATCACTCATCATCAGGGAAAACAAATGAAGTCCACAACGAGATATCACCTCACACCTGTCAAAATGGCTAAAAACAACGGCACAAGAAACAACAGGTGTTGGCGAGGATGCAGACAAAGGGAAACTGTTGGTGGGAATGCAAGCTGATGCAGCCACTCTGGAAAACAGTATGGAGGTTCCTCAAAACATTAGGACATTTGTTCATAATGGTTTCGTTTAGATTACCTACAAAAAGTTCATTAGGCAAAGTCAGTCATCATCTAAAGTTATTTTTCTGGCTGATAAGTTTTGTAATAGCGATAACATGAACTTTTTTGTTTAGTAGACCTGGTAGAATTAAAGTTGTGTGTCTATATTGTATCTAATATTGATAACTTGAAGACATAACTCTTTTAATTAAACTACACTTAAACTAGCTTTAATAGCAAATATTTCCCCAGATCATGGGAACCTAACAAGTGTTTGGGTTAGTTTCTGTTGTATTTCTGAGAATTTTACTAATACTTAATTCATACAAATCTCTTCATTTTCTTTAAGCCAGTTAAACAGAGCTCTTTTATGAGCTAACTTTGGCAGTACCATCCAGAGGTAGAAAATGCTGCATGTTACAATACATGTATATAGACACCTAAACATACAGACTGATGTAGTCAAAGACCTTCTAGTTTTCATTCCAAAATTTTAGTCATGAGTTGAGTATTATAATGCAAAACTCACTGGCTTATACAGAAACAGCTGGGATAAGTTAACTTTACCTGCTCAGATGGCTAAAGGCTTTTCTACTAACTAACAGTTGTGAAGAAGACACTTAAGATTTTTTCATTTGCCTACATTTCAAAATAAACTTTCCTCCTTTTGTTTTCCTTCTGATAATGAATTATCTCCTTGAAGTTTGTACTTCAGAGAGTCGGCTTAGGTAAGACTTCCTGGAGAAGACCAGGTAGAACATTCACACTTCAAAGGCACAGGGAAAGAATACAAGTTTTGTTCCCTAAAGCCAAAAGTTTTACAATACTTAAAAAGCTTTTTGGATTGGAAAAGGAATAGGTGGACTTTGAAATGTTTCTGGAGCCACGTTTCTGGGCTCGCGAAGACTTATTGAATAGGGGTAGTTGCTTCTGATTGGGCTCTGGTCTGGATAGTGTCACAGGACTGGCATTGCCCATTCCCCTGTGCTGGAGTGTTTCTTTCCCTTTGGTACATTTAGCTTAGGGGAGAAGGCCAATAAAAACCTCCTACTAGGCTGTGGATATTATCAGCTTCCACTTGGCCAAATTTCTGATCATAATGTTATTAAATGCTTTTCAGCGTCTTACCAGTTTTCAGCCTGGATGGACTGTAAATATTTCTGACAGTAGTAAGCCTCCCAACGATCAATAGCCAGTGGCCTGGATTTGGAAAGGAAAGGACAGTACGGCGTTTTATTTTCCTGTCTTTTGGGCACTGCAGAGATCTGGGGATGCTGCCTCTGGGAGGAATTCTCAGTGCGTGAGCCAGCCTCTTTGTTTCTCCAGGATCTCATCTGCAGGCTCCAAGTGAGGTTTGAGGTACAGAGTGTAGCTCCAGTATCTACCAGAGTTTGGCCAGTTTTTTCACTAATTTTAATTTTAGTTTCCCCTTTGCTGTTTTAAGGGAATTACTGATAGCAGTTTATTGGAGAATCCCATGGAGTCTTTCAACTCCAGGAAGGGCCCATATAGGGACCCTTCCTTGGGGGTATCTATGAGGGCATTCCAGTTGGTGTTGACAAGTTTGCATAGGCCCTTTGAGGACAGTCTGTTTCCCCATGGCTCAGTTGATTACAGCAGGGATACTGACCCCTGGGCCAGTGTTTCAATGGTGGACCCCTAGGAAGGGATGAGGCAGGAGGTCCAGGTATAATCCAGGTCTCTGGCCTTGTAGCTGTAAGGTTAACAGTCTGGTGGACTTTTGTTTATGATCTTGCTTTTCAAAATTTTCAGTATCCTTGTGCAGTGAGTTTTTTAATGAAGCTATTTTGACATTTTGAAGCCTCTTTAAAGTCCAGTATACCAATAAAAATAGGTATTCCATTCAGTTTGTCTGAATTGAAAACCCTTGCTTTCAAGGGTGGTTTTTTAAATGAGTGATCTCGTCTAACTGGAATGGTCCCCATAATGGCTGTTCTAATTCTAGGTTTTTAGTGCTGCAAAGTGACTTGCTCAACTCTTTGGAATTTAAGGATCCATTCTTCTTATTATTAATTGGTTCAGTTTAGTTATTTTTAGCTAAGCCAGACTAGTACCTAAAAGGAATGTGCTGCTGGGTGGGGACTTACGTGATGTTTTACAGTTTACCTTGTTACGGAAGTTTTCTGGAGGTTGACAGGTAACTACTGTCAACCTAACCTCTTCCATGTACAACTTACCCTAACACGTGAGTCTTTACATTGGGTGGTGAGTACTGTAACGACTTTTAAATATTCAACCTGGGCCCACCAGTGTTTGTGGCTTTTTAGCCTCTGAGATTCTCATTGGCAGTAGCCCTTATGTATACGACATACGACAAGTACGCGTGGGTCCTGTAGGCACACCAGCAGAGGTAATTGTGGTTTGGCCAAGGGAAGTCCCTGTATGCACCACCACCAATTCCTGCAGAGCCTTGGATGGGGAAGGACAGAACCAGCAGACCCCCCAAAGGGGATTGTGGACCGATACCAGACAATTGGGGAACGGCAGCTGCTAGCTGTTCCCAACATGGAATCTGGGGAAGGATTTTGAACAAATGGTGTTACAGACCAAACCTCCTGCAGTGGGGCCAGAACCAGGGTCTGGGGTGTTCCAGTCCTGTGGGGGATGGCGTCTGAACCAGTCGCTAGTGGCTTGGGTTCGGGGGAACTGCCTGCTAGCTCAAGCTGACCTGCTTGGACCGTAAAGCTGTTTACATTGAGAGCTTGATGCGAAGAGAGCAGAGGTCAGGTGGAGAGGAATGTTCCCAGGCCCTCAGAAAGGACAAGAAGCAGAATCGGAAAGGATTCTTGGGTGCCATGCCTGTGTTTCTCATTGTCTTCGAAGCTGACGGAAGTCTCCTTTGATCCTGCCGCTGCCTCCGACTCTTTTAAACAAAATTCACCTGAGTTAATGTGAAGATATGATTGGCTTTGTTCAACCACTCATGACAGCATCGCATCCTGGCAGACAGAAGGGAGCTCTGAGGAGGCGCTGTCCAAAATGGAAGCCTGTTGTGGGTGGAAGGAGTGGGAAAAGGGTCCATTCAAGCAAGGTCGCCTTCCTTTGAGGGAAGGTGGGGGTCTGCCAGCCAGCTAATTGCAGAGGGACTGGGTAAAGGTCACCTCCTGGGAGAGGCTGAAAGTGCAGTTATGTTAGGGATTAAGTCTTGGTCTGCTCAGCTTGGGCCTAGCACAACGGACTCCGTTTGGGGTCTCTCATTTCCTTAGTTCATAGCTCCTTAGGTTGGCTTGTATGTCCTTTCAGCCCTCTCTCCCCAGGCTTCTGTTAGGCCAGAGAACTTGGCTCTAGAGTAGCTTTTGTTTCTTTGAAGATAATCTGTTGAGGCTTTGCTTTTCTTCTTTTTTGTTTGTTTGTTTTTGTTTGCCTGCTTCCTTTAAAAAATTCTTTTCTTCCTCTCTGGCTTCTTGGATTACTGTTTTATTTATCTTGCTAATTCACTGGCACTCTTCATAGGTGAACTGGTGCCCTTCAGCGTTCTGGATACCTCCTCAAGTGTTGTCTCTGTCTGTTCCTTCTTTCCTTTTCTTCTCAGACTCTGATCAGTTTTATGCGAGACCTGATCACTGTTTTTCCTTCTCTGTGTGCTGGATTTGGGACAACTCTAGTTACCTGGGCTGTGCTCAGCCTGCTGCTGAATATATCTGTGAAGTGTCTCGTTTTAGTTACCGTGTTTTCCCTTTCCGGAAATTCTGCTTATTTCATTTTAAAATCTCTGTATCACTTTTTCTAGTTTTATGTTTTCTGCAAATGTATTTAAGTTTGTCATTCATTCACGTATGGTAAACATACTTGTTTTAAAACCTGCATCTGATCACCTCACCTTTTGTCTGTGTCAGTCTTTTTACCCCCTTCTTTGTTTCTTCTGGTTCTCCTTCTTGTCTTTTTGTGTCTGAGTATCTGACTGCTTGCTGAAGATTTCCTCATGGGCTGTTGGGTTAGGGTTCAATGTGCCCTGCCCCAGAGAGGCTTGTATCGCCTCTGCTGTTGGCCCCGGGGACCGTGCAGGTTGGACTTCTCATCACACTCAGTTCTTCAGGGTCCGCGGGTGCCCAGGTTCCGGGACGCTGGTGGGTGGAAATGCGTGATTGCAGGTCTGTGGCCATACCTCCCCTAGCAGTTTTCTTCTCTCTTTTTAACCGCCCCCCCCGCCACCTGCTTGTTCTCTTCAGCGTGGGTACGAGAGCAGCTTTTTATGCAGTCCTTTGCGGTGGTGAGGTTGGAAATCTGGTTTACCTTCCTAGAACGGAGCCTCTGTAGTCCCACCTGGACAGTGGGCAGGTCTCCTCTGGCCTCCCCCACCTGGATCTGGCTGTAGCTCTTGACTTCTGTCCCACAGCCCTGGGCCCTGGGACCTGGACCCACAGCCGGGGCTGCAGTACTGGGAAGTTACCCTGAGACATCGTGACTCAGGGGCTCCTATATTCTGCTTACTTACGTGATTTCTGGTTTTATCCCTAAAATGGCTTAGGTGTTCCTTGCTGTTCTTTCAGATCTCCAGTGCTTTTAACTGATATATATATTTAAATCTTGAAACCCAGCATTCTTTTTGTTTGCTTTCAAAGGAAAAATTGCCTGCTCCAAATATCATAGTCCCAAGACTGTGTTCGACCTGTTAGACTTTTCTGTTTTTCATTAAACATATAGATACATTTTAGGATTGAGATATTTACTATATTAGGTACTTTCTTGTAAGTCACTTATTTAGAAATGTCATCTGGTTTTTAACTGTCCTATTTATCATATTTACCCATCATTTAACTTATTTGTATGTTTTTAATGTGGAAGCATAGATAGTTGTGGAGACTGTTTTGGTTTGGTATCTGATCTTCATGACTTTGTAGATGACACACTATCTGGTATAAATTACTTTGTCATTGCTGAGAGTTTCTCTCTGACCTAGGGTACAGTTAGTTTTCATACATGTTACCTGCATATTTGAAAGTAAGATGGGGTGCAGGGTTCTTCAGATCGAACTTGTTATTTGTATCTATGTCAGGGGTGGGGAAACTTTCTATAAAGGACCAGATGGTAAATTTGTCAGACCATGGGGGCCATTAGTGGTTATGGGGCCAACTCCTTATCTCAGCTGCTGTTGTGTGGGTCTGCCATAGACCACACACCAAGGTGGGTGTGGCAGCGTCCCAGTACAACGTCATGTTTGGAGTAGGCAACAGACAGATAGGCCTCTGTGTGTGTCCTTACGGTGTCCATCTGCTTCATGTGCTGGATTCTCATAGGGCAGATCAGAATTTCCCTTGCTTATTGTGTATTAACTGTCTGTATTCTCAGGACATGTTTCAGTACCGTTGTGTCTATTTCTAGTCATTGTTCCCTGTGAGGGATTTTGTCTGTGTTCCAGCTGTCTGTTACCACAATATCACAGTTTAACAATCCACTCCTGGAGTTAGTGGCTCGAAACAATAACCATTTCTTTAGCTCTGGTGCATATGCGGGAGTGATTTAGGCTGGGCCCACCAAGCAGGCCTAGTCCTGCTGGGCAGCCCGCTCACATGCCTGCTAGCTGGTCCACGTGGCTGGTCCAGGACGGACCCCCAGACAACTAGCATGACTCAGCCTTTCCCCATCTTCTTCCTCCTGCATGCTGGCTGGTTATGGCATGTTCTGAGTGCAGGTGGAGGAGACCTGTAGGTGTTGGTGAAGCCCCGTTTGCACCACTGGCTGATGTACTTTACATGACTGTCCTTGCCTGGGAGCTGGGGGAAACCGTGCAGCACATGTACTCAGAGCCAGCAGGGAGAGCAGCTGCAGTCTGTTCTTTTTCTTGGATACCCCTTATCAAAAAATGTTTATACCATTCTTGGTTTTAATCCAAAATTGATGTATTACTTTGTTTTGAGGGAAACTTTTCAGAATTATTTGAGAAATGTAAGTTAAAAATTGAAGGAAAAAAAAACATCTATTTTTATAGCAAATTTTTTCCTTTTCTTTTTCATCCTGAAGCATCTCATATGTCTTGTTATAATGACAGACCACTTACTAAAATAAAAATAATAAAATGCATAAACTTAGTTTTTCTGAGATCAGCTTACTTATATGAAAATGTGTGAGATTCCCAGTCAAGATGGCATAGGAGGATCCTGAGTTCACCTCCTCCCATGGAAACACCAACACTGCAACCACATGTAGAACATCTCTCTTTGAGAAGGACCCGAAGACTAGCCGAACAGCTGTTCCATGGCTAAAGGTATAAATAAAAAGCCACATTGAGAGGGATAGGAGAGGCAGAGATGCTGTCTAATCGGGACCCATGTCCAGGCACGGCAAACCCACAAGAAGGAAGAATATCATGGATGTGGAGTAAAAATGTAGTGCATTTAGAATGTATCCAAACTGAAGCCGCACCAACTTAAAAGAGACTGCTATATTCATAGGGTGTTATATGAACCTCGTGTAATCATAAACCAGAAACCAATCATAGATACACAGAGAGGAATCTAAACGTAACACTGAAAAATGTCATCAAATCATAAGGAAAGAGAGCAAGAGAAGAAGAAAGGAATGGAGTACTATAACACAACCAGAAAGCAATGAACAAAATGGCAGAAGTATACCTAATAATTACTTTAAAGAGATTAAAGGCTACAATCAAAAGATACAGGGCAGAAAAAAAGACATAGGGTAACAATGGATAAAAAAATAAGACCCATCATATGTTGCGTACAAGGTACTCACTTCAGACCTAAAGACAGACTGGAAGTGAGGGGTTAGAAAAAGATATTCCTTACAAATGGAAATGAAAAGAAAAGCTATGTATATCAGACAAAATATACTTTACAACAAAAACTGTAACAAGAGACAAAAAAGAGCACTGCATGAAGCTAAAGGGATCAGTCTAACAAGTGGATATTACAGTTGTAAATATCTGTGTATCCAACACAGGACCACCTAAATATATAAAGCAAATGTTATAGACATAAAGGGAGAAAATGACAGCAATACAGTAAGAGTAAGAGTCTTTCATAGCCCACTTACATCAGTGGACCAATCATCCAGATAGAAAATAAGAGAAGAGTGGCTTTGAACAACTCATTTTACCAGATGGACTTAATAGGTATATACAGAACATCCCATCCAGAATCAGCAGAATACATAATATTTTAGGGCATGTGGAACATTCTTCAGGATAGATCACATGTTAGGCCACAAAACAAGTCTCAATATATTAAAGATTGAAATCCTATCAAGCACAGATCCTTTTCAGAGTACAGCAGTATGAAATTAGAAATCAATTACAGGGAAAATGTGGCAAGAACACCAACACATGGAGGCTAAACAACATCAAATCAACAAATCAAAGAGGACTTAAAAAAATTCCTTGAGACAAATGAAAATGAAAACATAATGTTCCAGAATGTCTGGGATGCAACAAAAGCAGTTCTAAGAGCGCAGTTTATAGCAAGACAGGCCTGCCTCAAGGAACAAGAAAAATCTCACATAAACTAACCTTACACCAAAAGGAAATGGAAAAAGAACAAAGCCCAATGTTAGTAGAAGGGAGGAAGGAAATAATAAAGATCAGAGTGCAAGAAAAATGAAACAGAGACAAAAAAAATACAATAGAAAAGATCAATGGAACTAAGAGCTGGTTCTTTGAAAAGATAAGCAACATTGATAAACTTTTAGCCAGACTCATCAAGAAAGAATGAGGTAGAACTCAAATCAGAAGTGAAAGAGGAAAGGTTATGTAACTGACACCACAGAAACACAAAGGATCATAAAAGGCTAAGACAAACAATTACATGCCAACACACTGGACAACCTGGAAGAAATAGATACATTCCTGGAAACAGATAGTCTTCCAAGACTGAATCAGGAAGAAATAGAAAATCAGGTTAGATGAATCACTAGTAGTGAAAATGAATCAGTAATTAAAAAAAAAAAATCTCAACAAAGAAAAATTCAGGATTAGTCAAGTTCACAATTGAATTCTTAATAAACATTTAAAGAAGGGTTAAAACCGGTTTTTCTCAAACTGTTCCAACAAATTGAAGAGGAAGGAACACTTCCAAATTCATTCTATGAGACCAGCATTACTATGATATCAAAACCAGACAGACACTACCAAAACTAAAAATTACAGGCAGATATCTTTGATGATAGCAAACCAAATTCAGCAATACATTAAGAGGACCATATGCCACCGTCAAGTGGGATTTATCCCAGAGATACAAGGATGATTTAATATCTGCAGAGAAATCAGCGTGATACACCCCATTAATAAAATGAAGGCTGCAAACCATATGATCACCTCAATAGATGCAGAAGAGCATTTGACCAAGTCAGTATCCATTTATGGTAAACACGCAGCAAACTGAATATAAAGGAAAGGTACTTCAACATAATAAAGGCCACATATGCTAAACCCACAGCTAACATGCTCAGTGTTAAAAAGCTGCAAGCATTTTTTCCTAAGATTAGAAACTGCACAAGAATGCCTACTCTTGCTGCTTTTATTCAACATAGTACTAGAAGTCCGAGCCACAGCAGTCAGACAAGAAAAATAAAAAGCATCCAAATTGGTAAGGAAGAGGTCAAACTGTCACTATTTACAGGTGACATGATAGTATATATAGAAAACCCTAAAGACTCCACCAAGATGCTAAAAGTGCTATTACAACTAATAAATGAATTCAGTAATGTTGTAGCATACAAAACTAATATATAGACATCTCTTGCAAATACATACAAACCAGTATAGAGAAAACTCAAGAAAACAATTCTAGTTACAATTGCATCAAAATAAAATACCGGGAATAAATTTATTCAAGGAGGTGAAAGACCTGTACTCTGAAAACTCTAAGACATTGATGAAAGAAATTGAAAATGATACAAATAAATAGAAAAACATACCATGTTTGTGGATTGGAAGAATTAATACTGTTAAGATGTCCATACTATCGGATGCAGTCTACAGATTTAATGCAATCCCTATTAAAATACCAACAGCATTTTTCACAGAACTAGAATAAATAGTCCTAACATTTGTATGAAACCAGAAAAGACCCCGAATTGCCAAAGCAGTTTTGAGAAAGAGGAACAGAGCTGGAGATATCACACTCCCTAATTTCAAGATACATTACAAAGCTACAGTAATCGAAACAGAATGGTACAGGCACAAAACAAGACGTGTAGTCAGTGGAACTTAATGAAGACCTCAGAAGAAACCCACGCTTATGAAGTCAACCTATGACAAAGGGGACAGTTAATCTATGACAATATACAATGGGGAAAATGATAGTCTTTTCAACAAATGGTGTTGGTAAAACTGGACAGCTACATGCAAAAGAATGAAACTGGACCTCTTTTTTACACCATCCACGAAATAAGCTCAAAGTGGAGTAACTTAAATGTACAACCTGAAACTAAAACTCATGAAAGGAAACACAGGCTCTAAGCTCTTGGATATCAGTCTTAGCAATACGTTTTTGGATCTTTCTCCTCAGACATGGGGAACAAAAGCAAAAATAAACTATTGGGACTACATCAAAATAAAAAGCTTTCGCATAGTGAAGGAAATGATCAACAAAACGAAAAGCAACCAACCTAGTGAATGGAAGAAGATATTTACAAATGATATATCCTCCAAGGGGTCAGTATCCGAAATATATAAAGAACTCATACAACTCAACAGGAAAACAACAAGCAATCCAATTAAAAAATGGGCAGCAGACCTGAGTAGACATTTTTTCCCCAAAGATCGATTGATTGATTGATTGGAGCACGTGAGCAGGGGGAGAGGCAGAGGGTGAAGGATAGAAACTCAAGCAGACTCTGTGCTGAGCACGGAGCCATTATGGGGCTCAATCTCATGACCCTGAGATCACGACCTGAACTGAAACCAAGAGTTGGCCGCTCAACCGACTGTGCCACCCAGGCACCCCTGAGTAGATTTTTTTTTTTTAAGCAGACATATATACAGACAGGCAATCTTCACGTGAAAAGGTGCTCAACATCACTCATCATCAGGGAAATGCACAAGGAGATACCACCTCACACCTGTCACAATGGTTAAGTATCAGAAAGACAGGATATAACAAGTGTTGGCGAGGATGTGGAGAGAGGGGAACCCTCCTGCAGTGTCGGTGGGAATGCAAGCTGGTGCAGCCAGTACAGAAAATGGTATGGAGGTTCCTCAAAAAAATTTTAAAATAAAAATACCATATGATCTAGCAATCCCACTCCCGAGTATTCAAAGAAAATGAAAACACTAATTTGAAAAGACATCTGCAGCCCCATGTTTATCATAGCATTATTTACAATAGCCAGGGTATGGAAGCAACTCACGTGTCCATCAAGGGATGAATGGATAAAGATGTCACACACACACACACACACACACACACACACACACACACACAGGAATATTACTCAGCCATAAAAAGGAATGAGAGCTTGTCGTTCGTGGCAACACAGGTGGACCTGGAGAGTATTGTTCTACTAAGTGATGAAAGTCAGGGACACATGCCTTTTACTTAGATGTGGAATCTAAGACACAAAACAAATGAACAAACAAAACAGAAACAGACTCCTAAAGACAGAAAAGAAACCAGTGGTTCCCGGAGGGGGGCGGTGGGAGGAGGGGTAAAATAGGTGAAGGGGATTTAAATGTATAAACTTCCAAGTTATAAAATAAGTAAGTCGTGGGATGTTAAATGCAGCAGAGGGAAAACAGTTGATAATATTACAATAATTATACATGGTAGTGAACAGTTGCTAGACCTATCATGGTGATTATTTTATAATGTATATAATATTACCTGGCAGTGACTTCAATGAAGAAAAAATAGTAAAAGGGGGAAAAATGGAGAAAAGAAGCTATGTGATATTGTGGCTGTAGATAAGCAAAGTGTATTTCTGAAATGCTGCTTTGTGCCATTGTATTTTAAGTGTCTGCCAGGTGCCCTATAACTGAAGGCCAGTGTGTTAGTGATGCCTTACCTGTGGAAATGCAGGGAGCATGCTTACAGTCTGAAAAAGTAGACCCAGGAAGCAGGAGGCATAGTTAATACAGAGAAGATAAAAACAATATAGTGGACCTCAATGTGAGACAGGAATCCATCAAAATCCTAGAGGAGAACACAGGCAGTAACCTCCTTGACATCGGCCACAGCAACTTCTTTCAAGATACATCTCTGAAAGCTAGTGAAACAAAAGCAAAAATGAACTTTTGGTACTTCATCAAGATAAAAAGCTTCTGCACAGCAAAGGAAACAAAGAGGCAACCCACAGAATGGGGGAAGGTATTTGCAAATGACACTACAGATAAAGGGCTGGTATCCAAGATCTGTAAAGACCTTCTCAAACTCAACACCCAAAAAACAAATCATCAAGTCAAAAAATGGGCAGAAGACATGAAAAGACACTTCTCTGAAGAAGACATACAAATGACTAACCAGACACATGAAAAAATGTTCATCATCATTAGCCATCAGGGAAATTCAAATCCAAACCACACTGAGGTACCACCTTACACCAGTTAGAATGGCAAAAATGGACAGGGAAAGAAACAACAAATGTTGGAGAGGTTGTGGAGAAAGGGGAACCCTCTTACACTGTTGGTGGGAATGCAAGTTGCTACAGCCACGTTGGAAAACAGTGTGGAGTGTACCTCAGAAAATTAAAAATAGAGCTACCCTATGACCCAGCAATTGCACTCCTGGGTATTTACCCCAAAGACACAGATGTAGTGAAGAGAAGGGCCATATGCACCCCAATGTTCACAGCAGCAACGTCTGCAATAGCCAAACTGTGGAAAGAGCCGAGATGCCCTTCAGCAGATGAATGGATGAAGAAGAGGTGGTCCGTATATACAATGGAATATTACTCAGCCATCAGAAAGGATGAATACCCAACTTTTACATCAACATGGATGGGACTGGAGGAGATGATGCTAAGTGAAATAAGTCAAGCAGAGAAAGTCAATTATCATATGGTTTCACTTATTTGTGGAACATCAGGAATAGCATGGAGGACATTAGGAGAAGGAAGGGAAAACTGAAGGGGGGGAATTGGAGGGAGAGATGAACCATGAGAGACTATGGACTCTGAGAAACAAACTGAGGGTTCTAGAGGGGAGGGGGTGGGGGGAAGGGTTAGCCTGGTGATGGGTATTAAGGAGGGCACGTACTGCATGGAGCACTGGGTGTTCTACGAAAACAATGAATCGTGGATCAGCACATCAAAAACTAATGATGTATTGTATGGTGACTAACATAACATAATAAAAACAAAACAAAATAATACGGTGACCCAAGGTCTCGGATCCTGGTAGAAAGAGAGGGATTTGGAAGAGGGGCACTCCCTGTTTCTGAGACCAGCAGTGTGGGTGGATGAGGAAGGACGCAGGAAGTAGACAGCACCTATGCAGATAGATGGAGATGCTGGGAATGGAGGTATTGCTTGAGTGCCTATGTGAGGCCAAGGCAGATGTCCATGAGGGAGCGAGGGGACTCCGGAGACCCTGCAGAGCCTGTGTGACTGGAGAGGAGACAGATGCCTTTTGGAGACAGGGTACAGGAGCCGTGCCACATGGGTCCACCCGTGGGGGGTGCAGGAGAGGTGGATACTCACCAGAGCTTCCCCTGACTAGGGTTGTGCCTGGGCACCTGGGCTGAACTCTGGGTGGCATCATTCCATAGACCTCGAGATTTCCTGCAGCCATGTGGTGCTGTCCTGTTGCAGAATCAGAGGGGAAAAGGGCGGCTTTGTGCATGGCCGAGGGTTGCCTGTTGCATGCAATGGACAATGAAGGGAATGGCAAGGTTAAGGAGGAGATTTAAGATTACTCCTAGCCTGAATGCAGCGGAAGACTTCCAGTAGCGGTAAGACTAGAGTGCAGAGGAGGGGAGCAGAGGCTGAGGGCTGGGGAGGGGCAGGCAGGAGGTCCAGGAAGTGGAGATCTGGGCCATTCCAGCCGGGACAGGGCCTGGGCGTCTCCTCTGAGGATTCGGGGAGGCAGTTGCTGGTGTGCACAGTGAGGGACCCAAACCCCTCCCAGCCTTCAGTTTGCCATCCTCATCATGAGGCTTTTCATCCACAGCCTGTGGGCTTATGCTCCATAAGGAGCAGCCATTTTCATTGCTAAACGGCCGTCCTGTGTTTGTTTACTTAGCTTCTCATCTACTCATGTGCACAGAGTACCTTCTTTTCCAGTATTTTGCCTTTAACATGATGTCTTTCACCTTATTTCTTTTACGAGATGCTGTTTCTACTTCATTTATTAGTTCTGTGGTAGTGTTATTTTGGTCCTTAGTGGTTTCTTAGCTCTGCAGTCTTCTTCATGTTTCAGTTTTGATTTATCATCACCTCATTGCGTCTCGTGTATTGATTTCATGTCCTCTCTGAATTCTGGGAGCTTTCCATTAGTTCTTGCACTGGGCTTTCTTTCAGTGAAGAACGGTGTGTCTGGCACGCGTGTGCCTTTGCTCTCCTCTGCGGGGGGCTGCTGTGGTGGCCTGGAGGAGCGGGGACGCTGGTGGAGGTTTCTAGAGCTCCCATGCCAGGTCTTTCATCACCCGCATGCTTTTTAACATGAGCCTCTGTCGGGATTGTTGTTCTGCTGCACAGTGAGTGAACTTGGGGTTGAGGGCTGAGTGCTGCTGTGTTCCTGTCGTCGGAGAGAACGGGGAGCGGAGAGCAGGATTCGCCCCTGGGCGACGGAGGCAGACCCTTGTGCAGCGTGTGGAAGCCCTTCCCCGACTCCCTCCGCCCAATTGGGGCCATACCTGTCTCGCATGAGACGCACCTGTTCATCACTGGTTTATCACTGTGTTCCCTGGCTCGGGCCAGGGGCCAGGACTCTGAGGATAGCAGCGCTCTGCGCCCATCCCGTCTCCAGCCCCTGTACCCCTGTTGGCAGCATGAGGCGGAGAGGCTTAGCGAAATCCAGGTATGCACATGGGGGTTTGGGGTGGGGAGCAGGGCTGGGGACCCCTAGTGGACTGAGGGTAACAGGAGGAGCAGGCCCCGTGCCTGACCGGCCCTGACTTGGGGCCTCTGTTTGCCTGTCTTCATGAAGGGCACTGATGGTGCTGCTTTCTAAGGGCGTTGGGAGGAGTAGATGGGCTCATAGCCCTGAGTCTGTGGGCCCAGTTTGCTGCTCTCAGCAGGTGTTTGCTCCCCGTGGTCACTCACTTGGGCACTTTTCCCACTCAGGTTATCCTTGGCCCCTCCGACCTTGCTTCCTTTATGTTCACTTCTGCCTTCTCTTTCACTAAATTCTTGCTGATGGTTGAAGGTCATTAGTGGTTAGGTAATCATGATCATTTCTGCCTTTGTCCAGATTTGCTCTCATCAGATAAAAGCCAGAATGGCATCTGACCATTCTGTGGGACGGCCTGTGAGAAGAGGGGCCTGTCTCTCTAAAAGTGTTTCGGTTTTTAGATTTGTCATGGGGCTGCCTTCACACCCTTTGTCCTCACCTGGGAGACGGGTTGTGGTGGCAACCGGCACAGGTCTTGCCCACATACTGGCTTTGCCCCACGTGGCCCGTCCTTGAAATCTGTCTTGTGTGTTCCTGGCCTGCTTCTCAACGATTATGCCATAAGATTGTGGCACTTCTCACCCCCCACATCGAGTTTTCAACTAATTTTTGTTGCTTTTTTTAAGAGAGTCTTAAGAATTAGCAGTGAGCTAGCTGAATATCTGTCCTAGAAAAATCTGCAGTATACATTTTAAATTTGTAATTGATGCATGTTTCCAGTGTTTAAAGGGTTTTCCATTTCAAATACTGACAGTATGGCTTAATTTTAATATTTGCATTTCAAACTTAATTTTTCAAAGGAACATCTTTGTCAGTCCATTGTTGACATAAGCCAAATTTGCACAATGATGGTAAAAGAACGTTCATTGTTTTTGCTAGGATGGTAGTAATTAATAGCTGTCATGTCTGGAAGTTCCTTTCAGATGTTCTCCTAGAACAGGGAGAAGACAGGGATTGTCTCTCTGGAGCCTCTCATGTGTGGCGTGTAGTCAGCAGGACTCTGGGAGAGGGCAAAGGGGCGTGGCCTGTCTCCTCCGGGTCTTTGCCCACATCCTCAGCAGCATACACCAGAAGCTAGCCGTGAGATTTGGGGAAAAAGGGAAAAAACGTCAGCTAATTTAGCCAAGTTAATTTCACATATATTTTATGTCCATCTGTGCTTTAATGTAGTTTGAAATGTGAAACTCTAATATATAAAGCCATCTTTAGGGGCCCCTGGGTGGCTCAGTTGGTTAAACCCCTGCCTTCGGCTCAGGTCATGATCCCGGGGTCCTGGGATTGAGTCCTGTGTCGAGCTCCCTGCTCGGTGGGGAGTCTGCTTGTCCCTTTGCTTGCTCTGCCTGCTTGTCCTCTCGTTCTCTCTCTCTCTCTCTCTCTCTCTCTCTCCCTCTCGAAATAAATAAATAGAATCTTTAAAACAAAACAAAACAAAATAAAACCATCTTTATTAAACCTGCATCTGAAATTTCTCTGCATTTATGAGCAACCTAACTAGGAGTAAAGTGAGTAACTAGGAAGTCTACAGGTGTACAGTGTTTGAGGTTTTCCCCCCGACATTTTATTGTGACAGCTTTGTCATTTTAAGTGATATTCTGTTAATACTATACAATGAACATTTGAAAAATACATATCAGATAGTTATTATAAATTAGCCAGCTGAACATGAAAAAGCAAAAGCTGTGGGAGAACACATGTGTGTTGTTATGATGAGTTGTGGGAGTTGCTGGTTCAGGAAGGGATTTTAGGTGATGCATAGTTATGTTTGTTTTATTTTGTTTCGGGTGTAGAGAGAAGGTTACTTGTTTTCCGCAGGTTTCCTGTTAGAGTTATGAAAAATTGACTGGGTGTTGGATATATCTTACAGAAATAATTTGTTTCCAGTAAGTTAGAGTTGCTTCATCTTGCCTGGATATGCTCTGAAGAGTGGCTCATTCCCCTGTGTTAATGTGAAACAGTTGTTGACTGTTCCCCTAAATAACAAAATCTTATACTGTCATTTCACAGGCTGGCTGGCACTTCTCCCAAGAAGGAGCGATGCTGATTAGTTCATCTTTATAGTTTCAGCCACTGTGAAATGCCATGCTTGTGTTATTTTGCTCATTTTCCTGTTTGTTTTCTGTTCACAATTTAAAATAAATAAATAAAAACGCGGGCTGTTCCATGGAGGAGACCTCAGAAAGTGCCAGAGTGAAGAGCCGGCCACACCGGCCCGCACCCTCCTCATGGGATCTGTGCCTGGTGCTCAGCTCTGCCACTCCTGTACCTCTGGCCTTTCCCTGCAGTAAGAGCCCTTAGGAACTGCAGGATGAGGCAGAGCTGGGCCCGCATGGGCCAGCAGAGATGGAGGGGAGGGAGATGTGCCATCAGAATGGAAGGCAGGCACGAGTGCCTTCTGTCTTGTGGACCTGGCATTGAAATACACTTCTCTGCAGCAGCACCTTGCCAGTGGGAATTGACCCCTGTGTGCTCTTGTTTTGAGCTTTCTGCCATTGCTCACTGCCCTGCTACTAATAATTCACTTTTTCTTTGTTCCAGTTACTCAGTTACATTCCTGCGCTAACTCCCACTAAGGCTTTGCTCTATCAAAGGGTAACTGTTGGGGGAGCCATGCCTCTTCTGTCTTGTAGAGGGAGCTGGCTTGCCGGTAGGAGAAGGAGGTGGGCTGCAGAATCAGACTCCCCTCGTTCACCCACTGGTTGACCTGGTGGGCCCGGGGGACCTCTCCGAGCCTGCGATCCTCCGATTTGTTATTTATCTATTAATAATGGTTCCACTGTGCCAAAATCTTCAAATTTTTATCATGTGACCTGCTTTTGATAAGGAAAAACAAAGTATTCAGATCTTCATGTCCACTCCATTATTTAGTCATTTTGTCAAATATTTGTGTATATTGTTTCATTTATTAGTAATATCCTACAGTGCCCGTGCTTACCCAGATGTTTTGTGATATCCAGAGAGAAAACATGTGCACATGGAGGATTTTCCACCTATGTCTTCAGCCCTCTCTTAGGCCCCTCATTTAATGAAGGGGTCAGGTCCAATTTTTATGAAGCACCAGTCAGAGGGTTCACTCTTTGTTGTTACAGATAAATTAATACATTTTAGAAAGGCTAGAAGCACCACTGATGTGCGGGTGTCACTTACTCTGCTTCTGATTATCAGAGCTGACAAAGACTGTGTTTGTTACGGGATGAGCTTTGCAGGACGATCATCTTCCGTATTATACTCTCCCCACCTCCGCCCCTCTGTTACTTTTTAAAGATAATGGTTAACATGTTCTGTCCATCTCTTCCTTCATGATTTTGCAAGATTGGAGGATGATTTTGAAGTTTTGGAAAATACTGTGTCAGTGTGGCCTGGAAAAAATGCTTTCGGTAGAGGACAGATGAGCAGAAGAAGAGATGGCTTTTACAGCATGGACTGTCCACTCAGACCTCATCCTTGTGCTTGGCAGCCTCTAAATGTCCACACCACGTGGGGCTGCTTCCCTCGTGAGGCTTGGGTGTATATAGATAGCCAAAAGATCGTGGCAGAAGACATGGGAAATCACCTCCCAGGTCCATCTTGTGCATCTGCTCTCTTGGTTTGCTCACCCTGGGGGCCACTTACCACATCAAGGTGCAGCCCTGTGGAGTGGCTGGTGGGGTGGGGGATGCAGAAGAGGAGCCGTCGAGAGGCAGCCTGGACGCACAAGGCCATGGCCTCCACGTGATGCCTGGATTCCTGACCCACAGAAACTGTGAAAGAATAACTGTTGTTTTAAGCCACTGAGTTTTGAGGTAACTTGCAACACACACTAAATTACTACTGTGGTACTTACTGAAATCTTTGAAGCTGATGAAATCGTTTCTTCCTAAAGCACAGACTGTGTGCTTTATGCTTTGCCATGTTCACCATTCATTTGGCTTAGGGGCTCTTATTGCATAATTGTTTGTTTCCAATGTTTATGAGATTTTTTTATGAGATTTTTTTTAAGTATAAAATGGTAAATACATCTCAAAAAGAGGTGGAATTTAGTGATATCTATAGGTATCAAGCTATTAAATTTGGTATCTTATTTCAGGAATTATATGACTTAGTGGGGGGTAAACATGAAACATTTTTAGTAAATATCAACATTAAAGAAAATCAAGAATTTTCTTTAAGGCTGTCATGTATATACGTACATGTATTCATAGTCATTTGACACCGTAATTGTATACATGGAAGTCATGTCAAAAAGGAAGGGAAATGCAGCCTAGTCATAATCCTTGTGATGTACTTATAGATACTAATATGACTTTAAACCAGTTATATTTACCATATGTAATGTATAAAGTATATTATCTGTATAATTAACTAGGGGTCAAAATGGAAACGACGTAACACATATACGGCAGGTGTAGTGTTACGGCACAGAATTTTTACTGTAGGTAGGAAATTTCTGCTACTGCAACAATAGTAATTTGTTTGATAAATGTGTACCACTAGATGGACATCAGGATACGCAGGAGCCCATTGGATCACTTCTTTCCACAGGCTTCATTTTCTCTGAGCAATTACTGTGTTTAACTCCAGGCAGACCTGGGATAGGTTTATGTTGTAGGCTGTTAGATCTTTGTTGCCATCCAGTTTGCTGACACCCACTTTTCCTGCATATGGCTCAGCTCTGGTATAAGAGCAGGTGAATCACGTACCTTCTGGCTGTCCCCCTTCTCGTGTTGGCATGCCAGAGGTTAGCAAGCCTGGAGGACACACGTCCATCGCCAGACATGTGCTGCCTCCTCTCTCCCTCTGTGTGAAGGCCTGTCCTCCTGCCAGTTGGGCAAGCTGTGGGGAGGTCCTGCAGACCTTGCACCTCCGCGGCACTACTGACTAAGGTGCTCTGCACGTTCAGATGAACTGTAGATCTTATCAGAGTTTCTTTGGTTTTGCAACAGAAACAAACATTGCAACCAGAAAGGAGCTCACGGGAGACTGAAGGGACAGGAGACTCTGACCTGCACGGTCCAGCGCTGGGCTGCAGACCACATGTCTATTTAGATTGATTAAGATGCACTAAAGTTCAAACTTCAGCCGCACTCATCACGTTTCAGGTGCAGAGGAGTGTAGTGTGGCCAGTGACTGCCGTGTTGGATGGCCCAGACACACACTGTTGCCACCACCGTGGAAAGTTCTGTCTGGCAGCACGGCGGTATCCGGGCTTGCCTGAAACCCATCGCTCAGTTGGTGAACCCACCTACTTCCTTCATTCTCCCTTTGCTCCATGCACGATTCCAGCTGTGAGAGATCATTCGCCTGCTGCTTGTCCCTGCTCCGGTGGGAGAGGGCTCCGGTGGATGCCGCCCAGAGCTGCCCCTTGCCTCCGGGCAAGCACGTGGGTTCAGACCCCTGCAGCTGCAGAGAGTAACAGAGCATGGTGCAGTGCAGAATGGTAATGCGTGGGCACAGGGCGGTCTGAAATGGGCGGACGTCCACCATGGCAGTCTTCAAAATGGTTTTAAAAAGTTAGATTTCATCTGTCATCTGGTATATAACAGTATCTTTTTCAAAAGTTAAAATAAATAGAACAGTGCTTCAAATATTTGTTGTAAAAATTGCACTTAACCTTTAAAGGAAATACATCTTTTTTCTTAATGAATAAAACCTTTGCATGTCTGTTTCTATAACAGCGAATGGGACAATAGTCAAGAAAGCTTTCTAGAATGCATATTGATGAAAACTATATCACAAAGGTTTTGATTTGTTGCCAGTCAGCTTAATTTGCTCTGGAAAAGTATTTTTGATATCCAGCCTGTTTTCCTCTGCCCCAATTCTGGAAAGTTTTTAGCTTTTGCTAGCAATGCTCCTTAAGAATAAAACACATAGACCTCGAACTGATGTATTCCTGTTAGGTTTTGCTGGGGTTTAGCTAGTTAGGTTTTTCTTCCCACTTACCCTTATGTTATTTCTTTCAGTGTGTGTGTGTGTGTGTGTGTGTGTGTGTGTGTGTGTGTGTTTTCTCTCACTACTTTACAACATGCTAAAAATCCTCAGGGAACAGAGAGTATCACAAGACTTCAAACATTGGTCACAAAATTGAAGGATAAATATTTTTATGGTTTTTGTATGATTGTGACATGATCTATCATGAGACCAGTAAACATGCCATGTTTGTTCACGTAGCGCATTCCTCTTTGACCTTGATGTTTCATTATAAAAGCAAGAGGAAGTCAGTTTTGTAAACATCTGGGCCAGATCTATCAAGAAAGCTCTTGCCTAAAGCCCTCTGACAGAGTTTCATAGTGATCAGTTGCAATAGGCATTATAATCCCAAAATAACATTTTCCTGCAATATTTCTAACACATTTCAAGGAAAAAGTATCCTTAATTGGCTTTCTATTTATGAGAGGGTACTTAGACATAATTCAAAAGTGATACTTTAGAAGTCAGAGATTGTTTCTCATTATAGCAACAAATACCCTTAATGTGGTAGCTACATAACTTTCAACTTGGTGTATTTGTTAGAACTGTCCCCCCCCCCCCCCCCGTATTACTGTGGCTTCTTTTTTCATGAAGTTGTAAGAGCAGAGAAAAGATAAAGGCTAAAAAAGACACTTAAAAAACAAAAACAGAAAACTTGGCATTTTCTATCTTGTAAATATTACTAAAACATAATTCGTAATCCATAAACTATGGGAGGTATTTATTTACATATTACATTATAATTGATTGTGAAATGTCAAATAAAGCTTGCTTTAAACTGTTTAAATAATGTAGATATAACAGAAGGAAGGTAGCATCTGTGTTTGGTGTATTTTAGACTTTCAGTTTAGGACTTTGGTTTGGGAGGACAAGGGCAGCAGTCCCAGGCTGGGGCAGATCTCCCCATGGCACTGGACACCAGCAAGCCCACGAGGCCACAGGGAATACATGGCGGGGGGGGATTATTAGATTGTATGAAAATCTTCACCTCTTGCCTTTGCTGGCAAAAATCAAGCTTGCTGTGTTTAAGCCATCACTTTGCTAGAGGTTGCTACTTTAAAGTAAATTCAAGTGGTTTAATCCCAGGAGAGATTATATAGGGGGGAAAACAATTCTCTTCCTAAGAAGGAAATGATGCCTTCTTAAAATAATAGGTGTTAAATGGGAGAAAATTTTGAACAGGAATATAATATTTCAAATATATTTTCATTCTATCCAAGTAATAGGTAACAAAATGAAAACATTTTGTTACATGATTAATACAGTTTTGCCACTTGGGGTAGCAACTGCTAATTGCTTACCTGTTTTCATTTTCCCTTAGTAATAAGAGCCCGTTTTATTCCCTATTCTGGTGGCAAAACATTTGAGCAAGAAGGTGACCTTTCCCATCCCCCGCCACTGCTCGAGACCCAGTTCCTGCCAGTGAGTTGTCGGCAAGGGCTTAACCAGCGCCTCTGCAAATACAGTGCTCTCTTGCCCTTCCTTCCGCCTGGTTTGCAAACATGATGACAAGGCTTCGGCAGCCTTTTTGGACCAGGAGATAACCTAGAGGACAGAGTGTGCAGGTCGAGAACAGCAAAGGAGAAACACCAGAAACTTGGACTCTGACTTTTTAGGGCGGCCCCTTAAGATCTTTATGCAGCCTTGAGAAAACTGGCCCAGGTTTTGTGGTTGACTTCTAAGGTTTCAAGGAAGTGGTTAAACCAGAGTAATAAAATTGTAGGTCCTGCAAAAGAAAGAGGCTGGATTTACTGGAGTGGACAGTGGAAAGGTTGAAGACGTGGTAGCATCACATAGCGAAGTCCTGACTGCCCAAAGGACTTGCTCCCCACGCGCACTTGTTGGCACTCATCCTCCATGCTCATCATCATCTGTTGGGAGAGAGGAGCCTGAAACTCAGGACAAAATCACGGAGAGAAGATACAGAATATGCATTCAAAATCATGGCTGCTGTAGGCATGCTGGATCACAATACGAGCAGAAGTGTCAGATATTTATTTATTTTTTTATTTTTTAAAGATTTTATTTATTTATCTGACAGAGAGACAGCGAGAGAGGGAACACAAGCAGGGGGAGTGGGAGAGGGAGAAGCAGGCCTCCCGCTGAGCAGGGAGCCCGATGTGGGACTCGATCCCAGGACGCGGGGATCATGACCTGAGCCGAAGGCAGACGCTTAACGACTGAGCCACCCAGGCGCCCAGAAGTGTCAGATTTTTAAATGCAGCCCCACGGAAAGGAACCAGGACTCTGGTTGTGGCTGATTGAGGGTCTGGTGAGGAGATGTACAAGATGAGCTTGGAAGATGTTGTGACCCTAGGCCGCAAGAAGTTATCGAAGAGTACTGAGGTCATATCAGGACTCTAGAGCCAATCTAAGTTTGTTCTCACTGGCCAAGGATGGGCTAATTCGACCATCATTATAGATGAAACCTGCAGTGGTTTCTAATGCATCAGATACGTTAAAATCTGTAATTTCATGATGGTTCTCAGAGACTAGAAACTTACTTGTCACCTTTGGAGGATGTTAGGGAACCACCTTGTTATTTTGAAAATTAGTAAATAAAGGAAAAGAATCAACCATGTAAAAACTGCAGTTACAAACTCATTTTTATGTTACTGGTAGATCACAAGCAAAAGCAATAAGACAGATATCCATTGTGAGCGTTTGCATCCTGTTACTTTTGTCTGTGGCATCTGACAGTGGTTCATAGCTACCTGCTTCCAGAATCTGAGTGCCGAGAGCGCACTAGATTTGGATGTGCATGAGCCCTGGGTGCTTGCGGTTCCCACTCCTTTACCAGCGCTCGGTCGCTGACCTCCACCCTTCATTGGGTGGTGGCAGTGGCTCGCTGCTCTCCCTCCGCTCACCACCGGACTTTTCGTTGACTCTTTACTAACAGTTTTAAAATTCTTTGTTTATTTTCCCTATATGTTTAATGTCATGAAGGAGGAAATATAATTCATACCTGATAGATCTGTTTTCTGCAACCAAACATACTCCCCCAGTGAATTCCTTATGTGTTAAATAATTAGGTAATTGGTATTTAGAAATGCTAAATATTATGCAGAAATCATGGTGAACTGTTTCCTGGCAGTTTTAAAGAGGTTTTTTCCCAGCTATTTTATTGGTATTGGGGGACATTAGTTGGAGCTTTTGGATGGACCAAGAAAGTATTACTATTTTTCCCATTTAGAATGGTAGATTTCCAATATCCCAATGTTAGGTATTGCACAGGTTTTAAAACACACAGCCTGTTCCAGGAGCTGTGATAATCAGCGTCTTGGTACATTATCCCCTTCCGTCCCCAGCACACGTGTGAGTTCTGAGTCTGTGATTGCACCCACGTGCGACTTGCCCTCCTTCCCATCCCGCACCACCAGGGTTGTGCCTGTGATTTGCACGCCATCACCACCCGCTGCATTCCAAATTGAGATTTCCTGCGTTTCAGTCTGTCCATCCTTCTTGGACCTCACTGAATCATCAAGTCCGTGGACACTCTCCAGCTCAATACATGTCTGCTCTGTCACCCAGCTTCAGTCTCATGGTCCTTTGTCACAATGACTTCCTTACAAGTAACCTTACCTCCCAGGGGGGTCAGTAGGCTGCCATGAGTTAGTTCTCAGACAGGAAGTGCTCAGATCCACTCAGTGTGATATCATTACACAGTGTTGCTCAGTCGCTGTCACCTCTTGCTGTTCCTTATCTGCGTCTCTCTTTGCCTACTCATCCAGCTTATCTGCCTTCTCTGAGCCTGCACCCAGACAGCCACCACTTGCCAGGAAGGAGCAGATGACGATGCTAACTGGTCTCGTGAGCACACATCTTGGATGCATAATATGCTTTGCCTAGCAGTCCCACCATGCTTCCCTCAAATGTTTGTTTCCCACTCCCCGGAAGGTGTGTTCAGATCACTTTCCTTTGTCTGTCTACAGTCACAGACATTCTTGGTACTAATAATAGGAAACCCTATTTCAGGGAGCTGAAACACTAAGAAAGTGCCAAGTAATAATCATAGGAAGTCGCAAAGTAAGGCAGTGTGGGGATTGCTAAGTTCAGCAGCCGAATGATGTCTTTGTGCTGTGCCATCTCTAGTTGGAAGACTCTGCCCTTGCAGGCTTCCATCATGGTCATGAGGAGTGGCTGGCCTTGCTCCGGGTGTCCCACGTGGACATGACCACATCCTGGGAGGACACCTGATTGTTCCTGGATGCCTTGATTCCTGTGAGGACAGGCTTGCCCAGAAGACCCCTTCAGACTTCAGTGGAAGAAGGCTGGGATGAGCCGTGGTGGGTAGACGTCCAAAAGTGGTTGGCTGCAGCTGAGCACCACCTTCCTCCTGCATTTCTGCTACCTCACGCACTCTGCTGGACCCCACCCAGGGTCTTGCAGACACTCTCTGCTCCTTTCTATTCTAACTGGTCTCCCAAGGTGATCTCACGCAGGCCCTGGCTCTGAATGCCATCTGTGTGATAGTGATCATTAAGAAGCATTGGACAGCATATCCAGGCACATTCTTGACTGCTTCACTTCTGTATGTAAAAGACTCACACTTAACACAGCCTGAGCACACCCCACAGCCTCTTGTCTTCCCAGTGCCACCTTCTCCTGCACTCCAGTCAGAAAACCGGAAAGATTGATTTCCCTTTCTCCCCATATCTTTTTCACTCGTTTTGGATGCTTACACCAAATTCCCCTCCCCCACCCCCTACGCTCCCCTTGTTCCGTCCGAGCCACCATCATATGGCACTTGGAGGACACCAGTAGCCTCCTGCTGGGCACCCTGCTTTGGTCATGCCCCTGTAATCTGTTCTCTGCCAAGCTTAAAAAGCATCTCTTAAAATGCAAATTGAATTACGTCACCTTCTGCTCAGAACCCTCCAGCGTCTTTGCATCATCCACAGAGTAAGATGTAAACCTGTACTGCGTCTGTGTGATCTGCCTGTCCAACCCCCTTCCACTCCCCTCACCTCCCTCCCCTTGTGTTCCTATAGTGGCCTCCTACCTCTTCCTCGAACGTGCTGAGCCTGGCTTCACCGTAGGGCCTTCACATGGCTGGTGTCTCACTCACTGGGTGTTCTCCCTGATCTTCGTGGGGCTGCCTTGTTAGCATTCAGACATGGGCCTCACTTTTATCCAACAGGCCCTCCCCAGCCACTCAATCTAAAGTAGACATCTTGTGGTTATCTCACAAGCTATTCCCCTGCCTTTATTAAATTCTCTCCATGACACGTGTTCTGTCTTGTCCGTGTGCTTGTTTATTGCCCCTTTCCTTCCCTCTCTGCCTCTAAGATGTAAGCTTTTTTAAGATCGGGAATCTGTCTGGTGCACCACTGTTTGTTCAGCACCTGGGACAGCATCTGGCACATAGTAGGCCACTAAACCAATAAATTTGAGATTGAACAAATGGATCTTACTTGCAAAAAAATACAACAGGTAAACTCCCATTTGGCTTCATCTGTTTTTGAGAAAGAGGAAAACAAAGCTACTAGTTATGTTATTGTGTCCTTCATGACTTGGGAAACATACAATAGAAGTTGACTCTGGCTATCCTAAAAGGAAAGGACATTTATTGTAAGGTTCCCAGAATCAGTAGATGGCTAGAGAGCAAGGCTTAGAACACAAGCCGGAATGTAAGAGCCCTGGAATCAGATAGCCCACACTGATGGGCAGAGTGTGGCCCTGTGATGGGGATCACGGTATAAGCACAGGGATCATCAGGTCCGCACATCACTACCTCTGCATTGCCTGCAAGCCCTCGAAGTCTTCATGCCCCAAGGCCACCCATTCAGGATGCCCGGTGCTGAGAAATCACATCCTGTGGACCTGACCTCACTTGGATGCCTGCCCAGCTGTGCTAGAGCAGAGAGAAGTAGGATCTGGGCCGCTGGGCCTCCATTGGAGGGATTTTCTACTGTCCCAGGCTACATTCCATTATCTCCAGAAGCAAGATCAGGATTTGAACAGGGGCAGCCAAAACATGACAGATATTGAAAGCGTTTTGAAATTTCTTTCCAAACCTGTTGGAACCCTACTACAAATAGTATGAACATACCTACCTTCTTCATCTTGGCTCATCATGACCATAGCTCGTCCTCAAACCCAGGTCTTCACTATAGAAGGATGATCTCACACCCCTCTTTTCAGAGGCTGCTCTCAGATGCCCAGTGACTACCTGTCACCCTCAGAGTAAACCCTGGGGCCCTTCAGGTGGGCCCACCAGATCTGGCCCTGCTCCTCTTGGGCTGTATTTGCTGCCACTTGGCATGTCCCTACTCTTGTGCTGTAGCCCCTCTGGCCTCCCTGCACTCCTCTGTGAATCAGACATGGTCTCCACAAGACCTGTGGTGCTGGCGCACTCCCCACTTTCTCCTGGTCTTGGCTCCAGTGTCACCTCCTGAGGGCCCCTCCCTGGCCATCCTAAGCTGCGTGTACTCCACGCCCGGACACTCTGCCGTTGTACTGTCTGACCGGATGGGTTTGCTTGCTCGT
>NW_027397090.1:17797691-17887096 GCF_003265705.2 Callorhinus ursinus
GTTGTACTGTCTGACCGGATGGGTTTGCTTGCTCGTCGTGGGCTTCCCAGTGAGAGTGTAAGATCCAGGAGGCAGGGGCTGTTAATTTCACAACTGTATCTATGCGCCTCGGGCAGGAAGCTGCAGTAAGTACTCACTGAATGAGTTGAACAAATGTGTTGTCATCTTGGAAATTACACTATTACAGAGTCCTGTTACCTATATGTTGCAGAACATTCGGGAAATACAGCAAGGCTGTGTGAATGAAAAAATGAAAAAAAAAAAGCTGTTGCCTGACTCACAGAGACAACTTTCTGGACACGTTTGATACGTGTATACGCCTATGTACATTATTACATAATGATACATAGCAGACACATGCACCTTTTATTTTCTAAAATAAGCCATCAGTTCATTTCATAAGTTGCTCTTTGTACTTTCTTACCACATAGTAGATAAGAATCAGGCAGAAGTAAGTTTGAATCCTATTTCTGCAACCTAACTTTCAATGATGAAAGTTCTCTGAGCCTCAGAGTCGGGTGTGACCAGGAGTCAGGGCTCCGTGGTGGGACTGACAGTACTGGAAGTTCTGAGTAGTCTTGTAGAGCGCCGTGATCTTGAATGCATCAGGGCTGCCGCCAGGGTGGAACAGTTCTAGTTCCACTGGGGACAACCTCATGTTAGTCCCATGTTTCATTTTGTCAGTCCCCGAGACTATCTAGAGGTGGCATTTTATGATCCTAAACTCAAATCCTATGGAAAGTAAGCCGGTTGTGTGATCTAGTAGATGAGCCTGGTGTAGGAAAAGCAGCTGACAGATGCGACAGGGCGTCTTTGTTTTTTTTTGTTTTTTTTAAGATTTTATTTATTTATTTGAGAGAGAGAATGAGAGAGAGAGAGAGAGCACATGAGAGGAGGGAGGGTCAGAGGGAGAAGCAGACTCCCTGCTGAGCAGGGAGCCCGATGCGGGACTTGATCCTGGGACTCCAGGATCATGACCTGAGCCGAAGGCAGTCGCTTAACCAACTGAGCCACCCAGGCACCCCAAGGGTGTCTTTGTTTTGACCTAACGCTAAACTGGTATTGGAATTTAGTATTCAGCAATTAATGAAAGGTGAATTGAAATAAATTCTCTCGAGTACTTCTCTTTGCATTTGGAACTGAAAATTGGATGTTTTTTTCCCTCATGGCAGGTCTCCACTGCGCATCTTCTCTCTCTGGTTGTGGGGTGTGCTACTGTGCTGAGCCTTGATTCTCCTAACGGGCACTCGTGTTTTGTTTAATTTTATAATAGAAAATAGCTGTTCACAAACGGAAGCACTTCCAAACTGGAATAGAATGTTGACATAAAAATATTTTCTATCCAGGGTGACTGTGAGATACTGGTGGAAATCTGAGATTGCTCATCGATCATGTGTAGTTTTTGTATCATAATGCCCCGTGGTTTAGTAACTTCCATTTGTACTTTCTATCAATGTTAACTGAGCAAGGCAAACCGAACAGGGCACATCCTTTTCATAAAGTTGGAAATGACCAAGTTTATGTGCTGGGGGAGTAGGGAGGCAGTTACCTCTAGTTCTACCATCAGTCTTTGATTTCTGCAAACTGATTGTAGCAGGGGAAAATGGGCCAGATAATTTCTCACCAAACAGGTTTTGTAAAGATAAGATTTCAGTAGGAATGAGTGAGTTAAATAATATATTTGTGTGACTGTTTAAGAGTGCCCCTTTCAATCAGTGGTATTGGGAAAACTGATTTCCACATGCAGAAGAATGAAGTTGGACCCTACCTTACACCATATATAAAAATTAGCTCGAAATGGATCAAAGACCTTAATGTAAGAGTTGAAACTACAAAAACTTAGAAGAAAACAGTGGAAAAACTTTATGACATTGGGTTTGGCAATGATTTCTTGGATATGACACCAAAAACACAGGCAACATAAGAAAAAAAATGGATTTCATCAAAATGAAAAACTTCCATGCTTTAAAGGACAGTCAACAGAGTGAAAAGGCAATCCACAGAATGGGAGGAAATATTTGCCAGTCATATATCTGATAAGTGATTACTATCTAGAATATATACAGTATCCCTACAACTCAATGCCAAAAAGCAACCCAATTAAAAAAATGGGCAAATGACTTAAATAGATGTTTCTCCAAAGAAGATACACAAATGGCCAATAAGCAAATGAAAAGAATTCAGCATGACTGGTTGTTAGGGAAATCAAAAACCACAGGGAGATACTGCTTCACACCCATTAGGATGGTTGCCATCAAACCTTCTCCCCCCCAAAAATAAAACACCCCGAGAAGAGCGCATGTTCTTGAGAATGTGGAGAAATTGGAATCCTTGTGCCCTGTTGATAAGAATGTAAAATTGTGCAGCTTGTAGGAAAAAGTATGGCTATTCCTCAAAAAATAATAGATTTTCTGTATGACCTAACAACTCCGCCTCTAGGTATCTACCCAAAAGAACAGAAAGTAGGGTCTCAAAGAGATAGTGTACACACATATGCATGGCAGCATTATTCCTAATAGTCAAAAGGTTGAAGCAACCCAAGTGACCATCCCTGGGTCAGTGAATAAACGAAACTTGGTCTTCATGCAGTGGAATATTTTTCAGCCTTACAAAGAAAGGAAATGTTGACGCCCTTCAATAGAACGAAGCTGGAGGACGAGATGCTTCATGTAATAAGCCAGACACAAAAGGACGAGTACTGTATGGCCCACTTACGTGAGGTTCCTAAGGTGGATGGCTTGTGATGTCAACCCACAGGCCAAGCCTTCAGTGTTAGCTGGTGAGCCAAGGTGAGGATTTTCCTAGATCCTCTGGTGCGTTGTTTCCAACAAAAACAGAACACTCTCTTCAGCAGCATGCCTTTCGGCCCTCACTCAGGTCATGTCCTCCAGCAGACTGTTCTGGTATGCATCCATTTCACCAAGCAGAGCTTGACTTATATGCTGTTCAGTTCAGGGAGTGGATGTGTTTCATGGTCTTTGTTTCATTGCTGTTCCTTTCTTTAATGTCTACAAAATCCTCATTCCTGGAGGATGATACTGTGGATGAACTGATAAGATGAATGGGCATAAGCTTTACAGCCTTTGCAATGCTCCATGGTTTCAGTTGAATAAAAAGTGTGACATTAACAAGGATCATTGAGGGTCACATTTGCTAATTTTGACCAGTCTACATCAGACTTTTCACAGAACACAAAAGAGAATCATTTCCTAATGTTGTGCTCATCATGAATACTATCTCCATAACTTCTTCCATCTCATGAAAATTCTCATCAGCTCCATGAGGAAGTAGAGCTGTCTGGGTTGTATTTATATTTCTGTTCTAATCAGCTGGCAATGGGAACACCATAAATAACTCGTCTTTTCCTTGCATCTTGTCCCATAAGTTCTCAGACCTGTCTTTACTACACTGAGCAACATCACTGTTTATAGTTCGATTTAAATTTGTCAGTGCTTCATTTTTTTTTCAGACACACATTTTCTGCCATATCAAGTTATAAATTCACCATCTCTCACTGCTTGGGCACTGTACACACTCAATAAACTCTATTTTACAGAAGCAGTACTCATTTATGTTCAAACCCAGTCCCTATCGAAAATAGCAGTCCTTTCCAATTCATTGAGGTTTGTATGTGTTTGTTTTTCTAAACCACCCACATTTCCTAAATAACTGCTCATGGTTCTTGATGTAGTTGCATAATAATAGCATCTTAAGCCATGTTCTTCCAATACAGGCATGCTTTGTGTGTTAAAAATGTAGGAATATACTTCATTACTGAAGGGAAATATGCTTTCTGGAACTTGTGATCTTTATTTTTCACTTTGCCACTTTTGATTGAGATGTGAAAAAGAAAAGATTTTGCTTTCCTTTTCAAGTTGTTTTTAACAGAAAGCAGAGCTTGTCCATCTCAAGCCCTGCAGGAGTGGCGGGAGGCGGGGTGGGCACAGCCAGCTAGAGCCCTTGCATCTGCAGGGGGCTTCCAGGTGGAAATTAGTTTTTGTCAGAAATCATCTACCCACTTTTTAAATGTTGGTAACTCATATAGAGAAAAAAAAATCTAGACTTTGTGGGGCGGAACAGAACCCAGTGAGCTTGTTCAGGTGAGCTCTCTGCAGCCCACCAGTCCGCTGTTCCCTGACTCCTGGCAACCAATGCCCTTGGCAGCCCAGCAGCCTTCCTGAGGGTGAGATTTAGATGAATCCTCACGTTGCAGTCACTCCCATAGTCTTATTGGTAGAAATTGAGGCTTCCAAATAAGAATATTACCTGCTTTTGTCTAGCTTTCTTTTTAACGAGATCCTGGCCTCGTCGCTAGAACGTAATGGGGGGGAGTGATCTGTGCTCCTGCTGAAAGCACCAGCACCACCAGGACAGAGCCTGTTTTCACCAGTAATTACCTGGTTTCCTTTTTATTAAATTAAAATTAGCCTGCAGTTCATTTACCATCAGTGATTCTTTACAAAGCACATGGTGAGTTGAATGTCTCAGTCTCTGACAAGTTTTATCTGAACTGAAGCACCTGTCATCCCTCTGGTGAATGGACTAAGGGATGCTGCTGCTTCACCACCACTGTGCATTGTATGGCCCCTGACGTGGTAATGATTGTGGTTTCGATTCGGGAACATACCAGCTGTGTTGCAAGGAGTAAATAGTGCCAGAATCCCTTCACAGTTGCAGAAGGATACTCACGTTCTTTTTTGGGTAGTATTAATTTGATAAACTAATTAGATTCTGCTTTGAAGTAGTTCTCCAGTTACTAATCCTGACATATAAACTTCTGGCCCTGGTTTATTTTGTAAACCGAGAAGTGAAACGTTGAAATGTTAAAGACTGAAAGGTATGAAATCATTGCCTGCATTCCCCCCATTCTCTCTCTCTGCAGGGGGGACGCAGCGCCTGCCACGCGCTATCGGGATGTCCCTGGCCAAAGAGCTCATCTTCTCTGCACGCGTGCTCGATGGCCAAGAAGCCAAAGCCGTGGGCTTGATCAGCCATGTTCTAGAGCAGAACCAGGAGGGGGATGCTGCCTACCACAAGGCCTTGGACCTAGCAAGAGAGTTTTTACCTCAGGTATTGCTAATTACATTTCCTTTTTTTTTTTCCTGTTTAAATAACTTTATAGCAAATTGACAAAACAGTCATCTCACATGCCTATGATGTGCTTGTCTTGTTTTCCAAGCAGAAAAGTAGATAGTAGCCCTAAAACCAGAAACAATAAACTAGATTAACATGAAGGGCCTTCAGAATTAAAATTGAAGATTAGAGGATGATCTGAGGCTCACACTGTACCTGGGCTTGATAATACATGACGCACACATTGGCACGTGT
This sequence comes from Callorhinus ursinus, assembly GCF_003265705.2. NCBI lineage: Eukaryota > Metazoa > Chordata > Mammalia > Carnivora > Otariidae > Callorhinus > Callorhinus ursinus. The sequence goes on from NW_027397090.1 coordinate 17,803,020, forward strand.
GACAGAGCTTCCTAGGAACTTACATCATCAGCCATCCGACCCTTCTGACCTGAGCTGTGCACGTGGAGAGAAACAGCCATGGATGCGCTGTCACACTGAGTCACCCCCAAGCTGGAATCCACTAAAACGTGCGTGCTGGGAGACCAGAGCCGATTACACCAGCATGGGCTCTCCTTGCCCCAGCTGGGTTTGAGATGACCTGCCTACACAGCAGTCATGTGTCTCCTTGTGTTCGTTAGAGGAGGAGGGAGAGAGAGAGAAAGGGAGAAGCAGGCTCCCAGGGAGCCCAATGCGGGACTCGATCCCAGGACCCTGAGATCATGACCTCCGACTGAGCCACCCAGGCATCCCTCCTTGTGTTCGTTTTTATGGTAATATAGGCACTGTTTTAACTCCTTTGTGCACAGTATTCTTCCCCACATTGAAACTTTAAGTCTGGAATACACTGCATTTACTCACAAGTGACAGTTCTTATGAGTAATGTTAGCAATGGTGCATCATGGGGCCTGTTCCAGGGGTTTCTTGGTTCTCTCTTTTCCATGTATTTTCCAGATATTCCTTTCCTCTGAAATCACATATTAGAGGACTGCTGCTATGCAAGTAATTAGTGATTTGTCTTTCTCCCTAGTGCAGTTTCAGGTTTTACAACTCCCTCAACAGTACTGGAATCAGAGTTACTTCCTCTCGAACTCCGCTGGTTGATGCTAACAGGACTCGTAACCTGTTTCGGGGCTACGGATCCTTCTGGGAATCTCATGAAACTTCTCTGTAGAAAAATGCATGTTCTCCACATTTGTTCAGAGCTTTGCATCCAGTTTCAGAAGGTGTTGTTAGAGTTCCCAGTGGCCAGACAAGGGCCCAGGTCCGTTGGGACTCACCTGTACCCTGATTGCTGACCGGCGGGCCTCACCATGGAGTCAGTTCCTGGAACCACACTGCCTGGTGTTGATACTTCAGTCCTGCCCACTTAGCTAGCTCTATGCCCTTTTAGGACATGGCTCTTACATAATTTGTTCCCCACGTAAGTAACACAGAGCCTACGCTCTGAATTGATGGAGAGAGCAAATAGAAAAGATGTTTAGTGTTTTAGGAAAAACAAAGAGGCTTTCGCTGAAACTTTGGTATTAATATTTCCCCAAAATATTAGAGTAATGTGTGTCTAAAGAGAAGTTAAAGGTACAGGTATCGGGAGAAGCAGCAGTTTAACGAAATATTGACTTCATGACTTCCTTTGGCTTACAACCCTAAGACCAGTGCAGGTCTGCATTGAAGTAAGAGGTGTGTTTAGGAAAAGTCATGGTACCCTTCCAGTTCTGAGAACTACAGCCTCTCCTGGTCTTTGGACTGGAGTGCTCAGCTCTGTGCTGCAAGCTGCGTCCCTGGGCACATCTGTGCCTCGTCGCTCTTTCTCCTGTGGCCCTCAGTGCCCACGCCTCCCCACCTGCCGCCTGGCAGCCGGCGGCACTCCACCACAGCACAAGCCAGGGGTGTCCCTACTGCTCTTCCCTTTTGTCTGGAGGACCTGCCTCTGAGAACATTAACCCCTAAACTTTTTCCCCAAGGCAAGGGAGATCCTGAATGGTTCAAAAGATGTGAGACTGTACAATATGCCGGAGTTTCAGCACAAACTTTGAGGGGCGATCATCTTTATTTCTAGTTTCTGTCACTGAATGATTACTCTTCCAGATATTAGAAAGCTTCTATAAAATTAGCATTTCCATCTGATTTCTATATTGGATGTTACTTCCATTTTCTTGTTCAAGAAAAAAATGTTGGTCCAGAAGAAGAGGTGTTGTTTTATATTTTGAAAGAGGCCAGCTAAATAATGATTGCAGCTACTAGCATTTCCATTTTCCTATTTTACCAGTTTTGTAAGCTTTGCTGCCCAGTGCAGCCCAGGCATCCCACAGGAGTAGGTCTGAGACCTGCTACATTTTCCTAAGGGGCTAGGGATTTGTGCACACATATAAGTTGGACAGGCACCTTGTCTGGGTCAGTTGGTGGATACAGGGGAATAGAGAAGACTCTCACTGAGAGGAGCACTCTTTAAAAAACAAACAAAAAAGATGATCTTGAAAACATGGTTCTAGTATACGCTCCACACCTGCAGGTCATGTTTCAAGAATTCTAACAAAGATACTTGTCTGAGCCTCGAAAACCTGTGGCCTCTGAAAAAGATTTTAATAAGTATCTGAATTAGGAAGAGAATTTAGATGGGTTAAAGTTGATAATTGAAGCCCCTGTATGGGAAAAATGGCATTTTTCATGCCATCCCACATTTATTCATTCATTTATTGGAGCCCTAGAGCCTATTTTGCATTTTAATCCAAAAGACACTTGAAAAGATACCATTGAATTCTAACTCATGACCCATAAACAGTTTTTAGGAATCTCAAACGTGATCAAACAGCTAAATTCTGTCTGGAGCATTGTGGTTTTCAAAGACGACAAAAGTCATGTTCACCTCCCAGAGGACACCCAGTTCTTTCCTCTGTGACCCTCACACATCCTAAAGGACTTCTCTGGCTGTAAGCTTTTGTGTGGTGTGGGAGCACTGGCTGGAGGACACGTCTTTGCCCGTACATCCTCACTGTTCTTCGTTCTGGAAGCCCACGGAGGACAGGTGCAGAGCCAGTGTCGCCTCATCGCCAGCCCGGGCTCCTGCCCGGCCGCTCATGGGTGTGGTATTGCACCAAGCACAGCATCTCCTTTTCTCTGCTTCACTCCGGGGGGGGGGGGGGGGGGCGGGTTGTGCTGGATAATGGTGAACCATCTCCTGGGCACACAGCCCCTGCTGACCTGCAAGCACACAGAGTGGCCAGTGTAGTAGAGTTGTACCAAGCGCTGTGTAGACCTTGCAATGGCCTTAAGAAATTTCCCATTAACTGTCCTATAGCTTTTGTTGCTTCTTTGCCATGGTTCCAGCAATGGGGATTTCTGAATTTTACTGAGCTGTACAACATAATTCGCATAAATAGTAATTAAAATCTATTTCTCTAATTGAATTTTAGGGACCCGTTGCAATGAGAGTGGCAAAATTAGCAATTAATCAAGGGATGGAGGTGAGTGCCTTAATATTTGAGTTTGTTGTTGGAGGAGGTAGTGGGGATTTAATTTAATTTATTTTTTAATGTTCTAAAATCCAGCTGTTTCAATGCTACTATTACCACAAGTTACTGGGGGTTGTTTGTTTGTTTGTTTTTAGCTACATTATTGATTTCATTCTGCTTAGGCTGTTGTTGATTCAGTATCTTAATCACAGAACTGAGGAATTTCAATGATGTCCTGCAGCTTATGACATGCTCACTGTTTTTGCCATCCAACTAATAGATTTATTGGCTAGTAGTTCATAGAAAACCAAAAGAAGAGGTCATTCTGTGTATTCTCAACACCAGCTTTGCATTATTAAAGAACGTTCTGAGGAGAACTTCCGGCTCAAAGCCGAGCCAAACTCTCTCCACCTTTAACTGCTCAATGTGCTTTGTGCAGGGAGCCCATATTAACAAGGCAAGCCTTCAGGGTGTCCTGGGGTTCCCCTGAGGAGGCGTCTTCTAAAGAGTGGAAGCCCCAGGCCAGGAGAGAAGTAGGCAGGGCAAGGGAGCAATGCGGGTGCCTGTGTACGCTGGGCTCTCATGACCCCAGTTATGTTTTGGTTAAATTAGGGAATTTTGAAGAGAGATACTTCTTCCGTGCAGACTCAGAGGCCACCATATCTTCATGAGCTTCATAGCAATAAAAAGAGGTTGAATTTGTTAGCAACAAACACAGTTTTAAAAATTTACAAAGTAGTTAAATGGTTTTTAAAAACTCTAACATAATTGTAACAATACTAACAGCAAATGCCTTATATGATCCATAGTACATGCCAGGCCATATATAGGTGCCTTATAAAGGCTTCACCTAGATTATCCCCATTTGGTAGATAATACAGTTAGTCTGTCATTCGGATGTGCCTCTCTGAGGTACAGAGACCATAACTAACTTAGCCAAGCTTACACAGCTCCCCCGTGGTAGAGGCAGAATTTGAACCCAGGCAGCCTGGTTCCAGACTTCTCATGCTGGTCATACTTCCGATTTGCTGTATTACATCAAAGGATTCTGTGCTTTTGGAGAAGTGTTACTAGTTTGAATTTATATTGAGTGTTCCATATTTTAAAAAGTAATTCCTGCTGAAATTTAATTATGTTTTTATCCTCAGGTTGATTTAGTAACAGGATTAGCCATAGAAGAAGCTTGTTATGCTCAGGTATGTAATGCAACTACAAATTCAGCAAGGATACCTCTTACAAATTGCATTTACCTTCTGTATAAGTCAAATGAATTATATATCTCTGAGCAAGATTACACTCATACCTCTTCTAAAATCATACAAATGGGTTGAAATTAGCTGTTTTTGCTCTTTGACTATTACCAGCTCCTATTACTGATTCTGTTCCATATACTAATGTCTCTTATCTACGTAATTTAAAAAACTCTTTGTTAAGTTAGTACCATTCATGCGGTGGCCGTCTCTCTGGCTCATGTTGTATTTATGGGTGTCGATTTAAACCCTCACTCCAGTGTAGACAGGGGCGGGGAGGAGGGCGGTGGGGGAATGTGGGCCTGCTGGGGAGCATCAGTATTTGAGACTCATTGGTTCTGAGACTTCCCTCCCGCCCACTGAAAGTTCCCTAATTCAGTGTGTAGTTTTCTCTTTTGCACACAAATTAGTAGGACTTTGTATAGAGGAATAAATCTCCCTTTTTTCTTTCCTTCCTTATTTTCTAAAAGATGTAACTTTGTTCAGGGCATCCAGTGTAGCAAAAGAATTTTGTTCTACCTTTTGTGAGAATTGAAAACTACTTCAGCTCCCATAAAGCATGGCAGTGTCCTGCATTAGGAGGGACAGCTAGAGTGTTCCTCTGTGCCTGGTTTGTATGTATGAATTGCCACCTGTCGTTGATGAGCCATGCCATGAATGAAGTAAATTACACACTTCTTAAAAATGGACAGCCTTAGAGTCCAAAGAAAAATTTAAAAAGTATGTTTGGCCACAAATCATATCTTATGAAATGTGAAGGAACAGTAATCATAAGAAGCATTTTGTCAGACCACAATGGAATTAAACTAGAAATCACAACAGAAAGGTAGCTGGGAAATCCCACCTATTAATGGTGGGATTAATCTTTTTAATGCAGCTTAAACAACACATGAGTCAAAGAAGAAGTCTTAATAGGAATCAAATATTTTGAATTAAATAAAAATGAAAATACAACTATCAAAATTTGTAGGAATTTATTGAAAGTGCTGCTTAGAGAGAACAGCATTTTAGCATTGAATGCATATATGAGAGAAGAAAGATCTGAAATCAGTAGTAAGTTTCCACTTCAGGAAAGTAGAAAAAGGAGAGCAAATAGGACTCAAAGTCAGCAGAAGAAAAGGAAAAATAAGGTTTAGGACAGAAACCAATGAAATTGGAAATAGAAAAACACAAGGAAAAAGTCAACAAAACAAAACAAAAAAATGGCTCTTTGGAAAGATCTATGAAGTTGACAGACTTCAAGGCAGGCTAACCATGGAAAAGTGAAGATAAAAATCACCAATATCAGAAATGCAAGAAAGGCCATCCCTAATGATCCCATGGACATTGAGAGAATGATAAAGGGATACTGTGAACAACTCTGTCTACAGATTTGATAACCTAGGTGGAATGGACCAATTCCTTGGAAGGCACAACATACCAAAACTCATACAAGGTCAAATAGATAATCTGAATAACCCTACGTTTGTTAAAGAAATTAAATCAATAATTAATAAACTTCCAAAATAGGAAGCACCAGGCCCAGATGGTTTCTCTGGTGAATTCCACCAAACATTTAAGGAAGAAATCATATCCATTTTTAGTCATCTTTTCCAGAATATAGAAGCAGAAGGAACCCTTCCTAACTCATTCTGGGTCGGTAGTATCCTGATACCAAAACCCAACATTATAAAAAAGGAAAACCACAGACCATTATCTGTCATAAATTAGTAGATGTAAAATTTCTCAGCAAAATATTAGCAAGTCAAATCCAACAATGTGTAAAAAGAATGTTTAAAAACAATTTCAGATTGATTTGTCTAAATGTATGTATACAATGTATAAAAAGAACCAAATGGATTTTTTTGTAGATATGCAAGCCAGGTTTGACACTCAGAAAGCACTGTAATCCGTCACACCAACAGGTTAAACAGGAAAATCAGATCATATCAATAGATCCAAAAAAAGCATTTGACAAAATCCAACACCCATTCATAAGAAAAACTCAGCAAATTATGATGGGAGATTCCTTACCTGATAGGAACTTCTATAAAAGAACCTACAGCTAGCATCATACTTAATGGCCGAGAACAGGGCAAGGACATCCTCTCTCACAACTCCTTTTCAACATCTAGAAATCTTAGCTAACGTAATAAGACAAGAAAAAGAGAGAAAGATATACAGATTGGGAAGGAAGAAATAAAACTTCATAGAAGATGTAATTGTCCATGTAGAAAATCTCAAAGAATCAAGAACAAAAAAACACTAAGAAGCAGTTAGAGCAAGGTTGCATGATACAAGGTTAATAAACAAAAGTCAGTTGCTTCCCTGTATTGCAGCAATGAAGAATTGGAATTTGAGATTAAAAGCATAACATGATTTTCATTAGTACAAAAAATACAAATGCTTAAGTAGAAATCTAAAAAAAAATGTATAAGATTTATTGGAGAGAAACTACAAAACTGTTGAAAGAAATCGAGATCTAAGTAAATGGACAGATATACCATGTTCATGGATAGTAAGACTCACTATTACTAAGAAGTCACTTCTTCTCAGTTTTACTTAGAGAGTCAGTACAATCCCAGTAAAAATCTCAGCATGTTACTTGATCTGTGTCGACAAACCAATTCTGAAGTTCATATGGAAAGTCCAAAGACTTAGCCAGTCCAGTTACTCAGAAGAACAAAGTTGTGGCACTGACACTACCCAACTCCAAGACTTACTGTAAAGCTACAGTAATCAAGACAGTGTGGAGTTGACAAAGGAACAGACAGTTGGATCAGTGGAACAGAATAGGGAGCCCAGAAGTAGATTCGTATAAAATAGTCATATAGGTAGACTCATAGAAAATAAAATGGCCTTTGACAAAGGAGCAAAGGCAATTTGGTGGAGAAAAGATAGTCTTCAAAACAAGTAGTACTGAAGCATCTGGGCATTTGGCAACAAAAAAGTGACCTTAGACACTGACACTACACCCTTCACAAAAATTAATTCATACTGGGCCATAGACCTAATGTAAAATGAAAACCTCTGAAACAGCTGGAAGATCACATAGAAAATGTAGGTGTTCTTGGGTTTGGCAATGACTTCTTTAAGATACAACACCAAAAGTATAATCTATGAAAGAAAAAAAGTGATGTTTCACTTCATTAAAATTAACAGCTTCTACTCTGCGAAAGACATTGTGAAGAGGCTGAAAAGAGAAGCCACAGGCTGGGAACGGGTCTTTGCAGTACACAACTGATAAAGGACTTGTATCTAAAACAGACAAGGGACTTTTAAAACTCAATAATAAGAAAACAACCCATTAAAGAGTGGGTGGAAGATTTGAACAGACGCCTCACCAGAGTAGATACACAGATGGCAAGTAAGCATAGAAAAAGATGCTCCACATCATCTGTCATTAAGAAATGCAAATACAAACAAGATACCAATTTGCCCATTTCCTACAAAGCTAAGCATAATCTCAGCACATGATCCAGCAATTGTCCGTCTATGTGTTTACCCAAGTGTGTTGAAAACTTATATCTACACAAAAGTCTGCACATGGTATTTTAGCAGCTTAGTTCATAACTTCCAAACTTTGAAGCAACCAAGATGTATAGATTGAATGGATAAACTAAGGCACATCCGTACAGTGGAGTATTATTCAGCGACAAAAGGAAATGAGCCATCCTGCCACAAAAAGGCATGAAAGAACCTCAGGTGCATACTAAGTGAAGGATTTCCATCTAAAAAGGTTATGTACTGTAGGATTCCAATTATGTGACATTCTGGAAAAGGCAGTAGGGGCCAGGGATGCGTAGATGGGACGTAAAGGATGCTTAGGGCAGGGAAGCCATTCTGTGGATACTGTTGGATACATGGCATCACGCCTTTGTCAGAATCCATGGTTCGACAACATAGTGAGCCCTGTGTGAGCTATAGGCTCTAGTTAATAATAATGTATCGATATTGGTTCATCAGTTGTAGCAAGTGTACTTCATTGATGCAAGATGTTAATAATGGGGGAACCTTGGGGGCTTGAGGCAATCTGTGGGAACTCTGAACTTCCTGCTCAATTTTTTGTAAACGTAAAATTGTCTAAAAAATACAGTCTGTTGGTTTTTTAAAGTACATTTGAAATGGGAGGAAGTGTATTTGGAATTAGAATGTAAATTTAGTCACATAAGTAGAATTGTTCAAATGATGAGTAGATTTCAAAATTTTAGATTGCCTTCTAGTTAGTTTTTTTGTTGTTTTTTTACATAAAGCTTGTTAAACTTTTATAGTTGTTTTTACTTTTTGGTATAGGTAACATAATGTTTTGTTTCTCTAGACTATTCCAACAAAAGACAGGCTTGAAGGTCTTCTTGCTTTTAAAGAGAAAAGGTCCCCTCGCTATAAAGGAGAATAGAAGACACAGAAATCTTTCAAATGCCAGTGTAATAAATGTACCTCTGGAAGTATCTTTCAGATCCACATATGCCTCAGCACCTGGAATCCCAATGACCAAAGTGAAGAGCAAGTTCTCTGCATAGTGAATTAAGCATCTGGAGTGGACCCATCTGTGTACTTTGTTCAAATGTGCATCTTGTCATATTCATTCGGATGTATAAAGCTAGTAGTGTATAGTCAAAAACAGATTCAAAATTAGGTACACATTTTTAAAAATTTCCTGCATATGAGGCTTTCTGTTCTTAATTTTTTAATGTGAATAATTTATATATTACACATTCTAGGAAATAATATTGATTGTATGTCTACTGTGCTGCAATACGAAATAAAATTATTTCTATATACCAAAAATGTGAAGTTATACCAAATAAAGTTTCTAAGGGATTATACTATACATCCCACCCATACATACATCTCAGACTGAAAAAGGAATTGATAGATTCTCTGAGCGAAAATTACCAAATATAAATAAAATTGGTGAAAAGAAAACTTGGAAACTTTTCTCTTACCCCATTCTCTTGAACCGAATAAATCATTGCATGTTGGATTTTAGAAGAAGCCATCTTTCCGTGTTGATTCTGTCAGATGACCTCGGTAGTCTTAGAATACAGTGTGGATGGGGGGAAATGAGCCTGCTCAGACTGGGACCCACAGCCTCGGGAGGCCAACAGGAGGCCTAGAGCGGGTGTACCTGTAAGATCGCCCAGCACGTTGCCTGGCCATTGGTCTAAGTCCTGAAGAAGCTGGTGCTGCCAGGGTTGGGCTGTCGAAACAGCTTGGGGTCATGGATTCGAAGTGAGGTGCAGCCTGCTCTGCTTCCTGCCCCCAGCATTTGCACCTGGTTTTAGTAAGGAACGGAGGTGAACACAGCCCCCCTCTCTCCCTCTTCTAACCCCGGGCCAGGCAAAGTGACTAGAAACAGAGGGGCTCGGGGGCACGTCTGAGTTGATAGCCTCGCCTGGGGAGGGGACAGATAGGAAGTATGTGGGACTCAGCTGTGGGATTCAGTGTGCAGCGTGGAGAGACCTTTACAGGTTTCCAGATTCAGGCTCGCTTCATTTTGTATTTCGTCAAACCAGACTGCCTTCTGAGGCTGTGTCCAGGGCTGAGTCAGCTCTGGGGAAGACCCGCTTTTCTGGGATCTGCACCTCCTTACTTGTGGACTGCGGGGGTGCCCACTGCCCTCCGAACAGCACGGCTGTGCTTTGTTGCAGGGAAGTGACATTCGGCATGGGGATGACTGCCTGTTCCGTGCATTCCCACATTCAGCACTGCAGCTTCCTTGCTCTTGGAAATCACCGAAACTTTTTTTTTTTTTACTTTGGGGAAATTGAGCTCTCAATCTCAGTTTGAAACACCTTGAAAGAGGCAAGCATGGAGTCGCCGTCTGCTGATGCCCACCATGCCGGGGGCGGTCATTGTCATCACCTGTGAGGCAGATCCTACAGACTTAGGGCCAGGGCCCAGCTGAGTGGCTTCCTGGGGAAGGGGCTCACTAAAGCCCACGTTCATCTGCTGATTCCATCTTGGGGAGATGCATGCTTTGTCTTCTGATAAACTTGTGCCATTCATTTCATGCAGGATGAATTGCAAGTAAAGTGCTGGCCCTTGTCTTCATAGTCCTTTAAAGATTTCAGGGCCATCTTGTTCTGCCTGCGACACATTCAAATGCCACTTCCTTTTCACTGCACAGGAAATAATTATGTTAATGGGGAAAATACTAAGAGTGCTGGATGACTGGCCTCTCCTCACGGACGCATAGTCTGTTGCTGATGGAGTACCATTGAATGTCCTGCAAGTTCTGATTAAGTCACTGGAGTGTGTCCGAAAGCAAAGACATCTTCCTGTTGTGACTTCAGAGATTACGGACTTCTGTATTAGAGCAAGGGAAAGTGTGTAGATGTCTCCCTTTCCCAGAGTCTTCCCTTCAGCAAAGCGGCCTTGCCGGGCGTGGTCCTGATGCTGGGCCCGGGTCAGGTCGCTCTTCGGGGAGAGGACTGCCCCCATGGCTGAGCAGCTACTCATGTTGCCCTCCAGCACACTGTGCATTCGAGCGTCCTTACACCGAAGCCATGGCCAGCTGATGCAAGCTGGCAACACGGTGGCGATCCGCATGCATCCCGATTACGTTGCAGAAGACCCGGAGGAAGGACGCTTAACCAAGCACAGTTCCAATTCAGGGGAAAAGCATTTCACATCATCTCAGAGCAGGCGATCCCCCTGGCCCACAGTATGGGAGTGCCAGTTAATTTATCACTTCTCTCTCAAAGAAGAAGAGGCCACGTCACAGAATCTCTGGGACGAGAAGGGCTGTGATGGTGGCCCAAAGAAGACTCAGATTTTCTTGACTCATTTCAATTTACGTTGTGTTCAATAAAAAATAGATGGTTTTCCTTAGTCCTTCCCCCCCTCCCTTCTAGTTGTCAAAAACAGCTTGTCACTGAGTGTCACTTTCCTGGCCACACCTTGAAGAGAACTCTCTGTAGGTGGACTGGAACAGTGGGGTGTCACTCAGCGGATGATGTGCTCAACAGGAAATGCTTGTGTTTGGTGCAGGCTTGTCCCTGGCTGGCCTGGCCGTTGACCCTTTCCCTCACTTGACCACAACTCTCTCTTCTGGTGATAGGTCCTGTAACTGCTCTGATCTGGGGTCCAAAAATCCTGGCAGACAGATGGTCTTTAATATTTAATCATGCTGCTATTTCTTCGTCTGCCCACCAAGTTAAATATTAACGTCTGTGTCAGCATTATTGGGCCTTATCAAAACAGCAATGAAATTATTTTCTTACATTAAAGAATAATTGTACATTTGTCGCAAAAGAAGAAATACAGAATTTTGCAGTTATTGGAGAGCCACTTTTCTTCATAGGTGGCACAGGCTGCAGATTGCGTCTGGGGGTGCTTGGGGTGTTAGGGATTGAACCCTCTGCTCAAAATACCTGTGGGTCTCAGGTGCTAAAATCCCGCCATCTCCAATACCATCCTTTGGACTTACCAGAGTCCTTCTCTTCGGGAGCCTTCCAGAATCTAGCCACCCCTTAGAGGGGTGGCTCTCAATCCTCAGGCCCTTGGTGTGCGGCCTTTGTTTTTCAGATGAATTCTGAAGGCAGTGTGAGAGCAGGGTGCCTGACGGGGAGAATCGAGGATGCCGAGACACGTACCTCAGGTGGTCAGGGCCAGCCCTCGTGGCCCCCGTCCACGCAGCGCGAGCCTCGGGAGGCAAGGTAGGAGGACAGCTGTCCTCAGTGAGCTGACTCTTCCCTGGGGGCAGCAGACTGAGCTCAGAGCCACCAGCGTGTCAGTCCCTCTGTAAAGTACAGGAAACACTGTATTCCGCGTCTGTTTCGGTGCAAGGGGACATGGCCAAGATCCCAGAAGATACGAACATGGATAAGAGAACTCGGGCACCATATGTGAGGCCCCAAACATCTCCAGCTGTTTCCACGTGCTGTTGTGTGGAGTCTTGGGAGCACCCAAGGGGAGAGGCGCTGGTGACTCAGGGAGCGGAATCGGGAGCACAGAGTGGTGGCAGGAGGGCAGTGGGGCCGGGAGCCGTCCCTGGAGCCGCTGACCTGGCCGTACTGGTCAGCCCGCAGACAGCTGGTCCATGCATGCGTGCGTGCGTGAGTGTGTGTGCTCGCGCACAAGCCTCTGCCCTGATTGGTTCAATGGTTCTCTCATGACTTGGGGGTTACCGAGAGCGTGCATATCAAACTTTGGTCTGAGGACAGCAGGCTGTCTGCCAGCTCCGTGCTGCGTCCACATCCAATACCCGGACACCTTAGGGAATGGGGTTCTCAGCTGATAGGCCAAGAAACTGGAAGGCTGGTTTGGGGGCAGGTGTTCTGTTCGGAGCCCCTGAGGTTTCATCACTGCTCCCTGGGGTACATGGGGCCAGCCTTGGCAGCTGTGAGTGATGCATCACCTCCCTCTACCCAGCTACCGGAGTGTGAGTTTGAGGTCTGTAGTGATAATCATCAGACCCTGTGGGGGTCAAGAGCACCCCGTACTTTGGGGACAGTGTCGTGAGCGTCTTGCTCTCTTCTGCACTGGTCAGACTCACCCAGAGTCTTGCATTGAGTTCCAATTTGGTCAGAGGTTCACTCTGCTTTGCTGGATAGCACACGGGAGCTCTTTGACCAAATTTCTTCTGAAACCAGTGGTGAGACCAACCTCAGGCAGAGCATCTCATGTCTCTGAGCCTGTTTGTTCATCTGTGAAAGAATCTGGTTGCTGCTCCTGACCAGTTGCAAAGACAGATTGGACGAGTCTGTGCAGAAGGGCTTTGTGGGCAGAACTGTCTTCCACAGATGTGGTGGTGTTTTGTTTGCTGCATTTTTCAGAAGAGACTAGGGAGGGGTTCAGAAGTTCAGAAGCTAGGACAGGGAATGGGGTTCAGGAGTGCATGTAGAAGCCTGGCTTTCACCCAGGGAAAGAGAAGTGGGGGAGAGGTGGTCGCTAGCTGTCTTAAGTTAGAACTGCAGTCTGGTACTGGGGCCTTATAGGCCGTCCCAGGCCAGGGCAGCCACGCCTGCCCCTGGCCCCAGTAACACCTCCCCGGGCTGTTCTGCACTGTCCACACACTGACCTGAGGACTGTCGTCGGTGGGGGAAGCTGGGGAGGCCGAAGCAGAAGGTGGGCAGTCAGGGCAGGACCGTGGGCAAGGCAAGGTGGGGCAGAGGACAGCTCTCTAACTCAGCCGTTCTCTGTCCCCAGAGACCCCCAGATGGTGCCCCTTCCACTCTGACGTGGGCCGAGATGTGAGGTACGCGGCTGCCAGTGCTGCTCACTGGTGGGCCGGGTCAGAAGAGGCACAGGAAACAGTATCCGCCTAAGGCCGACCCGAGGCTGAGAACTACTCTGGCCCTCGAGCAGTAGATCCTGTAGCATTTCAGGAAAAGGGATCATCCTGCCCAAATGCCCTGTTCACAGTGCTAGTTTTGAGGGCTGGGGAGGGACAGATCCCTGAGAAAGGCAGCCCCTCTCTTGTGCCCTGTTGGCTCTCCCCTGGCTGGCAGAGGAGGTGCTGGGGGACTCTGGCCAAGGCTGCGAGCCTGCGTGGCCAGCCCAGGAGCAGGGCAGGCTCCCCGCACGGCCGCGGCCCCCACCTCACTGCTGAGGCGCGGCCCGGAAGCCCCCCGTGTGCAGGTTCATCAAACACGGTGAACCCATTTCACAGAGTGGGATCGAACACTGCCGATGAGGGAAATAACGGCATCACTGTGGCATCCAGTGACGGCCCGGGGCTGGACTCCCGTCTCGGTGATGTCTGCTGGCAGAGGGTTCAGAGGAATTTGAAGATGGGCAAGTGCTCTCTCCTGACCTTTTCAAAAATAGTCAGATCACTTTCACTTCCAGCCTCCGAGCCAAGCTGAATGAAACCTTTGTGCCCTTTACAGAAAGCCAAGAGCGGGTTGGCCAGAGAAGTTCAAACCCCTCACAGCCTCTCTTGGATTGAGTCACAGTTCTCTTGAGTTGTCTGTTAACACTTTCTGGAAACACACTTTTCATGCAGCTCAGAACTTGCTCACACGTGGCCCAAATTTGAGCGCTTTAAAAAATACAAGAAATGTGTGACGTGCCGTACGTGACAGGAAGTGTCAGCCCCCAGCCGACTTGGTGGAAAGGTATTCGGATGGCGGGAGCGCCGTGGTGGGTGTAGTGGTCGGTGGCTCTCTTAGGTGCTGGCACGCACCAGGAAAAGGCACTTTTTCTCCCTCTGGTCCTTGTGGGAGCGTGTGCGTGGCATGCGACTGTCAAACCACCCTCCTCAGAAGACCAGCAGTTTATCCCGGCCTGTCCCCTGTGCTGTACTCCCAAGTTCAGGGAGAGTGTGTGACCTCTCACGCGGGCTGTACGTATGTGAACGCGTTGGCATGTGTGGACAGGAAAATTGGTGTTGAATTTCCCGTAAAACTCAACAGAACTGACGGTTTTGATTGTATCCAGTGTCCCCCAGGGATGAGCTAGTGTTGGAAAGTGAACGTGAGGAGGAGTGTCCTGGTGAAGGGAGCCAGGGAAGGAGCTAAGTCCTGGCCTGGGACAGGTCCTCCTTCCCTTGCCCCATGACCTCCAGCAGATGCAGAATAAAGGCTCCGCGTATAAGAAAAAGACCTCATCTTGTCTGTCACATACGAGAACAGTTCCCCAGTCCTGCTGGTACCTGGAAAAGTTGTGTTTAGGATGCATTTTGGGGGCTCAGTTTCATAACGTTTGAATGGATTCTGGGTTTGGAGCCCCAGTGTCAGAGCTGAAGAAAAAGACACCTTTGTGATTTTTGTGCATTTTTTTGTCTTTTTTGTTTTTAAATACGTAATTTACACACCATAGTAGTCACCCTTTAAACTGTACAGTTCAGTGGTCTTAGTGTATTCACAGAGTTGTACAGCCCTGGCCACTATTTAATTCTCGAATATTTTCATCAGCCCCAAAAGAAGCCCCGTACTCATTAGCAGTCTCTCCCACTTGCCCTTCCTGCCAACCTCTAGCAACCACTAATCTACTGTCTGTCTCTGAATTTGCCTATTTTACACATTTTGTATAAATAGGTTTATATGATATGTAACGTTTTATGTCTGGCTTTTTTCATTCACTGTAATGTTTTCAGCGTTCATCCATGTGTAGTATGCATCCATACCTCATCCTTTTTATGGCTGAAAATACTCCACTGTATGTACACACCACATTATGTTTATTCAGTCATTAGTTGGCGAACTCTTTGGGGCTGTTGTTGTTTCCACTTTGGGGCTCTCATAAATGACACTGCTACGAACATGCATGTACAGTATTTGTGTGGATATATATTACCATTTCTCTTAGGTGTTCACCCAGAAGTGGAATTAACTGGGTTATACGACCACTTTATGTTTAACTTTTCGAGGAACTGCAAAACTGGTTTCCAAAGCAGCTGCACCGTATTACAGTCCCATCAGCAACATACGAAGGTTCTAATTTCTCGGCAGCCTCACCAACACTTGTCACTGGCTTTTATTTTGATTATGACCATCCAGTAGGTGTGAAGTGGCCCCTCATTGTGCTTTCGATTTGCATTGTCCTAATGACTAATGATGTTGAAGATCTTCACATGTGCTTGTCAGCCATTTCTACATCTTTTTTTGGGAAAATATCCGTTCAGACCCTTTACCCATTTCTAATTGGGTTGCCATTTTATTACTGAGTGGTAACTGTTCCTTATATATTCTGGATACAAGTCATTCTGGGTACGAGTATCTTATTGGATATGTGATTTATAAATCTTTTCTCCTGTGGGTTGTCTTTTCACTTCTTTGATGGTGTCCCTTAAAGCACTAAAGTTTGAGATTTTGATGAAGTTAAGTTTATTTTTTCCTTTGTTGATTGTGCTTTTGGTGTCCTATCTAAGAAACCATTGCCTAAACCAAAGTGATAAAGATGTGTTTTTGTCTAAGTATTTTATAGTTTTAGCTTTTACATTTAGATTTGTTAACTATTTTGGTTAATTTTTGTGTATGGTGTGAGGTAGGATCCAACTTCTTTCTTTTGCATGTTGATATCCAGTTGTCCCAGCACTGTTTATTGAAAAGACTATTCTTTCTTCTCTTGAGTTTTCTTGGTAACCTTGTCAAAAAGGTTAATTTCTAAACTCTTCATTCTACTCCATTGTCTATCCTTATGCCAACATCTGTTGATTTGAGAATGCAGTGGTTATTTTTTATTCTACTGATATGTTATTACCTTAATTGACTTTCAGATATTAGACCAAACTTGCATTCCTGGGATAAATTGCTTGGTCATGATGTACACTCCTTTTTGCTGGATGTGGCTTGCTAATATTATGTTCAGGATTTATGGGTTTATGTTTAGAAGGAATATTAATGTGTAGCTTTCTTTCTTATGATGTCTTTCTTTGTTGGGGTATCAGGATAATACTGGTTTCATAGAATGATTTAGGAAGTGTTCCCTTCTTTAAAAAAAAAAAGAGTTTGTGGTGCTAATTCTATTATCATTATTTGGTAAAATTTATCAGTGAGACCATCTGGACCTGGGCTTTTCTGTGTTGGAAATGCTTTGATTATTAATTCACCCTCTTGTTTTACCTGTATACAGATATTCTTTCTTTTTGAGTCAGCTTCAATACTTTGCTTCTTTTTAGGAATTGTAAATTTCATCTGGGTTATGTAATTTCACATACAGGTGTTCACAGTCCTTATTTCTATAAGGTCAGTAGTAGTTTTCCCTTCTTTCATTCCTGATTTTAATATTTCAGGCTTCTCTCTTTTTTTTTTCATTGCCCATCCAGCTACGTTTGCCTGTTGCTTTTCAGAGTCAACTTTTCATTTTGTTGTTGTTGTTTTTCTCTATTGTGTTTCTGTCTTCTTTTTCATTTATTTCTATTCTTAGTTTTATTATTTCCTTCTCTCTACTTACTTTGGCTGTAGTTTGCTCTTATTTTTCTAATTTCTCAAGGTAGAATGTTAGGTTATTTGATTTGAGATCTTTTTAGTATGGGCATTTACAACTATACATATCTCTCTAAGCATGCTTTATTTGCATCCCGTAAGTTTTGATATGTTTGTGGAAAAGAGTTAACATAACAGGTCTGAACTACTATCCTTGGGAAGGGCTGGCTGCAGGATTGGCCCCTGGCCTTCATTTGGAAACTTAGATTTGGGGAAGTTCCCACCATTTCCAGAACTGATAAGAGTTATGCCTTCACTGTACAAACAATATGGTTTATGGTTTCCTTTTTGGAATATGGAATTTGGATATCTGTCAAGCAGAGTATGCTTGCATGTCTAGCCCCAGCAGAAACCCTGGGCTGAGTCTCTAGTGAGGTGTTGACAACACTTCACACATCTGGTTATACTTTGTTGCTGGAGGAATTAAACTCGTCCTGTGTGCCTCCACTGGGAGAGGACCTTTGGAAGCTTGCAGCTGGTCTCCCCTGATACTCACCCCTACACCTTTTCCTTTGCTGCCTTTGCTTCGTATCCTTTTGATTATATAATATGTCATAATCATGAATAGACTGTATGCTAAGTGCTATGAGTCTTCCTAGTAAATTACCAACCTGAAGGTGGTTTGGGGACCCTGACACATGTGGTTTTGTTTTCATTCATCTCAAAGTATTTTTAAATTTCTCTTGTGTTTTTTTCCTGTGTCCTTTTGGTCTTTTAGGATTGTGTTCCTTAATTTACATATACTTGTGAATATCCAAATTTCCTTATATTATTAATTTCAAATTTAATGACATTGTGGTTGGCAAATGTACTTCAGTCTTGTCATTGTATAATTTCAGTCCTTGGCAAATTTTAATGAGACTTTGTGGCCTAAAATATGATCTATCCTGGAGAAATCCCATGTGCATATGAGAGGAATGTGTATTCTCCTGTTGCTGGGTGGAGTGTTCTATTAAGTCTGGTTCATCTGTAGTCTTGTTTCATTCTTTTTTTTTTTTTTTTTCAAGATTTTATTTACTTGACAGAGAGAGAATAAGCAGGGGGAACCACAGAGGGAAAGGAAGAATCAGACTCCCCACTGAGCAGGGAGCCCAGTGTGGGACTCGATCCCAGGACCCTGGGATCATGACCTGAGCCGAAGGCAGATGCTTAACCAACTGAGCCACCTAGGCGCCCTTCATTCTTTTTTTTTTAAATTTTTTATTTTTTTTAAGATTTTTATTTATCCATTTGAGGGAGAGAGAGTGAGTGAGAAAGAGAACACAAGCAGGGGAGGGGTGGGGGAGGAGCAGAGGGAGAAGCAGACTTCCCGCTGAGCAGAAGCCTGATGTGGGGCTCGATCCCAGGACTCCAGGACCACGACCTGAGCCAAAGGCAGACACTTAACCGACTGAGCCACCCAGGCGCCCTTGTTTCATTCTTGTATTTCCTAGTTGGTCCTCTACTTGTTCTATTCATTATTGAAAGTGAGATAGTGAAGCCTGCAGCCACTGTTGTTGAATTGTCTATTTCTCTCTTCAGTTCTGTCAGGTTTTGCTTCATGTATTTGGGGACTCTATGGTTATGCATATGTATTCATTATTATTATGTCTTCTTGATGGATTAATCCTTTTAGCATTATAAAATGTGCTTCTTTGTCCATAGTAGCTGTTATTTTTTTAAAGTGACATATATATTTAATCATTTCACATTATAATATAAATTTACAATTAGTGTTGGCACCACAAACAGTAAATTTGGTCATCTGTCTTCTGATGTACATGTAGCTTATCTTAAAGTCTGTTTTGTCTGATATTAGTATAGCCACTCCAGTTCTCTTGGTTACTTTTTCATGATATATTTTGTCTATCCTTTTGCTTTCAACATATTTACATCTTTAAATCTAAAGTGTATTTCTTGTAGACAGCATAAAGTTGGATCATATCTTTTAATTCTGCCCATTCTGCCTTTTGATTAGAATGTAACTATTGATAAGGTAATATTTACATCTGCCACTTTGCTATTTGTTTTCTACATGGCATGTCTTTTTTCCCCCTCTCTTCCTGCATTACTGGTTTTCTATGTTTAATAGGTATTTTCTAGTGTACCATTTTAATTTCCTTATCATTTCATTTGCTACATATTTTTTTGACTCTTTGGGGAATTACAGTTAAATCCATCTTAACTTATAAAATCTATTTTGGGTCAATACCAACTAATTGCACAGACTTTACTCCTGTGTAGGTTTGTATCCTTCTGCTTCCTCTGTGCTATTATAGAAGTTAAATCCGTATGCATTATAAGTCTGTGAGAACAGCTCTATAACTATTGTTTTACACACTTGTCTTTTAATTCTGACTGGAGGCAAAAAAGGTAAAGATGAAAAATACATCTATACTGTGTGTTGTGTTTTTTTTTTTAATGTGTTGTTACCTTTACCAGTACACTTGATTTTTTTCAGTGGATGTGAATTACTCTCTAGTTAGTGTCCCTTCATTTCAACCTAAAGGACTCCCTTTATAGGATTTATTGTAGGGAAGTTCTGCTAGTGACAAATTCTGTTTTTGTTTATCTTGAAATGTCTTAATTTTTTCTTAATTTTTGAAGGAAATTTTTGTTAGATATCTGCTTCTTGCTTGACAGTCATTTTTATTTCAGCACTGTGAATATGTCCTCTCTCTGCCTTCTGGTCTTTGTGGTTTCTGATGAGAAGTAGGCTGTTAATCTTTTGGGAGGCCCTTTGTGAATGACAAGTCATTTCTCTCTTGCTGCTCTCAAGATGTTTGGCTTCTGGCAGTTTATTATGGGCCTTGGTGTGGATCTATTTGAGTTCATCCTGCTTGGATTTCACGGAGGTTTTTGGATGTGTAGATCATGTCTTTGGCCATAATCTCTTTAGATACTCTTCCTACACCTTTCTCTCTTCTCTTTCCGGTACTCCCATTATGCATATATTAGTACACTTGAGAGTATCCCACAGGCCTCTGAGGTGCTGTTCATTTTCCTTTGAACTTTTTTCTCTCTGCTCTTCAGATTTGATGACTTCTTTTGATATGTGTTTAGGTATATTGATTCCTCTGTTATGTCAAATCTGCTCCTGAGACTAGTGAATTTTTTTGTTCTAGTTATATTTTTGACTTTAGAATTGGTCTTTAGTTCTTTTTTGCAGGTTTGTGGGTTTTTTTGTTTGTTTTGTTTTGTTTTACTTATAGTCCTTGTTTGGTGAGACATTGTTCTCATTCTTTGGTTCTTTGAAGATATTTAAAATAACTGATTTAAAAACATTTCTAGTACATTCAATGTCTTGTTTTTTTTTCAGGAACAGTTTCTGTTGGTTGCTTCTTTTCTTTGTATAGGGTCACACTTTCTTGTTTCATGTCTTATAATATGTTGTTGAATAATGGGTATTTAAAATAATATGGCAAATATAAATTAATATAATATGGCATCTCTGGAGATCAGGTCCTTGCCTCCCCTCCCCCAGGTTTGTGGTTGCTGTTTGTTATTATTGCAGTTTGTTTATGTATTGACTTGTCTGACATAATTCTGTGTTCTTTGTTGTTTGTGGTCCCTGAAGTCTCCACTTGGTTAATTTAGTGATCAACTAATGATTGGACGAGATTCCTATAAATACCTTGAAGCAGGAAGTCTCCAGGTCTTGCAGAGGGGCACTGTGTGCATGTTGGGGCATGCTTTCAGTGCTTTGCTGGGCATTTGGCAACCTTGCCTTAGCCTTCACTTCCTTTCTGTCAAGAGCATCAGTGTCAGCTGAAGATGAGAGTTGGGACCTTCTCAGGTCTTTCCTGAATGTGCATACAGCCCTGCACATGCATACTGCCTTCTAGATTCCTAGGAACATGTCAGAGCCTTTTATAGCCCTGTATGGGCATCTCATTCCCCAGTTTCTCCTTTTAAGTTTTTTGGCCTGTTTCTTATTTGTACCAGCTGCTGTCACTGCCTTAGGTAACTTTGACACTAAACAGTTGCCACTGATTGTTTTCTATAAATACCCTATGAAAAAAGCTGTTTACAGTGAGGGGTCTCTGAGTCAGGTCCAATAAAGACAAGGCCCATGAGTAGGGGTTTTCCTCAGTCATTGATCCTCCAGGTTGCTGCCAGACAGGTCAGATAATGACAGATTTCTAAGAAAAGAGCTTCGGGTAGGTTGCAGACACAATGGTGGTCAGGTCATGGCTACCCTGACTTTAGGGGGGTTGGTTTTCAAGGGGTTGAGAAAAGTGGACTGGACATATGGCAAATTAAAATGCCACAGAGCTTGATGTTTTTATTGAGATGCAACTGTTTTTCCGGAATAAATGTTCATCAGATTATTGCAAGCTTTTGGTTAATTTTCAGGTTTTGTAGAAGTTGATCTTGAAAATTACTGCTTATACGGAGAAGCAGATTTTTGGATATTCTCACCGCACTGTTTCCACTGACATTATACCCACACAGACGATTTTAATGCAACCCTGTGTATCATAGATGTTATTGATAAATAAGGTGTGTAGCCATCTGACTTCTGGTACATCAAAACTGATGTTTCATGAATAATAATATGATAATATATTAATCATTAATACTAATAATATAATATTAATTATTCATATTATATTTGTTGTTGTTTGTTACTATAGCCCTAGATATTAAATATACCTTTCTTCCCAAATGTTAAGTTTACTTGCAGTCACAGAAGCATAGTGTTTACTGCGCTGTTGTCCTTTAAATGTGTGCCCTGAGGGTAGGCCCAGGAAACAAAAATTTGCTGTTCCAGCTATGGCTGCCCCTGCCTTGTCATGAGGTTGTCTTGGCCTGTGGAGGATCTGTGTCTCAACCACCAGTGACAAAGCTAATAGCCATAAATCAAAGCAAATCGATGCATAAATGCAGAATTCAAGTAGTAAAAATCAAGCGTTAATTATTGAAATCCTGGCATTTTTGTGTTTCGTGTTTTAGGAGGAGTATACACTTTCCTTCCATGCTATTAAATTCATGTTCTGCTGTTGGGCATTAAAGCGATGATGACCAAACAGTTTATTAATTTGAACCTGTCAGACCTTGGACGGGATCTCAAGTACAGTAAGAGTTTGCTAGTGATAGAATCCAAGAAAGAGTTCCTTTCTTTTCTTTCTTTTTTTTTTCATAATTTTTATTTTTAAAAGAGTCCTTTTCTAAAACAAAACAGAAGTAAAATGAAAACAACCAAGATGCAATTTGATGATTTATTATTTCTAATACATGCCAGGAACCAGATATATTCTAATAGGCTACTAGAATGTATAATGGACCCTTGGCTAAGTTTCCACAGAAGTTTCTGGTCAAGGTGTCATTGCAAACAGGAGGTTGGCGCCGTGCACTCCAGCACTGCTCAGACACAGTGGTCATTGTTGTTGCTATGGCTAATTACCGGTCTGCTCCACTTGGGTCGGCATGGATGTTACAAAGGCAGTTTCTGCCACACAGGCTCTTTATTCATGTAATAATTACGGCATATTTGTCTTGAGTATTTCGCAAGTGTTCTCTTTGGATACTACTGGCAAGATTAAGTAATAGTTTCTCGCTAACATTATTGCTCAAGAACATCAAACACGATGGGCTGGGATTTGATGTATTATACGTACGTCTTTGGCTCCTGGCGTCTTTGATTCTTTTCCTTTTCTTTTCTTACGTATAAAATAATCTTATTGTGAGGCCATGACTATTGTTTCTAACACAAATGCCAGGAACCACTTAGCAGAATATTTTATTTCAGTTTTAATGGGTGGTTCTCATAACGATCAAGAGTAACACATTCAAGTCGGCCACAGCACTGGGCCAGAAACCAGGGACTTCAAAGAGGGTTCTTTTTAGAACTCTGAAGGAACTGAAATTTCTATTTCTATTTCTCCACATTATCCAACTTAATTATTGGCAATAAGTGACTGTTGGCAGGAAGCACCCGTCACGTGTTTCCAGTTCTGCTTCAGAAAAGGTCAACAAGAGGCAGAAACGCTGGGCGCTGATCCCCTGACTTGCGCTCCGGAGCACATTATGCAATGCTGCGCTCACTGATTCATGGCCGCTTGCACAAGAAGTTTTTCATTACCCCAAATGCAAGCATCCTGGGAATGATTAACTTTGTGACATAACTCTCAGCACACAAATATGAAAGATTCAAACAGAGCTTCAAAATAATGTGCTTCAGAAATAACCAAATGTGTTTTGGCGTCTTAATGGGTACATGACTAACAACTGTTTTAAAGCCACTGAGTGAAAGGGAGAAACCTATGTGAGGGTTTGTTTTCTGTTTTTGTGTTTTTTTTAGGAGTAGGAGTTTCATGAGGTTGGTTCGTGTGTGAACACTCTTCTACCATATTTTAATTTTACCTTTACGTACTCTAGTTTGCCGTGAAAAATGTAAATCTATTTTAGAGTGCTCCATCTTGTGACCTAAACAGTGACAATACTGTTGCTTCTTTTTTTTTTAATTTTATATTTAATTTATTTGACACAGAGAGAGACAGCGAGAGAGGGAACACAAGCAGGGGGAGTGGGAGAGGGAGAAGCAGGCTTCCCGCCGAGCAGGGAGCCCGATGCGGGGCTGGATCCCAGGACCCCGGGATCATGACCTCAGCAGAAGGCAGACACATAATGACTGAGCCTCCCAGGCGCTCCGTTACTGTTGCTTCTTTGGAACTTTTTTTGGGCCACAGAGCTGGAACTCTCCTATGCCCATGCATGATGGACAGGTAGTATGACAGTTGCTACTAATTTCAGGTGACTAAAAAGGTAAATTAGAGTTCTGCCTCCTGTTAAATGTTTTCAAATCTTACCAGTTGCATGCAGTCTAAAATGCTTGGTGTAATAGGACTTTGGTTGTGAGTGGCAGGAAATCAACCAGGGTAGCTTAGGGGAGAGGGAGCTTTGTGACTCTCAGCATGGCATGCGGGTGGAACAGGGGAGCGTCATCCTCGAACACCCCTGGAGCCAGGCTCTCGGCTGCAGGGATGGGACACACTCCATGTCTTGTCACATGTTCTCTTTTTTTTTTTTAAGATTTTATTTATTTATTCATAAGAGACAGAGAGAGAGACAGGCAGAGGGAGAAGCAGGCTCCCCGCTGAGCAGGGAGCCCGATGCAGGACTCGATCCCAGGACTCTGGGATCATGACCTGAGCTGAAGGCAGACGCTTAACGACTGAGCCACCCAGGCGCCCCTGTCACATGTTCTCTTGCATGCAGCCTCAACCTCTGGGACTGGTCTTATCTACTGGCTTCGCCGGATGGCAGCTCCCAGCTGCCTGGCTCACCACTGGGGAGGAAAGAGGATTCTTTTCACTCAGCTCCAGCTCAGAACTTTCCCCAGAGAGGCCTCTGCTGGCCTAAAGTAGATCACATGTCCTCCCTGTGGCTGTGGGAGTAGGCTCTATGATTGGAGGGTCACTTTTCCAACAGAAGGGAGGGCCCCCAAAATCATGGCGGCCATCATGGCCAACCTTGACCCAACCAGTTATCCTTGCCCCCAGATGGCCCCCACCTGCCCTACGGCACTGCAGAGTTCTGCCCCGCAACCAAGCCCAGCTCTAGCCCCATCCCTCTAAGGCTCATCCACTGATCTTGAGGCTGGGTATCGCTCTGCAGAGTCGGCTAGGCTGTGGCCTCCATGCTGTTCAGCCACCCCAGCACCCCGTGCCAACAAGGGAGGGAACCTGTTTATAAACAGGGAATGAAGCACAGTGAGCTCTCTGGCTCCCAAATACTCGACGTCAGAGGAAGGGACATGACAGGACCAGTGGATGTCAGACGTCCATGCTTGACCCACTTCCCTTAGCCAGTCTCACTGCCTAGGCTCCTACTGATGGGTTTTTCCCCTGATGGGTCACTGGAGAGAACTTTTTTGTGGGGGCCTTTATACCCCTCATTGGTTCACTTCGTTGGTGCCATTGTAGAGGGTCCTGGAGCTTGTCATGGGCTAAGGGTCCCCTTACAACTGTATTTGGCTTTTCACGGGGTTAGTGCAGGGATGGCAGTGCATTGTCCAACCACCAATAACGTGATTCTCATCAAATTCATATCAAATTGGAATCTGGACTGGGAGGAATCTAAAGGCTTCGCCTCTTAGCCGCGTGCTTTGCGATTCGGCTCTCTTTAGACCTCAGCTTGGTGGCATCTGCTTTTGAGCAACAGGACGTAGAGGGCTTGGAGAGGTTCCTAATGCACCCCAGCATGTGTCCCTGTCATCAAGGACGACATTAGCCAGAGAGGTACGGAATGCAACCCATTGGCAGGGAAGGGGGTCAGCCAACGGAGGGGTATGGTCAGGTCCTGCGTCAGATCTTGTTATGTGGCAAGTAACACACACCCAACCTGAAGTAAACTAGACCAGAAAAGGGAATCCACTGAGCGGCCAGCTTCTGGGACAACTAGACCTGTGGTCCCATCTTCTCCCAGCGCCCCCCCCCCCCTCCCTGGCCAGCTTGCAATCTTCCAGCCTTGCCACCCAGGAGCAGGTCAACTTACCTCTGCTCCACGTGGATGTATTTGGAGGAGGACTTGGGCCCTGTGGCTGGGGGTGAGGACACCACGCTTGGAGTGGAGAGACAAAGCAGGTCACGTCCACCGCACGAGGTTTGTAAGGACAACAGACAGCTGCATGGAGTACCACTGGGCAGGTCTCTGCCTGTGTCTCTCGGTTATTCATGCATTTTCTCATTCACCTATGCACTCGCTCTACAGCTAGAACCCCCAGGAAACCGCTTGGTGATTTCAGGGTTCTTCAAATCCACGTTGCCACCCACAGAGTTACCTGTGCGTGGCACACATTTTCCCGGTTTTGTGAGAGTTGTGTTTCACGTGGTGGTCCCCTCAAGTCACCACCTAAACCATGTTTGCTATTTATCGTTCCATTTTCTTTCCCGGAGGATAAGAAATGTCCAGTTACTTTGACGTAGGGCCACTCAGAATAGCTGGGTGTTCACTGAGAAGCACCAGAGCCACTGTGTCTCTTGCACGTGGGGCAGTTCTAGAATCTTCTGCTAGATGGCCAGGTAACACCAGTGGACTTTTCCTGAATAACACATCCCGTTCCCTCGACAACACCTCTGAAGAAGGGGGCGTTTGCTTTTCTTTTTTCTGAACGACATACATGAGGGACGATCAGTTAGCCTACAGCGCTGCCCCATGTGGCCATGAACAGCGAAGGGGGAAGGAGAGGAGGGTAAGTGGAGGCTGCTCCCCCCAGCGACACACACACCCTCTTCCAAAGCCCTGGGGGCTGGCTCTCCCTGAAGAATAGACCTTCTAGTGACCTGGCCCCTTGGGACGGAAGCTTGCTTTCTGTGACAGCACTTTTCAGGCGACTGCCGTGCTACCATGGGACTTTCTCTGGCGCCGGCCATAAGCCCGGCTTATTCTGGTCCTGACTTCACTGCTGAGGGCTCAGCACTCGGAATCCTGTCAGCACTCACCTCCCATACTCTGGCTTTCCCGAAGGCCAGTGAGGTGGGTAAACATTGACTTTGGAGTTGTCCCGAAGTCCGTGCAGAGGCCCAGGAAGCAGGGCCCTGGGCTGGCTGAGGCTGCCTACGTGCCGGCAGCTCTGGAAAGGGCGGGGACCAGGTGCGGGGCTCCTTCCTGGGATGGGGCGCTGGTAAGAGGTGGCATGTTGGCTCCAGACTGCAGGTGAACTCTACCTCGAGTTGCAAAGCCCTGTGTCCTAACTTCACCTAGGGTTCTTTTAGTACTTGTTTCCCCAAGAAGGACTGTGTATTCGGGGAGGAGAGACAGACGGGGTGTGTGTATGTGTGAGCAAGCATGATTTCCTTTTGGGAATTATTTTAGAAAACATTCAGAGAGGCCAGAAATGGTGACCATCGGGGGGCTCCCTTGCCGTGCCCTCGGTGGGTTACATGGTCTCCGTAGACAGACACCCCCCTCCCCGGGATGGGCATGCTCGGCCAGCGCCTGGTGGCCACCGTCCCTGAATCCTGCCTGGTCCTTCTCTGAGGCCGAGGGGCTCCCTGGGACAGCCTTTTTATCTTGGTTGTAGCATCTTATAAAAAAAAGCCTGTCACTGACCATCTACCTCTACAGTTTCCCTTGCAAAGGTTCTTTGGACCCAGAGGAGAAAAGTGGTATTTAAATCTAGGTTATTCGAGAGGGTGGAGTGAGCTAAGTTTAGTGGAGGCTAAAAATAGTGGAGCACTGGGGTGGGTCAGGCCTGTGGGCTCACGGCCGCCTGCCCGGCACCCCGGCCCTCCTGGCCCTCCCAGGGCACCGCATGCGAGTGCTGGTTCCAGAAGGTGTTGGGCAGCCCGTTACTCATATGTCAGATCTCCTCTCTGATGAGGTACGTCATGCACCAACTGCATTTCCATAGAAAAGTGTGAGTCACCAGCCAGTGGGGCCTCTCTCTGAGCTTCGAGAAGGAACGGGCTGCAGAGGGAGGCAGGGACTGTCAGACACCGGAAAGCAGGGGAAGGGGCCTCTTTGAGCTTTCTGCGGTGGCTTTTTGTTTCCATAGGTTAATTTTTATCTCAACAACTGAGATAAGGTTGGATGGCCTTTTTATAAGAAATCTATTTAAATACCAGGGATTATTTGAGCTCCCTTTTTAAAAGCCAAGGGCAATTCTTGGTGGTACTCAGTTTATAAATAAAATGTATTAGAATTGCTGTTTGATGGACAGTCACAGTGCTCATGCCTGTGACGCCGTTGGAACGCCCCCTCCACACGGTGCAAACCGTCCCTTTGTTCTTGTACGTGGGGACAGCCGTGAGCGGCCAGGCATGCCTACCCCGGACCCCGCCAGCCGGGGCTCGCTGCACGGAACAGATGGTGATTCTCAAACCGAGTGCTATTCTGGTGCACTTACTTAGGAAAAGGATCTAAAAATAGACCTGAATGAGCATAACCTGCAAAAATAAGTTGTCAGCTTCTTTTTACTCCTGCTGGGCTGAAAACAAAGCTGTCAGCAATTTCTGGGAGTTGAGGAATCTGTGTGCTTTCTTATTTTAGAGAAAGCTTTTTCAGTACGACTGTAACTGAGTCCCCTTAAATCTCTCAGTGTCAACACATTCCCATCTGTTGTTCTAGAGACTCTAAGTGCTGAGACCGCTCCTTGCCTCGGGGCGGTCAGGCCAGAGGGTGGGGCCTGCTGCGAGGGGCCAGGTGCACAGCAGTGGGCAGTGGGCCCTCCTGGGAAGACAAGGCTCTGCAGGGGCGGGCGGTGGGGGGTCCGGCTGGCGGGGCTCCCCCACTCTAACACCTGTTGTGACTTGGGCTGGGCTTTGGGAAGCACACAGCCTCCTTCCCAAGGTACCTGGCGCCATCAGGACATCTGTGAAATGACCCACATGCCAACGGCGGGTGGACCCTGGGCCGGTCAGGGGTGGCTGGACTCGTTACCTGGGGGAACGTTACCTCCCCGGGCAGTCCCTGGGCTCAGCCCTCTGAAGGCTTCCTGTTGGACCAGGACCAGCTAAGCTCCAAGCAAGTGCAGGGTCCCTGCCAGGTGCTGGCAACAGGAAGGGGCTCTCCCAGAGCCACCGCCTGTTCAGTAAGCATGCCCCCAACACGAGCATCCCAAACTCCAGCTGCTCACCGACAGGGTTTGGTTCTGCTCAGAAGCTGAGCACACTCGGTTCCACTGTGCCTAACCCGCACATGCCTTCTTGGAATAATGGAAACAGCTCCGGGGCCCAGCTCATGCAGGCACACGGCACACATACACACACACTCCAAACACATACTCCCCCCCACATACACACCACACATGTGCATACACACCTACACACACACCCCCACGTACATACACACACAGTGTGCTGAGAAGCATGATTTCTCCTCGGACGGGGTTGGTAACGTATCTGAGGATACGAAGGAACGAGGCAGATGCCTGGGGCAGGAGGGCAGGGGCAGAGAAAGGCTGGGCCAAGTCCACGGGGCCATCAAAGTGGACCCAGACGCCGGGCTCCAGCTGACGGCCAGGCCCAGATGGAGGGTGTCGGAGGCTCTGGGAAACTGCGCAGCATCACAGCATCTCATTAGCTGGTGAATTAACTTAATTTAACCTGTTTGTGCCGAGGGGGTGTTAGGTTCACCACTCAGGCTTTTCCCAAAGGCTGAGCTGGGACAGAAGCCCACACGCCTGCCCGATGCCACCCTTGGGCACAATCACCGGATGCTGCCAGCCAGGGGCTCCAGGCTCCTGAGGGGACAAGGTTGTGCCCCCAGCTTCCAGCGGGTGACACGAAGAAAGAGCACGATGAGCTTCTGCTTGTGTTTCTGACCCCAAGTAACAATGCTTCCAGGCAAAGGCACATCAAAGAATCAAAGCTTTATATTTCAAAATAATGTGAGAGAATACCAGCCACAAATCTAGGTCCCAAATGCATCGTCCTTAAAGGAAATGACGTTTTGAAAGGAAGAGAAAGGACACAGTACTTCAGAAACAGAATGGAATAGACGGGTGCAGCCAGTGTGGGTGAGGGTCCAGGGCCACGGGTGGGCTTGCATGGCGGTGGTGGCAGAGATCATACACCACCCACGAGGAAAGGAAGCTTCTGTCCTTCGGCAAAGCACCTTCTGTCGTGGGAATTCATCCTGAGACGCTGATCCGGTTCGTGCAGCAGAACATCAGTCTCTGAAACAGACCCACGGGCTCCGTCAAGTAGGCAGACGGGAGGGGCACGTACACGGTGGTCCACACACTCCCGCAGCTGGACCCCCAGCCCCCAGCAGCTGGAAGCGCGGCTGTGGTGGGCACATGACCAACAGGGAAATGTTCACCTGGAGAAGCAGGGACGATCCAACCCGACTGTCATGTGATACACCTGTGATATATATGCCGTTCCTAATTTTCCTACGACGTGTGCGTTCTCTCCTGCGACCAAAACAAACCGCCGCAACGCCGCAGCCTCCAATAGCACACACCTGTAATCTCACAGTTCTGGAGGCTGGGAGGATGGCCTGCGTCTCCCGGGGGCTGAGGTCTGGGTGTCAGCAGGGCTGTTTCCTTCGGAGGCTCCAGGGGAGGGTCCTTTGATGCCTTTCCAGCTGCTGGAGGCCTCCCGTGCCCCCGCGTCCCTGGACCCGTGTCACCACCCCCACCTACAGAGCAGCAACCACAGTCCAAGGTTTCTGCCCACCCCTCCCTTCTGCCCTCACCCTCAGCTGGGACTCGCGACCACACTGCACGCACTCACGCTGTCCAGAATCATCTCTCGATTTTTTTAAAGCTGATTAGCAATCTTCACTTCTCCTGATGACCCTCCTCTGCTACCCCTAATCCCCCAAGGCCAGAAACCGAGCATTTTACAGGTCCGGGCAATGAGGACGCGGACATCTTCGAAGGGCCGGTGTTCTGCTCACAACAAGATGCATATGCTTGACTGACTGTAATCAGCCGAGAAGGGGAAAACCAGAGAACTCTGGTTTTCCAGAGATGCCCTGTGTTCATTTTCCTTCCAGCTTTACTGATTCCCTTTCATTTCTGTAACCCATTGTCTGGTTCTCGGCTTTAATGCTAAATGTACAGTAATTCACTCATTCATTCATTTCATACCATTGTTTTCCATTTCTGTGTTCTTGATCAACCGGGCAGGACAGAGGAGCCCGACTGTGGTTCAGTTATTGCCCTGTAACAAGCCATCCCCAAAATTCGGTGTTCAGAACAATGCAACCTTTTTTTTCTTGCTACTCTGCAGATCAGAACTCGGACAGTGCTCAATGGGGCAGCTGGGCTTTCTCCCGTCCCCAGGGCCTCACCATGGGGCCTCTTATCCGTCACGCGTCAGCATGGGGGAAGCTAGATGCCCGGACCCTCATAAGGACTGGGCACTGGA
The DNA here is from genome assembly GCF_003265705.2 of Callorhinus ursinus. Taxonomy (NCBI): domain Eukaryota; kingdom Metazoa; phylum Chordata; class Mammalia; order Carnivora; family Otariidae; genus Callorhinus; species Callorhinus ursinus. The sequence continues at coordinate 17,833,976 of NW_027397090.1, forward strand.
GTCTCAGAAGGACACTTCTACAGTCTGTGCTCAAAGCAATAGCCAGGCCTGTCCAGTCTCAAGCACAGGAAGGAGCCAGACCAGGGATTCAGTGAGACCACATCTGGACAAAGCGTGCCGACACTCAGTCAGTATTCCCTGCACAGTGGCTGTGTCCATCGCTGGGACCCCCTTTGGTCATCCACTAGCATTCCCAGTGCCCCCCCCCTTGTGTGCGCCTTCCCAGGATGCTTGCATGTGGGGTGCTGACAAATGCAGAGGCAGGGCACACGGTGTGTGTAGGGTGGGGCAAGGCCAGACTCCTGGAGTGCCCCTTGGCCACTCAAAACCTAGAAACAACGACCTACAGCCCACACCCCACACTCTGAAGGAGGCAGATCCTGCCCCTAAACTCTGCAAATCCCCAGATTGTTGTTCAGGGCCCCGGATTCCCACGGAGAGGTTCAGTCTGTATGGACTGCCATCTTGGTTCAGTCTATGTGGACCACCCCTGCCCTACCCCCTGCAGGTGTGCGCAGGTGACCTTGCTCAGGTGTGCACCTCTGGGCTGATGCAGAGCTGCCTTGTCATTGCATAGCTGCAGGGGTTACCACTCATGCCGCGTCCCTGGTCTTCCGGGGCTTAGGGGTGCCACCCAGGAAACACAAGGGCCTCAGAGCGGCTGGAGTGGTGGGTGATGTCAAAGAACCGTGGGCCTGTGGACCTGCTTGTTCTTAAAGGTTCCGAGGCCGCACATCCACCACAGCTCCCCACAGGTGACCCAGCCTCTGTTCCCTTTGCTCCGGCCCCCACAGGCCCCTCATTTTCTGAGCAGGGCAGTGTGTCCTTCCATTTATTGCCTGAAGATGTGGCACCCACTGCCACATTCCCCAGCATGGCCCTCTGTTTCTGGGGGGGCATCCAGGGGCTCCCCAGGATAGAGGCAGCCCATCTCCCAGGGTCTCCGGTGGCTGCTGGTAATGCAAGAACTATTCACCCTGGAACCAGCACTACCCGGAGGGCGTCCCCAGGGCCACTGCCCCAGGACAGGCAGTTCATGTGCATTCAGACATGAGACGAAGCAGCGTGCACTTCTCTACTGGATTACGTAACGCAGAATTGGAGCCTGGGACCGTGAGCAGGCAGATGTGCCGGGCTGAACTTCAGACACCGTTGGCTGGCTGGGCCGCGAGGCCGAGCAGCTGTCTACACGCCTGTGCTTGCGTTCGCGGCTGTGACACGGTAGTAGCACTTGGACACTCAGTGTATCTTATGAGTTATGCAGAATCCACTTGCATGCCCATTTTGGTAGCAGCACCAAAAATAGGAGTCAAAAAATCCTGAAGTTAGAGCATGAAGAGATGAGTAGAACAGGCTTCCGGAGAGAAGCCAAGTGGTATTCTTGGAACTTCATGCTCCAGGTGGACAGCTGAAGCCTCGAGACCGGACAGATCTCTCTTTTTCCTGATTAATTATAGGTTGCACGGTCAGGGTGTGGGCCGGGTGTATTCCTTCTGTTTTTGAAACCTGCGTTTGACAGCTCCCGGCCTGAGGATTTCATCAGCGTCTCCATGGGCGCTGTCACTCGTGTGACACGAAGCCCGATTGCATAACTCCGCGCTCTTCCTGCCGAGTCTCCGTGGGCCTGCTTACGTCATCCCGCGGGGGAGGTCAAGGGCCAGAGGACATCCCACAGCGCCCGCCTACCCTTGAGGAAGAGGTGTCTTCTTTCAGCTGTTGAAGTAGTAACTTGAAATATCAAAATACTTCTGAAAAGACAAAAAGAAAGTAAAAAACACCCGTACTCCCACCACTTGAAATGTCGGACAGTCCGCCTCCTCTTTGACGACCAGAATGATGGTGGTCTGGGTTTTGGAAGCAGGTCTCCTGGATTCGGATTTGCCGCCTACTGGCTGAGGGGCCTTGGTGGGGGGGGGGGTCACTTGGCTATTCACTGCCTCGGTTTCCCGATCTGTGAAGTGGAGACAACAGTAGTAAGCCCCTTGCAGGATGGTCATGAGGATGGAGTGCATGCATATATGTAAAGTGCTTAGAACGGTGGCCGGCACAGGGCATAGCTCAGCACTTCCAACAGCGCTCTTACCATACCTGTGTCATCGTCATTATTCCTGACTGCTTCCCAAAGCAGACACGTGCACACCCACGTGCGACAGACTCATGCACGTGCACACTCGCACTCACGCACATACTCATGCGAGTGTGCATGGACACTCACACACATACCTTTTTCCCCAGAAACAGTAGCATCATACTTTCCGGATGGGCCTGTGGCCGGCTCGCTCGCACCTCAGGATAATCATGAACGTTTTCCTCAGTCAGGTACATAGGCTTCCTTATGGGGCCGCCCTTCCTCCTAGCGGCTGCTCTCTTGCTGGATGTTGTGGCTGAGGTTTCGCAGCTGCAGGCCAACTGCTGCAGGCCTGACCTTGCGTTGAGGATGCACTGTTTTAATTTTCCCAGATACTGCCAAATTGCTCACTCGCCTGCTTCCTGCCAGTCTGCCTTCCCCCTGACCGTGGGGGGTCAGTGTCTCCACCTCCCAACAGGAGGGGATGTGGCCTCTGTGCACCGCCAGCCCAGTCATTGAGAAACGCGCTGTCCTGGTTTTATTTTGCGTTTCTGCAGTTATTATACATGGGTCGGCTCCTCCTTTATCTTGCGCAACGTGTGAGCACTGTTGTGAGCAATGTCACTATATCCTTTGGCCTTCGTGGTTTGGTTTACAGCTGATCCCCCTTTTTTACAAACAATAACAACAACAAAATAACCATGTACAGATGATCTACAACCTGCTCAAAACCTATAATTTGCCAGATTAGCACATTTAGGTAAAGATGAGGTCTAAGTTGAGAAGCTTAATATTATTGCCAGTAGTAATATTTGTGAAGTGCTCACTCTACAAATAATCAAGTGTTAAGTCATCCGTCCACAAAGTGGTTCCTGAACACCTATCACAGGAGGGCCAATGTTTTTCAGCTTTGCGGTTACATCAGAAAACAAACGTTTAGAAACCCTGCAGTGTGGCATTTATGGTCTATCCCGAATCACGTGGGAGCTGAGATCAGGGCTGTGGGGCAGAAGGTGGCTGCTCTGGGCTAGACTGGCCTCATGTGACCCTCGCCTGGGGCCAGGATGGAGGCCACGTGGGGCTGGGGTGCAGACCTGGCCGAGGACCTGGTCTCCCGATGCCCCTGGGGCTGCAGGGCAGGACGGACCGATGTTGTCTCAAGGCATCTGAGCTCTTCTCCATGCAGTGGGAGAATGAAGCCCAAAGGGGCTGCCCAGCTCCTGGTACACACCCACCCTCCTTGCCTTGCTCTGAGGGACACTCCAAGGAGTGAGGTCCGCCTAGCCAGGCGCCTGACCATCACACGCTTGTTTGAATTTGTACGCACGCAGCCAGGGTCCTTCAGCTTGCTGCGTCCGACCTGGCTGGAAGAGCGATCAGGCTGCAGTGGGGGGCCCTGGGCCTCCTGCGCCTGCCTCCCACACAAGGTAGCAAGTTAGCAAGTTATCCGGGGCTGACCCTGTGCTCTCGGCTCCCAGTGGAAAGGACTGTGGTGGCTCGCCCTTGGCCAAGGTGCATACCTCTGTCCCCAGCAGCTGTGGCCAGGAGGGTGGCCCTTGTCCCTGGGCCGGATGGTCGCTGGTGGGGCTGTCTCAAGCTGTGGAGCTGTTGCTGCACAGTGTGGCTAGGGAAGGGACGTGGTGCCCCACTTCCTCAGGGCGTCCCCCTGAGCATGGAAGCAAGGCACAGGTGGCCACTGTGGTCTGTGGCGAGCGGGGGGCCGCCAACTCCTGGGCGTGGTGAGGCCAGTCCTTCTGTGTCGGAGCCTGTGCTGTTGGGGCTCCGCATGGGCTCCACACAGGTGCTGGGGGTCCTGGGGGGACATGCCTAGCTTGCAGGGCAGGGCAGGCCTCTGAGGGAGCTGGTGGGCGCTGTATTAGTAGTCCCGCTGACTACGGGACTGACTGGCCGTCTGTCCCCACGCCTACACACCCTGGGGGCGGGGAGGAGCAGGGACTGGACTGCCTTCCTGAAATGCCAGCACAGCCTGCCCCTGTGCCTCCTGCAGATCCCTGGCAGGTCCGAGAGGCCCATCGGGGAGGAGGGTTTAAAGGGCAAGTGTCAGGTGGGCACGTTGCCTGGGTGGGTCCCCAGACACAGGCCAGGGTCACTGCCCTCCTGTACTGTGCCGCCCACTTTGCACCCTGAAGAGCCCAGGTCGTCCTTCCTTTGGGGGTGTTTAACCAGGGTTGATGGGAATAGGGGACACTGAGGGCACAGCCATGCAGCCAGGGCCTTGGCCAAGGAGCCGTGCGGGTGGGGCCACAGTCTTTTCTGTCCAGGACCCAGTGGCTGCCCAGGCCTCTGCTCGCCTGTCCGAGCCCAGGACTGCCTGTCGGCATCCTTTCTTACTCAGCCAGACCTTCTCACGGCCTGACTTTGGTTCCCTGCTTCCCCAATCCACCCAGCTTGGAAACTTCCCTGCCAAACCACAGAAATGATACACGCTGGCCTCCTGGCAAACACACCTGCAGCCAGCCTTGACAAGCCCCAAGGTGCGTTCATCAGGAAATCAGATACCACACCGAGGTTCACTGGGTATTTGATTGTCCTTGAAAATGAGAGGGAAAGAGGGGTCGGCGTGTTTCAGAGCAGAGTAAGCCGCTTGCAGCCTGCTCACTTTGTAAAAGAAAACCTTGGGGACGTGGAGAGTTGAAGCACTGGCCCCCGGGTCCGTGACCCCAGGCCGGGGGCTTGCACATGCTCACTGTGGAGATGGCCCCAGAAGAAAGAGCCGCGGCATTTCTAGTCTGTGTGTGTGAGTAACCATATTTAAGAGAAGTTGGGGCTGACGCGGAAAAGCAAACTTGTCTCAGGCACTCTTGTGAGATTGGAGGTGAGCTGGGCCTCTGTGCTCCCGCCTCCCACCGATGACCGGGGGCGGCCGGTGAGGGGCCTCCCACCCCGCACCCAACGCCCAGCCCAGGGGCCATGGGAGCTCCCCTGCCCCTTGCCACCGGCCGAAGCTTTATTCTGCTTTGTCATCGCTCCAGGGATGACGTGAGGGCGGGTCCCCTGCCCAGGTGCACCTGGACCGAGACCACAGCCCCTCTGTGTCCTCAGAGAACATGGAGCAGGCGAGGTTGTGGACATGCGGCAATGTGTGGGGCGACTCTGCGCTCACGCGGGTCTGTTTTAAACCCCCGGTCGTGGCATCAGGAGCTACCTTCATCAGTAGCCCATCACCCGCTGCTCCCCCCAGAACCCACGGCCAGAAAACCACACTTCAGAGCTGCTGTCCCACAACAGAGCATCACACTCAGTCTGTGTGCAAGGACCCGTTTCTTTGGACCAGGACTTGTGTAAAACATCGTAAACCTGAATTACTAAACCCCGTGCCACGCCTTGTGGCTGCAGGACCACGGGAAGGCCGTGACAGTTCTAAACCCCAATCTCTGCTTTCGGGGGTCTCATCCCGGCGCGGGATGTGCAGCTGATGGCGGGACCTCAGACCCTGGACCCCACGGTGATGGTGCCCACAGCCCCAAACCAGCCTCTGTGTGGTGTTCCTCTTCCAACTGTGAACCAACTGGGTAAGGTGCTTACAAACCACCGGGGCTGTCAGAACGCCAACCACAAAGTCCTTTGTCAGAACCAGGGCCCAAATTTTCAATCAGAAATGTGGTCGCTCTTGGTTTTTTCATATCCGTTGTGTGTCCCCGTCTCTGGGGACTGACTTCTGAGGGAGTGATTCCGGGGAGGCTCGGCAGTGCCGATGCCCATGCCTCCTGCGGCCCCCGAGGGTGTTCATGTGCTGGCAGTCACGGTGGACCTGGGCGCCGGCTTCCAGGCAACATGCTGGCTCTGAGTAACTAGTTAAGAAAGTTCTCGTGTGTTACCATGGCACATCTTCAGAGCCAGAAGGTTCCCTCAGCTCGCAGGAGAAACCACACTGAGAACATCTGTCAGGGTAGAAGTTGCAATGCTGTCTTCAAAGAATTCACCTCTACACACTTAGAAAATTCTGCGCTACACACCAATGAAAAGGGTCACGGGCCCCTTTCCCTCTGGGACTTTTCTGTGTCATTCCTTCCCGACACAACAGTTTTTCTGGGGTCCTACTTACTATATTTGGATTTCTGCTAAGCCAATAATGTGGTTTTCTGTGTTTCTTTGCGCAGAGTTAGGGTTGGTTTGTTTGTTTGTTTTTCTCTCTCTCTCTTAAAAAGATGACTTATTACCAAACATGGCAAGCTCTGAGGAGACATCATGGAATGAAGTTTAATATTATGATGTCAGGAGTTGACGTGTGTGCTAATTGGCTTAAATTAGTCATTTCTATTGCCGCGGAGCCAGCAGACTCTGAGACTCTCACGAGCGCTACCTTGTTCACTTTAGTGCTTTAGAAATAATCCTTTTTTTTTTTTGTAATATTTTGTAGTGTTTTGGTGTTGATTTTATGCTTGTCTCAGGAACACATTGCGATGTGTTCCCTCTGTCTGTATTTCCTGAAAAGGTTTGCGTATGCGGATTGGTGTTATTACTTCTGTGAATATTTGATGGGGTTCACCGATGAAACTGAGTGGGCCTGGAGTTTCCCTGGTGGGAGGGTTTATGATGACAAAGTCAGGGTCTTTAATGAGTACAGGGCTCCTCCCATTTTCTCTTTAAGCTTGCCCAAATTTTGGTAAGTTATATTTTTCATGGCATTTGTCCAGTTCATGAAGTTACCAAGCTGATTGGCATAAAGTCTTTCACAAAACGGCTTGCTATTCTTTTACTGTCTCTCATATCCACAGTGATAACCAGTCTTTCATGCTCGATATTGATGGTTTATGTTCTGTTAATGATTTTTTTCTTTAGTAGTCTGGGTATCAGTTTACCTACTTTGTTGCTTTGAAAATACTAGGATTTCACTTTGTAATTTCTTGGTAATGTTTATTTTCTATGTTGTTGATTTCTGCTCTTTACTATTTCTTTCCTTCTACTTCCTTTGTGCTTACTTTGTTTATTTTCTTTTGTAGGCTCTTGAGATTGATCCTTAGGTCACTGACCTCAGACAGTTCCTCTTTTCTAACATAGGCATTGAAAGCTACAGCTATTCTTCTAGCCAGTGCCTTGGCTGCACCCCACACATTTGGATATGATGTATTTTCACTCCCACTTAGGTTTGAAATTCTTTCTAAATTATTTGCAACATCCTTTTTTGAAACATATGTTATTTAGAAGTGCATCATTTAGTTTCCAAATATTGGAGTTTTTTCTGGATATCATTTGGCTATTCATTCCTAACTTAATTCTGTTGCAGTCTGTGAATCTGCTTCATATATTTTCAGATCTCTTACGTTTTTTGAGACTTGTGGTATGTGTAATTTTTTCTGTGTACCTGAAAAGAATATGTAATAATGTATTGATAACAGGTTAAAGTAAATGGTGACGTTTGGCTCCTCTATGTGTCTACTGATACTTTTTTCGTACTGATTGATAAATTGCCAAGAGAGGAAGGTTAACATCTCTGACTATGATTGTGTAATTGTTTTTTTCTCTAGAAAACTAAGCAAAAAAAAAAAAAAAGGACTTCTTTCATCTGATAAAGGGCATCTATGAAAAACCTAGAGTTAACACAGTACTGTATCTACTGTTGAAATATTGAACACTTTCTCTCTCAGATCAGGAATCTGATAAGGAAGCATGCTCACTCTTATCACTTGTCATCTCACTGAAAACCTATGGCTGTAAAATAAGAAAAAGATATAAAAGACATTAAATTGGTAGGGGAGAAGTAAACCTGGCTGTATTTAAACATGGCGTGGTTACATGGAAAATCTCCAGGAATCTACTAGTATAAAACCATTCGTATAAGTTGCAGGATATAAGGTTAATATGCAAAAATTAGTTGTACATGTATATATCGGAAGCAAACAATTGAAAGATGACATTTTTTTAGAAAAATTCCATTTATAACACCAAATGAAATAGTTAAAAACACATTTAACAAAAGATGCACAAGTCCTGTTCCCAGAAAACTACAGAACGTTGTTGACAGAGATGTCTAAAAAGACGGGAGTATGTGGACAGATGTGCCATGTTACTGGACTGAGAGACTCAGTGTCACTGAGACACCAGCTCTCCGCAAAGTCATCTGTAGATTCAGTGCAATCCCAATCAAGATTCCAGCAGGGTTTTGTGTAGAAAGTGAAAAGCTAATTCTAAAATGTACTTTGAAAATACAGTCGAGCCTTGAACAAGACAAGTTTGAACTGCATGGGTCCACTTTGATGCAGATTATTTTCCAATAAATACAGGACAGTCCTGTAAATGTATTATCTTTTCCTTATGATTTCCTTAATAACATTTTCTTTTCTTTAGCTGACTTGATTATAAGAGTACAGTATATGATGCATGTAACATAGAAAATATTGTGTTAATCAACTGTTTATGTTATTGGTACAGTTTTTCTGATCAGTAGTTGGGTATTAGTAGTTAAGTTTTGGGGGAGTGAAAAGTTCTGTGTGGATTTCTGAAAACATTTCTGGCACCTCTAACCCCTACATTGTTTGAAGGTCAACTGTACAAATGACCTAGAATAGTCAAAGCAATTTTTGAGAAGTTGGAGGACAGGCACGCTTGAGTTCCAGAATTCCTACAAAGCTACAGTAATCAAGTGGTGTGGATATATAGATCAAATGGACATAACTGAGAATCACACGTAGGCAGTCAATTGATTTTTAACAAAGATGCCCAGTCAATTCAATAGAGAAATAAGAGTTTTCAAACAGTTGAATATGTGTGTGGGGAAAAAAAAAAAACCTGTCAAACCTTCCCCTGCTGTATACACAAAATTAACTTGAAATGATCATAGGTTTAAAACTCCTAGAAGGAAGTCTTTGCGATTCGTCTGTTTTTGCCTAAGGCACCATTTCCAGCTTGTGGTGCAGAAATCTAAGAGAGGGGGGCGCCTGGGTGGCTCAGTCAGTTAAGCGTCTGCCTTTGGCTCGAGTCATGATCCCAGGGTCCTCAAGATCGAGCCCCCCCCCCCCCCATCGGGCTCCCTGCTCAGCGGGGAGCCTGCTTCTCCCTCTCCCTCTGCCTGCCACTCCCCCTGCTTGTGCTCTCTCTCTCTCTCTCGTAAATGAATAAAATCTTAAAAAAAAAAAAATCTAAGAGGTTCCCCCACGCCCTCCATCCCCCCAGCATTACTCCCAGGGCTCTGTCATTTGCACAGCAAAGGGATTTGCATCAGTTGGACCTGAAAATAGGGAGATTACCTGGGTGGGCCTAAACGCATCACAGTCTTTTCAGAGTAGAGGGTTTTCCCTGGCTGGTCACGGAAGGGGACATTAGAGATGTGATGTGAGGGAGGTGTCTGTTGTTGGCTTTGGGACAAGGACCTGTTCTCCTCCCTATCTATGACAGCTGGCAAGAAAGCAGGGAGTCCAGTCTAGAGCTGCAAGGTAGGGATGAGCCTGGAAACGGTTCTTCCCAGTGCCTCCCGACAAGCCTCATGAGGCACCAAGCAGAGCATCTGACCCGCCTGCCTGGACTGTGGCCTTGCAGAGCCAAGAGTTCATGACTGGGTGGCTGAGACCGCCGTGTCTGTGACTGTCATGAGTAGAAGAAAATGAACACACCGCGGCGACCCTATGATCGTGGCAGTAAACCATTTAATTTGTTCCTGTTTCATCGCTGTTTCCTGGAACAACAAGTATCATTCTGTGTGGGGTTTTTTTTCCTTTTTTTGGTATGGAAAGCCTCCAGTTTCCAAGCTGTTGTTGGTGTTCGGGTAAATAACGGCCCATCTTCTTGGAGAAGTGCTCTGACTCCTGGCCACTCCAGGTATGGCCCCTGGGCCAGTAGTAGCCGCATCGATGCACCTGGGAGCTTGGTAGGGACTCGAAATCCCAGGCCCCACTCAGGCCCCCCGACACGGAAGCACGTTTCAGGCAGACCCCTGAAGGCACTGAAGTTTCCAAAGTGGTACCCCACCTCGCCCTGAAGTGTGGCTCTTACGGCTTCTAAACCTAACGTGTCACCAGGTGGCCGAGGTGGCCATCTGGACCTTCCCCCACCGTGGTGGCACTGCTCCTGCCACAGGGTCTGGATCTCTGGTCTCAGATGTGGGATCTTCCATTCCAGTTAGCCCTCTTCTTGGCCTGTGAACCGCCTCCGGGATTCGTGCCTCACACGTGGCACTGAGCAGCACCGGTGCATGAAGATGTCCGGTCTTCTCCGCTGGAGTGGGACCTGCGGCTCCAGCCACCCTCACCGCTCCCTCTCAGGGGAGTGCAGGGTCACCCGCTCGCGGCCGTGAGCTTCTCAGGAGTGCCTCGGAGAGAGGTCTCTAGCTGCTGATGTAGACACCCGTTGTCTCTGTCAGTCAGATAGCAGAGCTGCTGTGACTTCTCTGAGGCCATGGAAGGAGCTTCTGCTTCCCCCCAGAGGCCTCAGATGATGGCTGGGTGCTCCTTCACCTCTGCACTGCAGTTAGCCCAGTGGGGATTCCAGAGTGTCTCTGGTAGACACTCATCTCTGCCAACATCTTCACCATCTTTCCTCTCTCTTCCCACAGACTGCATGTCCCCCGGAAAATGGAAATCCCTCTCACCACTAGCCCTCCACATGGGCTGTTTTCTCTCTCTCTCTGAGAAATCGCAGCCCCCCATCTCACCCCCTGAGATACTACTTCTTCCAGGAAGTCTTTCTAGAATTTCCCATCAGGACTCCCAGTGAGTGTCCCTGAGAGTCATATCCTCAGTACTTTGATCATCCCTTACAGCACAAAACCACTCTGAATGCAGTGCTTAAAGCAACCCATTTAGTTTTACTCCCAATTCCACAGGTCAAGAATTTAGGAAGGGCTTGTGGGGTGCTTTCACTTGGGGTCTGCCCTGCAGGTGCCATCCTCCAAAGGCTTGGCTGAGCCAGCCATCCAAGATGGCACCACATGCTGCTGGCTAGTGGTGCTGGTGGATGGCTGGAATCTCAGGTGGGGCTCTGGCTGGAGTATCTACACTTGGCCTCTCTCCATGGCTGCGGCTGTCTCATGGCGCCTGGAGTCTTTTTTTTTTTTTGATTTTATCTTTTAATTTTTTATTGTTATGTTAATCACCATATATTACATAATTTGTTTTGGTGTAGTGTTCCATGATTCATTGTTTGTGCATAACACCCAGTGCTCCACGCAGAACGTGCCCTCTTTAATACCCATCACCAGGCTAACCCATCCCCCTACCCTCCTCCCCTCTAGAACCCTCAGTTTGTTTTTCAGAGTCCATCATCTCTCCTGGTTCGTCTCCCCCTCTGACTTACTCCCCTTCATTCTTCCTCTCCTGCTATCTTCTTCTTTTTCTTTTTTCTTAAAATATGTTGCGTTATTTGTTTCAGAAGTACAGATCTGTGATTCAACAGTCTTGCACAATTCACAGCGCTCACCGTAGCACACACCCTCCCCAATGTCCATCACCCAGCCACCCCATCCCTCCCACCCCCGACCACTCCAGTAACACTCAGTTTGTTTCCTGAGATTAAGAATTCCTCATACCAGTGAGGTCATAGGATACCTGTCTTTCTCTGATTGACTTATTTCACTCAGCATAACACCCTCCAGTTCCATCCACGTCGTTGCAAATGGCAAGATCTCATTCCTTTTGATGGCTGCATAATATTCCATTGTGTATATATACCACCTCTTCTTTATCCATTCATCTGTCGATGGACATCTTGGCTCTTTCCACAGTTTTGGCGCCTGCAGTCTTGAGGGCAAGAGTTCTAGGACATAAAGGCAGGAGCCTCAAAGCTTGTTGTCACCCAGTGCAGAGGTCTCATAAGCCACTGATCTTGTGTTTCCACTGGTCACAGAGGCCTGCCAGCCAGCTCAGATTCAAGGGAGCGATTTCGACCTGCCTCTTAGTGGCAGGAGCAACAAAGAAGGTGGGGCGGTGTTTTTTCCCTCACACGTGGCCCCAGGTCCTCCCCACCACGGTTCTCCACCAGGCCCAGATGGAATGAGTCAAAATACAATTCAGCAAAAGTGGGGGAGAGGCAGGATCGGAGACAGAGTAGCCTGTCTGTGTGATGTGTATGTGTTGTGTGTGCAAGAAGGCTTGAAGTTCATGCAGAGTCATTCACTGGTCAGTCCCAGTGTAGGGTCAGCAGGCCACTGGAGCTGTCAGTTTAAAGGATTGTGAGCCCCATTTATGGAACCGTATGGAGAGGCAGCCTGTTACGGAAAGACTTCGGCTTGGATGCCAGGGTCCAGGTGGGTCAGTGGCCCACAGCACACAGGCAAGAGGAGGAACAGGGGCGGCTTGCTGGTCTACCCAGAGAGACGCTTCTCCAAGCTTCTCAGGCTCTGGCCCTGGCCCCTGACAACACCCCTTACCACAAAGGTACCCGAGCCCTCAGCGAGAAGGGCATCTTTGAGACAGGGTCATACTGAGCTTGTTTTAGGAAAATAGCTCTCTTGTCAACATGCAGGCAAAAGAAGTTTCTGCAATCCTCAGCTCAAAATTTTATTTACAGCAAAATGTTGATTTACCCACAAACATCCTGCTTTGCTAAATATACCACCCAGCTCCTAGAACAGGGTTGTGGTTTTCGAGCATGGGTTCTGCCCTCCCTTCTCAACACTGGCATATTGTGTTGTGTACTCTCTGCTGTGGTCAGCGTGCACTGTGGGAGACGAGTGGTCACCAGAGCTGCAGGATGGGCCTTGGTCCGATGGGTCTCTGACAGAGGACTTGGCTGGGGCCAGAGGACTAGGCAGTGAGTCTGGTGCCCACTGCTAGGCATGGCCTGCTTGCTGAGCATCTTTTTCCTCTCATAGGCTGGCATGGTTGATGGTCACCCAGGCTGTACGTGCACTGCCAGGTCTCCGTGGCCAAAGGAAGGGCTTGGAGCTGATCCAGGCAGGAGGGAAAAGCCTGCCCTCCCATGACACGGCTCCAGAAGCAGAGGCCCAGGGCCCTGGGTGAGCCTGAGCTCCAGGAAGTGGCCCGTGAGGCCCCTGTCCTTGTCACCCTTGTAGAGAGAGACCCCGGGCCAGCCGCGGGCAAGACGGGCCAATGAGAATGAGGGCAGGGATCAAATCACAGGGTTGTTTCTGCTCACACAGCAGGAAGGCAGGAGGGGAGGAAGCTCCCAGGGCTGCGGGTGAGCTTGCAGGAGAAAGGATTCGGGGGTGGGTGGGCAACGAGCGCAGAGGTGTTGTGGCACCCCCAGCATGTGTTCTCATCGGCTCTGCTGCAGCAGCAGCAGCGGTGGGCCCACTCCGAGCCTCCTCTCTGGAGCTGCAGGGTGACATCGGCCAGACTCGGAACGTCATCTTTGCTTGTTGTTAAATGCCCAATGATTGCAGGCACCAGAGGCGGGAGGGAGGCCTGTGCCTGTCCCCACTGGTAACCTGAGACCCACAGTCCAGCAGCACACAGGGAAGGAGGAGACCCAAAGGCAGGAAAACCGTGAACAGACTTCCGTGGTGAGGGCCGTCGCAGGCTGCCTGGCAGAGCCGGGGTGCGGGAGCTTGGGCCCATTGCAGCACCAGCCACCTGCGAGGATAGCTGGGCCCCCCAAGCCCTGGGAAGATGGTGGCCTTTCCGCCTGCTCCAGCCCCGTGCAGAAGGAGAGCCGGGCAGAGGCAGCCTAGCCGCATCATCTGGGGGACATCACAAAACGCCTCTGCTATTTTCTTGGAGCTGTCTGCCGAGGGGAGAGTTTTTATTCCTCTCCGCTGTGGTCAAGAGATGTCTGATGATGACGAGAAGCCAAGTTCCCTTGAAGGGGCATGGCGCTGGTGTGGGCATTGGTGTCCCAAGGAGCGACATTCATGGAGGTGAATGAGCCACCAGCTCCTGGGATCTGAGCGAGGGTCAGAGGAGTGCAGGGGCCTTGTGCGTGATGAAATCCAGAGAAGCTTTGACTGGTCCTCCCCCCCAACCAACTGATCCCCAGATGGTGGGATCCTGCTGTGCTGGGGGTCTTGGGAGATTCTTGACTGTTGCTGCTCTAGCCAGGCCAAGGACTGGCAAACTACAGCCTGTGGGCCAAATATGGCCCACTGCTGTTTTTTGTGAATAAAGTTTTATTGGGACACAGCCACACTCATTTGTTACACATAGTCTGTGCCTCAGTGGTGGACTTGAATATTGTGACGGAGAGCATAAGGCCCACAAGGCCTGAAATACTTATCATCTGGCCCTTTGCAGTAGAGTTTCTGACTCCTGGTCTGGGCCACTGATCTTTCTCGAATTCTGCAGCATGGTCTCTAATGCTCACCTGCCCATCCCCGCCCTTGTCAGAAAAGCGCCCCGGTGTAGGTGCCCAAGGTGCAAAGTACCTCTTCCCTGCAAGTCACAGAGGCAGCCAGAGACCATCTGCTTATGTGATAAAGAAAGCTCAAAGCTGATTTAAGATCAAAAGCCCCAGTCACATAGCAAAGGCCCTTCGAGGTCGCCTGGCTGCTCTCTTCTTTGGTGACAGGGGGACGGAGGCCCCATGAGGGGTGGGGGGCTGCCAGGTGCCAGAGGGAGCAGGGACCTGTTTTCCCAGTCCCTGGGAGTGGGGCGGCCCGTGCGGGCAGGCCACGGAGCACGGGTGAAAGCAGGGCAGGGCCTTGGGCCCCAACACTTGGTTTCAGAGTCATTTTTAATTTCCTGGTATGGTTTTCAGGCATCACTGAAGGAAGATGTGTGATTTTTATGTGAAACGGTGAGGGGGCTAGGGTCAAACATACATAAATAAAGCCTGGGAAATGTGGCTCTGTGTCCTGGCCACTCGAGTGCGGTGCGTGGACCGGAAGCGAGTCAGAACCACGGACGCTCACCTCCCCCGCAACCCTGCAACACCCTGGGTCTGAATGTGCAGTTTCCTGGACCCCCAGGGAGGCACAGGCACCAGGGTCTGAAAGCCGTCCCTCAGCAGGTGCTCTTCAGCTCTGTGCATCTTGAAACCCCCCTGGGCAGGTTTTAAAATTCCTAAGCCCGGTCCCCCCGCCACCCTCCTCCCCCGAGCTTCTGAGGTCACGGTCTGGCCGAGGCCGGGGCGTGGAGGGTTTGGAGAGTCCCCATGTGGCGTGAGTGTACAGTGGAGGACGAGAACCTCAGGCTACTTTTGCTCTGAATTTCGCAGCCAGGAACCCATGCTAAATGCGCCGGTGGAGACTGCCCTCAGCTCCAGACTTGCACTGCCTGGAGCCCGCTGTGTGTCCCCCTGCCCGGGAGGGTGGGAGGCCCCATCCTCTCTGGGTTCCCTGCACTGCTGGTGGAGCTTCCGAGAGATGTGGTAAGGAAGCTGGCTGACCTCTCCAGTGACGGGAGGGGAAGTCACAGGCCTTCCACGGACTCCCACTCTCAGGGCCGGTCTGACGTCTCCCTCCCTTCCCTCCAGCGCAGATGGTGGGGACTCGTGCTAGAAGGAGCCCTTGGTCCCCCGCAGTCCCTGGGTGGCGGTGATGGACTGGTCCCGGAGCCTGGGGGCCGCTTGCCTTCTCACAGACCTGGCCTGGCCTGATGATGGGCCTGGATGGGCACGGGGGGCAGGGGGCGTCCACACATACCCAGCGTCACTCAAGGCCTGTCTGGCTGTGGCCCTCCAAGTCAGGACAGAACCCCGCTCTGTTCTCTCCCAGCTCCCATTCAGACAATACTCTAACACCCAGCCTCAGGGAGCTCAGAGGCCCTTCTGATGTCCAGGCTTCCGTTCTGCCCACGGTCCTGCTGAGCACCCCTCCCTGCCGTGCCTTAGGCTGCTGCAGCCTCAGCCTGACCTTCCCACGCTCCTGCAGCGGGAAGGGCAGGGCAGGGTGCCCTGACCTGGCCGGGGTGGGGTGGGGCAGGCAGAGAGCTGAGGTTCGTTGGCAGGAACACAGCCCTACAGGGCATCTGCCAGACACCTTTTGTAACCGCCACCGTGGGGCTGAACAGTCCTCCAGAACCCAAAATGCATCCCAGAGGGAACCCCGGGCAGCCACAGCACCCACAGTGGCCGCCTGAGGCTCAGGAGAGCAGCCCCGGGCCAGGGCCGCTGGGGTCGGGACACTCCCGCCCCTCAGTCCCCCGGCTCTCCTTGGCTGGAGCACCTGCATCTGCTGTAGCCAGGAAGCAAGAATCAGCAGTGCTAAGAGATTTTGAGACAAACTGCATTCAAACAAATCTGAGCCCTTGGTTTCAAACAAGGCCTGCATGCGTTTTGAGGTACTACGATTTTAGGTGGTTAATGGTTCTTTCGTGCAGGTACTTTATTGCATGGATTGATTCTTTTCCTTGAGCGTGTAGTATTAAGTAAAATCCTAAAGATTTCTAAAATTGTAAAATCCAGTGCTAACTGTCCTGTGTCTTCACTTCCCTCCTGCCCTGGCTTCCCCTGAAGGGACTCAGCAGCCCCTTGCTGGGCCTTTGCAAGGATGAGAAATAGCGCACACAGTGGAGCTCTTGGTCGCCGGGGCAGCAACACCCCCGGGGCCATGGAAAAGGGCCCATGCCTTCCAGTGGTGGTGCGGCCTCCACCCTGCTGAGTAAACGCTGAAATTTTACACTAGATGTAGGATGGACACTTCTAGCATAGGGCACACCTTGGTGAGTAGGTGAACGCGGACAGGCAAGACTTCAGTGGGTGGGTGCGCAGTGAAAGGGGGGACTGGCGCTTTCTTTTTCCCTTAAAGAACTAACTCCCTCCTTGGAGCCAGCTTCGTGAGGCCCAGAAGCATCTGTGCTTGTCAGAGTCAGGGTGACGTGCTGGATTTCCTCGGGAGGAGACAAAAATGTGACAAACAGCAGAGCCGTTCAGCCCGATCCCGGGGCCGGGAGACTGTGCTTCCCAGCAGAGGAGCTGACTGGGCCGTGCTCGGGGGACAGTGCTCCTGGAGCCCTCAGCTGGCTGGGTGCTGCTTGTCCACGGGGCCTGCCCGGCAGCTGACGGCCTTCCCCCTCTTCCCCTGCCCTGGCCTCTCCAAACTGAGCCCCTCTCACGCTTGCCATTTCCGAAGCCACCTCCTGTCTTTGTGCCAGCCAGGAAGAGTTTTCTGGTCCTAAGGGCCCGTGTGATCAGATTGGTTCACCCGGAAGGCAGGACAATCTCTGTTTAAAAGTCTGTCACCTTGGCCCCATCTGCAGAGTCCCTTTGGCCGTGCACCAGGGTGCCTGTGGTTCCAGCCTTGGGGCGCACGTGTCTGTGGGGCCTCCTGCCTGACCCGTCGTCTGGGGAAGGGATCTGCTCCCCCGGCGGGCAGCCCCACCGGCGTCTCCTGCACCAGCCACCACGACCCTGCCGTTCATCTTTTGTGAGTAGCAGCCTCCACCCCAGGAGGGAAAGGGTCCCGAGCCTTCTGTCAAGATGCGGTGGAGCAAGTACGACAAATAGAGTCTGTTCTGATTTACACTTAAGTCCAGAACAGAGGTAGCTGATGGATTTACGAGCTAACCATGAAAACCGTGGCTGGATTCACAGCGCTCCTCATCTCTTTACAGCTCGAGAGACCTTAAGTGACAGGCTCATTTCTTTAAGAGGGCGTTCTAGAATTCAGTACCTCTACAAACAGCCACGAGTGGGTATTCTGTGGGAGGGGGAGGAGTTCCCATCCTGGGAGACCCTTCGGGTGCTCAGTGCCTTCGTAACGAGAAGATTCATTTAAAAGGCAAAAACCCACAAACTAAAATGTGGTCAAACTGTTGCTGAGAGTAGGGGTGACGTATGAGGTGAAGGAAACAGAAGTGTGTGGTTGACTAGCTGGTTTCACGATGAGTTATGCTACTTCTCCAGAAAAGATCTACCCTCAGTTACGTCTCACTATTGGGCAGCATCGGGAATGGATTCAGCCACGGTCACATGTCTCATCTTCGTTGGCGCCCAGGCTTCTCATTCCATTTTCACAGCCGCAGCCCCGTCATTTTGGGGGGGCAAGAGGAGGAGGGTCCAGGTATCTGTCGTTGTGTGATAACTGACCCAACCCAGTGACTTAAAGCTGCCATTCCTCACCCCTGCCTGGCGGGTTGCCTGGGGTCCACGGGGCACTTCAGCCCGTCTTCTTTGGGACGGCTGACCTGGCGGTTAAACGGCCAATCCCCGGGCGCCATAACTGCTACGTGGAACAGTGGGGCCTCTCTTTCTTTCTGTGGTCTCAGATGTGGTAGATGGACTCCTCCATGTGGTAGCTGGACTCCTTAAATCAGGGTTTGGGAAATTTTTCTGTAAAGGGCCAGAGAGAGCAAATATCTTTCACTTTGTGAATATGGCCTCTGCGTTCAGCTCTCCTGCTGTAACACAGAAGCAGCCACAGACACTACATGAATGCATAGGCATGACTGTGTTACAATAAAACTTTATTTACAAAAACAGGCATCAGGGGCCAGATTTGTCTGAAGGCTGTAATTCCCTGCC
Organism: Callorhinus ursinus; assembly: GCF_003265705.2. Lineage (NCBI taxonomy): Eukaryota > Metazoa > Chordata > Mammalia > Carnivora > Otariidae > Callorhinus > Callorhinus ursinus. Next base: position 17,852,355 of record NW_027397090.1, read on the forward strand.
TTACACGGTCACCTAGGACTCCTAAAAGCACAAAAGCAGACTCTGCTTCCAAGTCAAGTCTTAGTCCTGGAGCAGGCACAGCACTGCCTCTTAAGTGGGTCACAGGGCCAGCCCCGACGTGGTGTTGGGGTGGCTGCGGAGGGCAGCTGGGGGCAGGGACCCTGGGCATCTCTGGAGATAACACTCCTCCCCGGGGGTGGTAGGGAGGGAGATGCGAGATTCCACCTTGGTGACTGGTTTTAAGGAGGCATTAGGGTGACATCCCCCGTATTTAAAGCAAGGCCTGGAATTCTGCCCTAGGCCTGCCGCGTGTGTACCTTGCTGTGAGTTACTAGGTGAAATCTCCGGGCCTCGATTCGCGCCTGGTAAGTGCGGCGCCCCCGAGATGAACGGAAGGACCTGTGCTCATAGGATTTCACGGTGAATGCGGTCTCCTCTGCCTGCCTCCTCTCGTGGGGTGTTTTGTACTTGGATACAGGAAACAGAAATGCGATGTGATGGTGACTCTTGGAGGTAGTGGTCACTGGGGCCGCTGGGACATGGTGTCTTGTTGGGGTCCAGATGGACCCTGCCTGGTGTTCTGCCTTCTCCCTGTTCAGCTGTTCCTCAGGTGCCCCGGGCTGTCATATTGACAGAGGTGTTTCCATGGGTAGCTTCTAGAGCGCTGAGAGCACGTGGGGGAACTCCAGTCCTCTAAATCTTGCCCACAGAATTTTGTAAGCCTCCCCTGTCCTGCCTCCAGGTATCGCTGCTCCATAGCACCGTCAGTGTGCATGTTTTTATAGCAAATTGGATCATGGTGCTCCCTTTGGATGATCTCCTGACTGCTCTGCACTGCTTCAGACTGCGGTTTCCTCCGGGCTTGGTGCTCCAACCTCCCTGTGTCCTGGCTTCGCCCACCTTCCCACCCTCCCATGCACACTGCCATGACCCGGGACTCTTCTGTATTCCCAAAGGAAAGGAGCCACCCTAAATCCTCCGGCCCGAGACCCTCCCCCCATTGAAGGTGATTCTTCAAATCCCAACCTAAATGCCACTTCTTCCAAGACATTCTTCCTCATTCCCCTTAGTTGCATCAAGTGCTCCTTCCTGGGGGCGCCTGGATGGCTTAGTTGGTTAAGCGTCTGCCTTCGGCTCAGGTCATGGTCCCAGGGTCCTGGGATCGAGCCCCACATGGGGCTCCCTGCTCAGCGGGAAGTCTGCTTCTCCCTCTCCCTATGCCCCTGCTTGTGTGCTCTGTCTCTTGTTCACTCTCTCTCTCAAACAAATAAAATCTTAAAAAAACAAAAAAAAAAATAAAAAACAAATGCTCCTTCCTTAATGAACCCAAGCACAAAAGAGAGAGAGGGAGAGAGGGGGAAGAGAGAGAGAGAGTGAGAGAGGGAGAGAGGCAGATCCTAGGGATTTTACTGACCCTGAGTGCATCCCCATGTAAACCCATTAGAACACTCTCACCTCCATGGAATGCAGGCTAGGTTAACTGAAAATCCTAAGTGATCAGATCCTTCATGATTCATCTCTGGCCCGGTGAGCAATCTTGTGCCTGACAGGAGAGTTTCTGAAGTGGTTCCCAAGCTGCTTGCTGGCCTTTCCCAGGTAGGGTGTGTTGGGGGTGGGGGGGTGCATGAACGGCCAGGCCAGCAGTGGAGTCCCATACTGCTCTCCCATTTCCCCCAGACTGTCTCATGGATCCATGCAGAGGTTGAAACGAAAGCAAAAACAAAGATACCAAGGCAGCTGGCTCTTCTTTGTCCCGGGGCAGCTCTGCCTTGGTGGCAGCTAGGGAAGGCGTGGTAAGAAGGCCTCTCTGCCTGGGGCTGGGGAGAACATAGGCTCCCGCTCTTGTTTTGTTTTCTAGGAGGAGGTCTGGGCCAACTGCCGCCCCTCCTTCTCTGAGCCGGGCTGAGGCAGGAGAAGGGAGTGGGGCTCTGGCCGCTGAGCGGGTCCCTGGTCCCTGCGGGGGAGGTGGAGTGAGGCCAGGCTCTCACAGTGACTGGGGCAAGGGGCTGGGGTCAACTTGGGTCACGCTGATGAATGTGAAATAGTACGACCTGGTGATCTCAGCTGGAATAGCAGCACCAAGGGGTCTCCGGCCCCGGGGGTCAGTCCAGACACATAGACCCTTCGCAGGTCGCCCTCCCACCCCCCACCCCGTGTGCACCAGACCCAGCCAGATGACCTGCCAATTTCTGCGGATTTGCCAGCGGGAGGACAGTGCTCACAGGAGACCTTCAGGTGGGGGCGGGCAGCCTTCACTGGTGGTCCGGGGACATATCACGGTGGTGGTGTTAAAAATCTAGATTGCGGCACCTGGGTGGCTCAGTCAGTTAAGCATCTGCCTTCGGCTCAGGTCATGGCCCCGGGGTCCTGGGATCGAGCCCCGCATCAGGCTCCCTGCTCGGCGGGAAGCCTGCTTCTCCCTCCCCCACTGCCCCTGCTTGTGTTCCCTCTCTCCTCGCTGTGACTCTCACTGTCAGATAAATAAAATCTTTAAAAAAAAATGTAGATTGGGATCCATTAACAGGCCATGAAAGTAATCTATAGGCTATGACTTACATTTTTTTTTTTTAAATGGGAGCAAAAGATCTGAGTAGACATTTTTCCAAAGAAGATATATATGAGTGGCCAGTGGGAACATAAAAAAGATGCTCAACATTACTAGTCATTTGGGAAGTGCAGATAAAAACCACAGTGACCTCTCACCTCGTGCCTCTTAGAACAGCATCACCAAAAGGACAACAGGTCCCAGTGAGGATGTGGGGGGGCAGAGCCCTTGTGCCCTCTTGGTGGGAATGCAAACTGGTACAGCCACTGTGGAGAACAGCGTGGGAGCTCCTCAGAAAGTTACACATAGAGCCACTCTACGATCCAGCAATCCCAGTTCTGGGAATGTATCTAAGAGAAACGAAAACAGGATTTTGAAGAGATCTCTATACCCCCCTGTTTGTAGCAGCATTTTTTCCAATAGGCAAGACATGGAAACAAACGTGTCCGTTAACAGATGAACAGATAAAGAAGTTGTAGTGTATGTACATCATGGAAGATTACGCAGCCATGGAGAAACGAGGAGTTTCTGGCATTTGCGACACCACGGATGGATCTTGAGGGCGTTACGCTAAGTGAAGTTAAGTCAGACAGAGAAAGACAAATACCGTGTGATCTCTTATATGTGGAACCAAAAAACAAAATAAAAACCCTAAAGCAAAAGACAGCCAAACTCCTAGAAAAGAGATGGGATTCATGGTTCCCAGGAGCAGGGTGGGGGGAGGGGACATGGGAGGACGGTGGTCACAGGTACAGACCTGCCGTTGTAAGGTAAACAGGAGCTAGGGATGTGCTGGACGGCGCCATGACCACAGCTGACACGGCTGCGGGACCCCCGGGCAAGCTGCTCTGGGAGAGTGGATCCTAAGTGTCGTCGTCACCAGGGGAGATTTTGGGGCTTTTTTTTTTTTTTTTTGCTTTTTCTTTTCGCTGCATCTGTGAGGTGATGGACGTTCCCCACACTTATCGTGGTGACCACTGCACAGTCTATGCATGTGAAACCATTGCACTCTGCACCCGGAACCCATACCTTGACGCACGTCAGTTCTGTATCTCAGTTTGCGAGAAAAAAAAATGAAGCAGAATAAAAAAATAAAATAGGACTTTTTTTGTCTGAAAATGTTTCCACTTTCTCTGTCTTCAGACCTATCATATGGCATCAAAAATCCTGCTTCAGAAGCACTAGGCTCCAAGCTCTGTGTACCTCACATGCTCTTTTCTCTCCCTTCCTTGGATGTCTCACCCTCTCTTGGGTGTCTCCTTCCTAGTCCCTAAAATGAGCATGTTTGGAGTTCTTACCGCTTCCGTGCAGGCTCCCTGGGTGCCTTCTGGAGCCATCTTTCCCCTTCCTGGCTCTGTTGATCCTGGCCCAAGCTGAGTCCCGGAGCCCCCAGCCCCAGCCCCTCCATGCACAGCCTGCCACACATGCCCCATGGATGCCCCCATGGGCCGCACCTGAGCACCTCCTCCTCCCGGCCCTCCTGCTTCCCTCCTGCACTCTCCAGCTCGGCGGGGAGAGTCCCGTGCCATCCCTCAGCTTCCCACACCCCAACCTAGACTCCTCATGTCCATGAAACTCTCCCCGGGTGCTGTCATTTCTGCCTCTGTGCTGTCGCTCTTCTCTCTGGCCCAGGCCCAGCCCGGCTGGGAGCAAAGTCCCACCTCAGGTGGGAGACCCCGGGGCTGCCACACCGGCCCCTTGCCACCTGTCTCACCAGCCTGCCACACTGCAGAATGCTCGTCCTCCTTGATGCAGATCCGGCCATCAGTGCTCGGGCCACTCGTGAAAGGGACGTGGACCCATGGGCAGCTGGGGCCCAGGATCACAACCACCATTGTTGTAAAGTGTGAGGGCGTGCCCTGCTCTGGGGCAAGGGTCTTGGGGCCCCACCTTGTCCATGTGATCAAGTTAGCACCCCTGAGAGCTGCACCAGCATCCTGAAGACACAAAGCTGAAGTGGTCTCAACAAACATGTTTAACCTGAATTTCGTGGAGGCTTCAGATTACCTTTCAGTTTACAGGAGACACAGGGAATAAAGAAACAAACCAAATGGTGCCAAAGAAAGCAATGAGACAAATCCAACGTGTGGGATGAACCATGGGCATTCTTCAGCCTCCCAAAGGCCCGGACTCTGCAGGAAGTCAACGTACCAGGGAATAGCATGGTTCTAGATTCTGAGGGATGCAGGGACCCAGCCCCCAGACGCTGTGGGGGAGCTGAGGTGGTGTCCTGGAAACACTCTCCGCTGACTCTAAAGGACATTCTGGGGACAGGCTGGGGACATTTGAACATGGATTGGGCCTGGCATGGTAGTAGGGGGTTCGTGTCCGTTTTGATCGGTGTGATAACGCTGGGATAAGGTCCTCATTCTTCGGTGCTGACAGTGTGGGGGTCAGAGGCCCTGACGTCTGCTACTTGCTTCCAGATGACTCAGTGAACAAGCAAACACAGAGCACCCCAAGTGCCCACACAAGCAGTGCAGGAAAATGTAAGCAGTCATCGAATCTACTTCTTGCGATTTTCAGGTATTTCCTATTTTTCCAACTTTTCCGTATGTTTGAAATTTTATAGCAATAAAACGTTGGGGGGGAAATAAAATGTATATGTAAAACTAGCCTGCTGCTCCTAGGCCTCAGAGTAAATCCTCAGGCCTTCCCCTGGCCTGACGGGCCCCCATAACCGCCCTGCTGACCACCTGCACCCCTCCCCCCTCACCCTGGGCCCGCAAGCTGGCTGCCTCTCTTTCTTTCAGACCTTTGCTATGTTGCACTTTGCTGTGGGCTGGGGAGCTATGTCACTCAAGAATCGGCCCTCCTGGCTGCTCTGAAAAGCAGGGCCGGCTGTGACAGCAGTTAGGTGCTGCCGAAGCTGCTGAGCTGGGAAAGCTGTGCCGTCAGGGTCTTCTGGAAGTGATTTTGGGCCCTGGTCTTCTTTTGAGTTGGTCAGAACAAGTCTGCACTGGAGAGAATGGCAGAAGGCTTTCTGATACCTCTAGTCCTCCTAAGTTAGAGGGTGGACCCACTTCAAGGCTTGATACAACTGCGGGCTTTTATTTGCATTGCTGAGTAGAAGATGATTCCAATTTATCTGGTATGTAAACAAAGTAGAATATCAAGATCTTATTCTTATTGGCAAGCAAGGAAGACAACACTGGAGCAGAAGGACATATTTGTGCATAGATAGTTGGATGGACAGATGATGGATAGCTAGATGGCTCGGCAATGGGTGAGTGCATGGATGGATGGATGGATGGATGGATGGATGGATGGATAGTTGGCTGGATAGATAGATGGATGAATGGATAGAAAGATGGGTGAGTGCATGGCTGATTGATGATAGATGGATAGAAGGATGGATGATGATGGATGGGTGGAGAGATGACAGAATGATGGATGGATGAGTGCATGGATAGATGGATGGGTAGGTGCATGGATGGATAGATGGATGGATGAGTGCCTGAATAGATGGATGGATGGGTAGAAGGATGGATGAGTGCATGGATAGATGGATGGGTAGGTGCATGGATGGATAGATGGATGGATGAGTGCCTGAATAGATGGATGGATGCGTAGAAGGATGGATGAGTGCATGGATAGATGGATGGGTAGGTGCATGGATGGATAGATGGATGGATGGATGAACAGAAGGATGGGTGAGTGCATGAATGTATAATGATAGATGGATAGAAGGATGGATATTAATGGATGCATAGATGGATGGATGGATGGATGGATGGATGGATGGATAGATAAATGGGTGAGTGCCTGGATGGATACATAGATGGAGGAGGGGGTATACGTAGATATAGATACAGATCTGTGTATATTAATCCTGGATATGTTAATTTCTATAAAATGAGAGGATATCTTACTTACAGACTTGTGTCTCAGCCCTCTAAATGTCTGCCTGAAAATCACCTAGTTTTCTAAAGATAATTATTTTGCCCAGGTACCATTTCATAATGGCCTAAGCTCAGGCATATCTCAAGAGTTTCCCTTTTGGGGTTTTTGTGGCTCAAGAATGAAGTCATTGCATTTGGGATTATTGTTGCTTTAGCTTCAGAATCTCCACTTCTGAAGTGTGAGAGATTTGGCTTGTGGATCAACTTAGAGATCCTGGGGTGTCCTAGATCACCACCTGAGGGTCATACCTGTGCACTGATGAATATCTGGTGGTAAGTGTCCGGCTGTAGGCCCAGGAGCAGGAAGGTGAGGCTAATTTCAGTCTCCCTCACGGTGGGAGCAGAGCCAGGTCACAGGGAACTAAGGACTGGACAGCTGACCCAGTTGGCACCACTGTGGCCTATCCAAGGATATACTTGCAGGAGCAGGGAAGGAGAGTGGGTGGGGGGCTGGGAGGGAAGTCTTTCCACAAATGGAAGAGGAGTATGGGTCATGTGTGGACAGCAAGGATGGGAAGAAGTGGCTTCGTCAGGGAAGGCCTGAACAGCCAAGGAGCTGGGGTTTTAGGGAGGAAGCAGGAGAAGTGTTTTGGAGGCTGTGATGGGGAGTTTCCCGTGTCATTCTGGCTCTACTACCAGCTAATCAATCAAACACCTATCTGGGTGCTGCTCTGGAGGTATTTAGCAGATGCAGTCAGCTGACTCTAAGGAAAGGACATTACTCTCGATACTGAGGGTGGGACTCATTCAGTCCATTGAAGGATTAAGAGAAAAAACACTGAGGTTTCCTGAAGACGAAATTCTGTCCCAAGACTACAGTGTCATCTGCTGCCTGAGTCCCCAGCCCGCCCTCAGACTTCGGACTTGCCAGCCTCCCAAGCACGTAAGCCCATTCCTTGAAGTAAAACTCTTCATCTCTTTCTCTCTCTATCTTTATGTCTTATCTACATCTGTATTTAAGTCATGTATCTCCTATTGGTTCTGTTTCTCTGGAGAGCCCTGACCAAATAGAAAAGGGACCTCGTTCCTGACTGCGGGGTGGACTGCAGAACACCCCAAAACAGTCTGAATTTGGGAGATGTGCAGCCTGAGTAGCCCCGGGCTTTCCAGGCCTCAACCCTTTCATACGCGGCTAACTTCTTTCTGGAATTTGCCCATCACTCCATCCGTGCATTCAGCCAGCAGGCCTGTAGCTGGCACTTCCTATGGGACGGGAGCTTTGCTAGACAGCGGAGATATTTCAGGGAAACAATGCAGTGCACTGCCCCTTCCCCTTTGTCTCACTTCTTGGCTTGCTGGTTGAGACCTTGTTGAAATTCTGGCCCCCAGGAGACTTCCCAACCCCTTGGCCAGTCTCTGGCACTACAGCACCCAGCCCATCTGGTGTCCATGACCCTGTGTTCTAGGTGTTCTAGGTGCTGGTTAGTATGTCTACCTCATTGGCTCTACTGAGTGGGACTTTCCTCTAGAAGTTTCCTAATGGATCCTGCAATACTATCTTGTTCTTGCCCCCAGACTTCTATGCTAGTAACTGCATGTTTATGAACTCCCTTTATTTACACGTACATTTCCTGTATGGAACCATAAGCAGCCGAAAAGCAGATACTGGATCTCTCTTGTTGGGCCACTCAAGATACACTGGTTATTCTACGGTGACAAGAACCCCTTCAGTTAGGAGACTTCTTCTCTTGCTCATGCTGTGTGTCCACCATGGGCTCATGGGGGGCTTTGTTCCTTGTGACAGTCACTTGGTCACCTAGGCTGATGGGATAGTTGCTGCCTCCAGTGTGGCCGTCGCCAAGCAGAGGGAAGGAGGCTCTAGAGGAGAAAGACCCCACTCTGGCAATGACATGTTCTGGCCTCAAGGGAGACACACCGCTCTGCTCACAGCCCAGTGGCCAGAGGCAGTCATGCGGCCCACCCGTCTGGGGGCATCAGGGTGTGTCATCCTACATATGCTCAAGTTAGACAGTTGGGGATATATGGTGAACAACATTAATCCCTACCCACTTTGTTTGATCCTATAACTGCCTTGATCCACGAGCATCTCAAAAGTAGAAGCTAAGATAATGCATCTGTGTGGCCCAAACATCCAGCAAAATGTCGCCTCCTAAGTGCTTCATCAGTTGTCGATAACTGAATGATAGGAAGCGTATGCTAGCCTCTTAGCTATGCCGAGGGTTTCTGGGGCATAAGTGACTGCTGTGTTCCCTATGGGGGATCCTCTTTCTCTCTGGGGGTGCTTGGCCACTGCTTAGCTGTTCAAACTTATGTTTTGACCTCTAGGGAGGGGTGTCCCCATGACCCAGATGCCACCACTGTCCTGGTGGCTGGTGCGCTGGAGGCCCCGACGCTCAGGGCCCCGGAGCAGTCAGTCCTCAGGTATTCCTCCAGTGGCTGGCTCTGTTGCAGCCACACAGCATTGCCCCATGTGTTTCTGTGTCCAAATTTCCCTCTTCCTGTAAAGACACCAGTCCCATTGGATTTAGGTACCAGGAGTAGAACAAAGGCACAAGACAAGAACAGGAACAAGACAGCTAAACTATGCATCTGGTCAGAGGCTCAATGTCACCTTTATAAGGGCATCGAATTGTTCCAGATGCACTTTGTATGTTTTCTCTTTTGCCTTTCCAACCCATCAGTGCATACAGATCAACCGACATCTTCTCAAAATGGTTGGTCCGCATGAGCTCCGTGCATGTGCTTGTGTCTGAGTAGGCATACAACACACTGTGGAGCCGGGCTCCCTCCGGCACCTGCTGGCTTCTCGTCTCCCAGGGGTCCTGCCGGGTCATGTGTCCTGCTGTCTGGTCAGCTCTGCTTCATTTCTGAAAGCACTCCATGGGTCTGGAGTAAATGCAGATCCAAAAATTGTAGACCCATCATGCAGAAGCCAACTCCAAATAGTTACACAGTACAGGGATCAGAATTAAAGTAGACCCTGGGAGCCATGTCTCTAATGTTGTTTTTGTAACTTTTCCATTATGGAAATAGTCAATGTTCATGAAAAATTTTAAATCTAGAAAATTTCAGAAACAAAAGTTTTAAAATCATGGTTAACAAACTGATATTTTACTCCTACCTCAGGTGATTTTTTCCAGTGCTTAAATTTAAAAATTTTAAAAAGTAGGTAAATGCATGAAAAAGATATACTACTCTTTGAGGGAAAGAAAAAAAAGCTAGAATCTGCTGACAGTTAATTGAGAGCAACAAGAGATCCAGCTGGAAAAGTGCTGGAAGGGGCTAGAGGTAGTATACTTAAAAAAAAAAAAAAAGGAGTAAACAGAAACTTGATAAGCCATTTCAGAACTGCAAAGTTATGGCCATTAACCAATACTGTTTAAGCTAAAGGTAAATTACTCACTCACCCAGGATTCACTTAGGAATAAAATTAACCCCAAAATGAGTGGGAATCTCAAAAGGCCTTTGAGCACCCAAATCAATGTCACTAAGATCCATGTTCTGAAGTCTGTGCATTTTTTTTTTCAATCAAGGGAGATGCCCTGCTGATCCTCGTTCTGAGGGCTGGTTTTAGCTCATTTCCCACACATTTCTAACAAGACTTATGTTAGGGTCCTACAGTTAGAAGTCACAAACTGGAGCACAGAAACCCCAGTCCACCACAGGCGGTTTGGCCATACGCAGAACATGGCCCCAAGAGAGCCCAGGGAAAGATGACAAAAGAAAAGAAAATGAATAAATAGCACAAATAGCAAAGAATAAACAGCACAGGGGCAAGAAGATGCATCCCTGTGCCTGAGCACATGTTCCCAGAAGGGAAAGCAAAAGAGGCAGCCGGGTGAGGTCCTTCCTTCCCCGGGGGGTGGGTGGGGGGAGTCCTGAGACAGCAGGAAACTCGAAACTTCCTGAAGAATTTGCTTCTCAAAGTTTGATCTTGTTTGATTTGTTCTCTTGTATTTTTCATTCTATCATTTTTAACATTTGTACTGAGCTCTGTTATTACACCGTACAAGTTACCCGTTGAAAGCGTACAATTCATTGTTTCTGGTATAGTCACGGGCTTGTGGAGCCATCTGATCTTACAACGTCGTTGTCCCCTCACAAAAAGAAACCCCATATCCTTTCCACCGTCAGACATTACCCATCCCTCCCACCAAGCCCTAGGTGACCACTAGTCTAGTTTCTGTCTCTATAGATTTGCCTGTTCCAGACATTTCCTATCAATGGACTCATACAGTTTGTGATTGGCTGCTTCCACTTAGCATCATGAACTCAAAGTTCATCCAAGTTTTGTCTTTATCTGTACTTCATTCCTTTTAATTGCCAAATAAATAGAGATGATACATATAATATAATATATCCTACTGAATGGGTATATCACATTTTATTTATCCACTCATCAGTTGATGCAGATTTGAATTGTGTCTCCTTCCTGGCTATTATGAATCATGCTGCTATGAAGAGTTTTTGCGTGTGTTTCATTTCTCTTGAGTAGATTTGGAGGAGTGGACTGCTGGGTCATATGGCAATCCTGTATTTAACATTTTGAAGGACTGCCAAGTCATTTTAAAAAGTGATTGCACCACTTCACATTCTTTTGAGCAATAAATATATGCAGGTTCCAACTTCTCCACATCCTTACAACCCTTACTATTGTATTGATTCTAGCCACCCGAGCCATGTGGGTTTGATGTGTATTTTCCTAATGGCTGATGACATTGAGCACCTTTTCATGTGCTTACTGGTGTTTGTACTTTTTTTTTGAGAGTGTATAATTAAATCCTTTTCTCACTTTTCAGTTAGATTGCTTGTCTTTGTATTGTTGAGTTGTAAGAGTTCTTTATATATTCTGGATAAAAGTCATGTGTATATGATCATGTCCCATTCTGTGGGTTGTCTTTTCACCTTCTTGAGAGTCTTGTTTGCAGCACAGAAATGTTTAACTGGGTGACGTCCAATTTTTTTTATGTTTTCTTTTGTCACTTGTGCTTTTGGTATCGTATTTAACAAACTATTGCATAACCCAGGGTCACAGAGATTTTACTCCTGTATTTCTCTGGAGAGTTTTATGGTTTTAGTTGTTACATTTGTATCCGTGGTCCATTTGAGTTAATTTTTGTATATGATGGGAGGTAGGGATCCAGCTTCATTCTTTTGCATGTGGATATCCAATGGTCCTAGCACCATCTATGGAAAAGAGTATTCTTTCCACCACTGAGTGGTCTTGGCACCCTTGTCAAAAACAAATTGATCCATAAATGTACAGATTTATTTCTAGACTCAATTCAGTTTCATTAAACTATATGCCTATCCTATGCTAGTACCTAGATCTCTTGGTTGCAGTAGTTTTATAGTATGTTATGAACAGAGAAATGTGAATCCTTCAAGATTGTTTTGGACATTGCATCCAAAATTTTAAAGAAAATTAGTTATAGAACAATCAGATGTGTCTTCATAGCTGCAACAGTGGGCATTTATTACCAGACTGTCATGTGGTAGCCATAGTGCCAGCAACTCCACAAGAACCTTGGTTTATAAATTCCACACAATAGGGCGCCTGGGTGGCTCAGTTGGTTAAGCGACTGCCTTCGGCTCAGGTCATGATCCTGGAGTCCCGGGATCGAGTCCCACATCGGGCTCCCTGCTCGGCGGGGAAGCCTGCTTCTCCCTCTGACCCTCCCCCCTCTCATGTGCTCTCTCTTTCTCTCTCTCTCTCTCTCATTCTCTCTTTCAAATAAATAAATAAAAATCTTTAAAAAAAAAATTCCACACAATAGTCCTAAGATTCAGAGGATGAAGTAACTTTCCTAAGTTCTGTGACTCAGTTTGAAATATATATTTGGTTTCTGCCCCCAGTTCCTGACACAGAGTTCCTAAATCCCTTGAAATTTCATGGGTGATAAGAGTATCTTTTATTCTAACGAGGCAACTCTTGGTGGGCTCCTGGATAGTTTCAGGATGGCGTCTGGTCACCAGAATGACCAAGTCATGATTAGAAGCTTGGAATTGTCAGCCCCACCCCAACCTCTGGGGAAAGGAGAGAGGCTGGAGATGGAGTTAATGATTTCTCGTGGCTACATGCTAAAGCCTCTATGAAAATCTTCGAACTGTGGGGTTCTGGAAGTTTCTGGGTTGGTAACAACATCCTCATCCCAGGAGGGTGATGCACCCAACTCCAAGGGGAACAGAAGTTCCTATGCTTAGGACCCTTCAGACCTTGCCTATGTACCTCTTTTGTATTCTTTACAATAGCATTTATAATAAATTGGTAAATATAAGTGTTTCCCTGAGTTCTGTCAGCTATTAGGGCAAATTATTAACTTGAGGAGTGAGTCGTGGTAACCCCCAATTTGTGGCCAAGTTGTACAGAAGTGTAGGTGAACCAGGGACCCACTATTTACAAGTGGCATCTAGGAGTGGGGGCAGTCCCATGGCTCTGAACCCTTCACCTATGGGGTCAACATTCACTCTGGGTAGTTAGCATCAGAATCGAATTAAATTGTAGGATACCCAGTTGGTGTCCATTGAAAACTGTGTTTCTTGGTATGGAAAACCCACCCATTTGGTGGTCAGAAGTGCTATGAGTAAAGGACAGTTTCTTGTAGGTCACACAGCTGAGCAACAATGGGGCGAGAATGGGAAGCCTGTCTGTCTGTCTGTCTGCCTCTGGAAACTATACTCTTATGGTACTGCTTCCCCATAGAAGAGTGCTGACCTTCAGCTGCCATTGGGAGAGGCAAGACAACACGCCAGTGTGAAAAAACAGTTAATGTGTTTTTTTATTGTCATAAAATTTATATTACATAAAATTTACCACCTTAATCATTTTTAAGTGTACAATTCAGTGACTTTAAGTACATTCACATTGTCATGCAGCCGCCGCCACCATCCATCTGTGAACTTTTCCATCTTCCCAAACTGAAACCATTAAACACTAACTCCCCATTCCCCTTCTCACCATTCCGGGCAACCCCCCTCTGCTTTCTGTCTCTAGGAATTTGACGAGTCTGGGTGGCTTATAGAAGTGGAGTCATAAAGTATTTGGTCTTTTGTTTCTGGCTTATTTCATTTAGCAGAGTGTCCTCATGGCTCATCCTTGTAGCGGGTGACAGCATTTCTTTCCTTTTCTAGGGCTGAGTAATATTCCATTGTATGGATAGACCTCATTTTGTTTATCCCTTCATCCAAGGATGGACACTTGGGGTGTTTCCCCCTTTGGGCTGTTGTGAATAATGCTGCTGTGAACATGGGTGTGCACATACCTATTCACGTCCCAGCTATCAATTCTTTTGGGTGAATACCCAGAGGTGGATTTGTTGGATCATAGGGTGATTCCATGTCTGATTTTTGAGGGAATGTTCAAACAGTTTTAAAATGCTACTTTTGAAAATACTCTCAGACCTGACAATATTTTGTTTTGACTGTGCTCAAGAAGAGAAATTTTTGTCATCTTGAGATGGATTGTCATCTTGAGATAGATTTTTTCTTTTTAAAATAATAAAGTCATCATTCGAAAGCAATTCTGGTGAATAAAATGAAGGATAAGGTTGAAGGTATGATTTGTGGAACAAAATTTAGGTGTGAGATTTCTCTTTTGTGTGTGCTTCCCAGGGAAGTGAGCAATATTTACTTTTTAGGGATGGTTAATTCCAATAAAAATGGTCACCAGAGGCAAGAGTAAGAAATACCTGAGCACCTGAACATCTACCTCACGGATCTGTAGGAGACTTGAATGGACAATTCAGAATATTCACCTCACACAGTGCCAGCCAGGCACAGAGCGGGGGCTCCGCAGATGCTGGCCCCTCTCCTGTGTTATCCCAGCAGAGAGGAGATGTAGGCTGGGCGTCTGAAGGCAGAAGCCAGTTCTGTTAGAGGAAACAGCCCCAGATGACAGAGGTGTCATGCATGCGGCTCTCTCATCCAGGTTAGAAGCCACAGGTCACACACCAGAGATGGCTCAATGATGAAGTATCCTGTTAAGACAACTTGTTGAAACTGAGCAGCAAGCATCACATCTAGCAATGAAATGCTAAATCCCCTTTTCCCCTCCCTTCCATCCTTGTGAATAATACTTATCGAGAGTTTACTGTGTGCCAAGCTTGGGATATAATATAAACACAAAAACACAAACTCCTGCCCTTATGGAGCTTATGTCTAGTGAAATAAATGTAAAAAAAAAAAAATCACAGGAAATTTGAACCCTTAATTACAGATGATGAGATCATATATTCAGAAAACCTAAGGGCATTTGCTAAATGATAGAATATTTAAAGAGGTGGCTGGAAGCAAAATTAACTTACAAAAATCAACATCTTCTCTTTTTAAGTAGCAACTGGTTTTCTCCTGGGAGTGAGATAAAACATTGCCCCAAACATAAAATCCCTGGAAGAAATGAATTTTGTAAAAAAAAAAGTTCAAGGCACACCTGTAGAAAACTATAAAATCTTTTTTGTAAAATGTAAATTCATTTTCAGATAAAGGGAGACATTCAGCACATGTTTCTGGAAAGGAATGTCTAACTCTTAAAAGTACAAATCTCCAACAAATATATGTGTGTATATATCTCCCTATATTTTAATACAAAGCTAGATTCTGCATGTATACATTTCTTATAGGTCTAATCTACTGCAAACATTAATGCATTTTGTGTATTTATTTTATAGATGTGATGCAGTTCCAAATATAATCCCAATGAATTTTATTTGAATTAGCAGAGGTTATTTTAAATTTCCTAAAGAAAAATGAATGTGCAAGATTTGCCAGGAAAAGTTTAGGAAGAAGTGCGGCATTGGCGGCTTGCTCTCCCTACGTGCAGAGCTTCGTAGAAAGCTACTGGGACCCAAACAGAATAGAAGTGATGGGGAAAAAATGAAACAAATCAGTAGACCAGAAATAGACCCATATCTTAATATATAATAAAAGAACCATTTTAATGGAGTGGGTCATATTGGCCTTGCAGTAAACACCCACTGAACGAATGAAGGCACGTGAGGGTTTGAGACACAGGGTCTCCATCCGTGACTGGTGGGGATGGGAGTGCTAAACCCACTGTGAAGAGGCATCAGAGGATATTTACTAAACTAAAAGTCCTTATGTCCTTTGTCTTAGCCATTCCCCTTAGGGGCTCTTCTTCAGAAACAAGAGTGCCAACAGATAAGGAGGTAGTTATGTTTATGTGGCAGAACACTGGAAGTGACATGAAGCCATCCATAGGAGAATGGCTGATAAACTCCAGTACAATCAGAAGATAGGATGTTGGAATATTATGCAGCTCTTAAAGGGTTATACATCTATATATCTAAGACATATCCACAAGGAATTGTGAAACCGGGAAAGCCAGTTTCAGGATAGCACTTGTGAGATGACCCTGTTTCTTCATAAAGGTAGGAAGGAAAACCACACAAGTCTGTGCACCTGTGTTTTCGGAGCACGGAGAAGCGTGGAGAAGCACAGGGAAGCTGCCGGTCCATGGGTACCTGGTTGCCTCTGGGGTGGGATGGAATTGTGTGGAGGTGAACTGTTTACTGCTGTTTCTCTCATTCGTGTGCTTTCTTTAACTTTTTATGAGGAGCACTCATACTTTTGTCATTTAGTAAAACCCAGTAAGGACCCCTCTACATGCCCCTCAAATAAACAAATGGTCTCAGTTCTCCAGACAGTGGGACAGAGGTGGCTGAGTGCTCTTGATTCTGGCTGCCACGGGGCAGGAGGCTGGAGGCAGGGGGATGCACAGAGCAGATGACGATGGGCTCTGTGCAGGTGACTAGAGCGCCGGCCTGAGTGCATCTGGCCTGGGCCTCTATATCTGTATCAACATTAAAGTTTTTAAATTCATTTAAATTCAATTAATTAACATATAGTGTATTACTAGGTTCGGAGGTAGAGTTCAGTGATTCATCAGTCTTATGTAACACCCAGTGCTCTTCACATCACGTGCCGTCCTTCATGCCCATCCGCCAGTTACCCATCCCCCCACCCCTCTCCCCTCCAGCAACCCTCAGTTTGTTTCCTAAAAGATTAAGAGTCTCTTATGGTTTGTCTCCCTCTCTGATTTCATCTTGTTTTGTTTTTCCTTCCTTTCTCCTATGCTCCTCTGTTTTGTTTCTTAAATTCTACATATAAGTGAGATCGTATGATATTTATCTTTCTCTGATTGACTTATTTCACTTAGCATAATACCCTCTAGTTCCATCCATGTCATTGCAAATGACAAGATTTCATCCTTTCTGGTGGCCTAGTAATATTCCATTGTAGATACATAACAAATCTTTATCCATTCATCTGTTGAAGGACATCTGGGTTCTTTTCACAGTTTGGCTATTGTGGACATTGCTGCTATAAACATTGGGGTGCAGGTGCCCTTTCAGATCACTACATCTATACCTTTGTAGTAAATACCTAGTAGTGCAATTGCTGGGTCATAGGGTAGCTCTATTCTTAACTGTTTGAGGAACCTCCATACTGTTTTCCAGAGTGGCTGCACCAGCTTGCATTCCCACCAACAGTGTAAGAGGGTTCCCCTTTCTCATGCAGGAATTCAGCAAAGTGGCAGGATATAAAATCAGTGCAAAGAAATCAGTTGCATTTCTACACACCAACAACAACACAGAAGAAAGAGAAATTAAGGAGTCGACCCCATTTACAATTGCACCAAAAGCCATAAGATACCTAGGAATAAACTCAACTTTTAAATTTTGATATAATTTGAGACTTGCAGAAATGTTGCAAAAATATCTGAGGGTGACTGTATAACCTTCACACAGTTCCCTCCAATGGCAGCATCACACATAACATGGCACATTTGTCAAGAGTAAGAAATAATACTGGCACCATGAACTTCCCCTCAGGTCTCCCTACTTCCCCACATGGCATTTCCCGTTTTCTCCTTAATTCCCTCGAAGCTATGATAATTCCTCAGTCTTTCCTTGTCCTTCAGAACTTGACACTTTGAAGAGCCCTGGTCCAGTATTTTGGTAGAATGTCCCTGAGTCTGGGTCTGCCTGCTGTGATGATTAGATCGTGAGGTGATGCGGGTTGTCCGTGCCACACGGTAGGGGCACGTGATGTCAATACGTGTGATTATTGGTGGTGTTAACCTTGAGCATTTGGTACCTAATCTGCTGGATTTCCTAGTAAAAAGCAAAAAAAAAGAAATGTCATAAATTAAGTGTGAAAAGGTAAATAAATATTCATAAGAAATATTAGAAATTATAAGGTAAAAAGAAATAAGAAGCGGTAAAATTACTCTTTTGGCCTTTATAATTGGTAAAGACCTTGGGGGAGATCCTTTGAGACCGTGCAAATATCCTCGTTCTCCACAAACATTTGGCAGATCTTGCCTGCAATGGTGATTACTTTGGTGTTTGATAATAATTTTGTATTTTCCTCGTTCTTTCTGGCTTTATTAGTAGAAATGTTCTGTTGGGCGACCTATCTCTTCTCCCCTATTTACTTACGTGTTCTATTATTTATTTTAGTTAATATGGGCTCATGTACGTGGATTTTATCCTGTGCAACCCACACATCTTATGACAGGTTGAAATGAGGGGTTCCTGAGCTGTCTCACGTGTGTATGAGAGAGAGTATAATGCAGAAGTGATATGCCATGTGAGGTTGAGGTAACACGTGTCATTGTGATGAAAATACAGAACTTGCTTTAAAAATGATAGGAATAGCTTTATAATTACGAAAAACTCCTTATCCTAAAAGAGGGTACATCACGTATACCATCCTATCCCATCTGAGGGTATCTATTCAAGGTCACAGGCCAATAAACATCTAATGGGGCTCCCTGCTGGAGGCCTTAAGAAAGCCTTGGAAGTGACAGATGTATTCTTTTCCCCCTGAGCAGAAAAGCACCAGAAAAACAGAAAGGAAGTGAAGGGCAAGCTGGTCCTGCTTGCTTCCCGGAGCTGCCATGCTGGGTTGGGTGCGCATGAGTTCTGGGTGAGCATCCTCACAGGGCCCCGAGCCTGTGGTGTCCACCTCATGGCGCTGTGAGACTGGGTGAGTCTTACGGCTGAGGAGGCACCTGGGGGGTGCCTGCTACATGGGCAGTGCCTGACCAGAGGCCCTATGAATTCAGTTATGGTCATTATTCCCATGTAGGCCAGTGGTGTCTGTGTCCGTCTGCTACCTGCCCCCCCTCCCAGGGTTAACGGGGCCCCTGCACCTGTGCCACTCCCATGCCCAATCCACACACAGGTGCGGAGCCCCATGCCGGCCTAGATCTGTCTGTGCACCTTCAGTACACACCCGTGCACAAGCACACACACGCGGGTCTCCCCTTCTGACCATAAGCCCCTTGGGGTTATGCTACGATGGTACCTTCTGTTTATTTTTTAACATTCTGGAACCTGTCACAGTGACTGGTCACTAAATGTTTGTCAATTTAAATAACTGGTTCCCTCGGGCCCAGTGCTGTCTGAAAGACCTGTGCGGCCACATCAATCACTGTAAATGTTCTCGTGGAAAATCTATCAAATCTTAAATAAACTTAAATGCATAAATATTCTAGTAGAAAAAATATTCAAGTAAATAAAAGGAATGGGTGGAATTGATTTAAAAAATTTTCTTGTGGTAAAATACACATAACATAAAATGTACAATTTGAGCCATTTTAAGTGTGTAGTTTAGTGGCATTAGGCGCTTTCCCACTGCTGTGCAGCCGCCACCACTATTCACCCCCAGAACTTCCCATCTTCCCAAAGTGGAGCTCTGTCCCAACTGAACGATTAAGTCCCCGGTCTCCCCGCCGTAACTACTAACCTGGGTCCTGCTTTCTGCTGATGACTCTCTGTCCCTCTCCTAAGAGGACTGGCACGGTCCTCATCCTTTTGTGATCGGCTTATCTCACTGGGCGTATTGTCTTCAAGGCTCATCCATGTTGCATTGCCTGGCAGGATCTCCTTCCTTTGTGTGAATACACCCTATTTTCTCCAACCTCTCATTCGTCTATTTGAAATTGATTTTAATAACATATACATCTTATTCAGCCTCACCTTGCCCACATACGAGCACTTCAGCATGTAGCCAGGGTCCACGTTATGCACGAGATGTTCCGCGTCCTTTGTTTCATGCCGTCTTTGGGCTCTGGTGTATTTGCACCTAGAGCACATCCCATTCAGGTGCACACAGGGACGCCCGCTCTTGGCTACCACGCGCGACTTGAGTCCGGGTTCCCTCGACGGAGCACCACCTCCTGGAAGTCCCACTAGCATCCATATGTGGAGATGTGTGGTCTGCTGCTGGGCAGCACCTCTGTGTGGCTTCTAGAGTGTTGTCCGGAGCGCAGGGGGGCAGGTGAGATGGATCTGCGTGGACCTCCACTTTGTCTTCCCCGGAGGGCAGAGGCTGGGAGGCTGAGTCCCGCGCTGCCGAGGTGCCGACACACCTGGGGTTCCTGAGGCTCCCTTGCAGCGTTGGCGGCAGAAGTGAAATCAGCCGTTGTTTCTGCTCGCCCGCAGAGAAGCGTTTGGTCTTCGTGGCAGTGTTGGTGTGGGACGGCGGCTCCCTTGCGGGCTGGCTGAGGTAGCTTGCTTCTGGAAAGCTGTTTAGTACCCTGCCTTAGAGTCATGACTACTTGAGGGAGCTCCAGTGAAGTCTGCCCTTTTTAAGACAGACACCAGGACAGGCTTGGAAACTATTACAGGCTGAATGTTTGTGTCCCCCAAAATTCATGTGTTGAAACCCTACCCCCACAGAGTGATGGTCGTGGGAGGGAGGACTTGGGAGGTAATTAGCTGAGAGCAGGTCATGGGGGTGGGGCCCCATGATGGGACTGTGCCCTCCAGGAGGGTGCTTGCTTCCCCTCTCTGTCTGACCCTCGACTTCCAGCCTCCAGAATGGGGAGAAAGAAGCCCCCCAGCCTGAGGCACCTCATTGTGACAGCCTCAAATGACTAAGCCAGAACCTTCTATTCGCATGAAGGCCTAGGTCTGCATACCAGGTACACAGTTTCATTAAAATACAGACGAGGCAGCAGCATCTCAGATAAGCCTGCCTGCTTTGTATGGTGCTCTGGGTTGCACTGGGAATGAAGATGTGTCCACTTGCCTGAGCAAGTCTGTGACGCTATAAACACCATACTCAAATTTTTGTCCAACTTCCTATGGGCAGCTTCTCCCATTACAGAAAGTACTGACTATTAGATCATAATTCAATTTTACAGTAATTTCAGGAGAGAGGTGATCTGAGGGCACAGCCCGTAACTCATGCCAACTTGAAAAATTGATGGAAAGAGGGTTGATCATGGCTTTTCGACACTAATACTGTGGGAGATGCCTAAAGGACAATTTCCTCTATGGACTATAAAGCGATTTAGGAAACCGATCCATAAATATTTTAGGAATAAATTTTTTATTTAAGAAGAAACGTTAATCTGTGCCTCCCATCCCCCACTCACCCCTCCCCCCGCTGTCAGCCACATGACTGGGTTGTCTCTCGGGGTTTTAATTTAAATGTGGTACACGTATGTCGGACTTAAGTGTTTCAAGATCGTGTTGCAGAGCCTCTTGAGAGACAAACACACTCTAACCGGTCCCACTAATGTAATATTTATGCTAATGCAAACCCTGTAAAGACAGCCGGGGCATCCCTTTGGACACTGGGTGAGTGAGCACCGGCAAAGCTGCACTTGACAAAGAGGGTAATGATTTCTGTAAGCTGAGAAACTTTGTGAGGCTGAGGGTGGGCTGGAGGAACGAGATGCTCTATGCTGCCCGTGCACCATCCCCCGAACATGTACAAACACACACATACACACGCGCTCATGTGTGATCATGTGCCCAGGCATACACCCTCCCACACACCTGCATACACGCACACCCGTGTACACATAAACACAGGAGATGAACATGCACACACACATTCCTGAACACACACATATAAGCATAGATACATGAAGGCATGAACACACACATACACCCGCGTGTAGTTTGCCAAGTGTTTGCCTGTATTTTGTGTACCTGTAGACGGCTGCTTTTAAAGACTGATGTTCACACAGGTGCTCAGGTGGTTGGCATGTGAATGCTGACCATGGAAGCTTCTAGGCTTCGTTTGGACCATGAGGCTGTGAGTGTGGCCACAGCTCTGAGCACCATGCATGCAGGCCTCACAGTGGCTCCATGAAGTGGTCACCTCACTGTTGAAGGACACGAGGCTTGGAGAGGCCCCATGGCGGGCTCTGGCCAACACCGGGAGGGCGGACTCAAGCCCCTGACCCCCTTAGCAAGGCTTCTTCAGAGTCCTGACCCCTCGGAGTCTGGGGCTGTCTGCTTGAGCCCTGGTAGGGCCGGAGCCATGGGTACGGGCCTCCGTGGCTCCGTCATTTGCTTTCCTCACATTCTCCACTGGAAACAAGAGCTGCCTGGGGTGTCCCTGTGAGACCAGAGTTCTGCTTCAGGAAAATATTGCCTGAGAATCGAGACAGGTGTGCAATGTGCTGCAGTCAAATCCACACCCAAGAGCTGCTGGTGGCAGGCGTGCCCTGCTGTCTGGTGGGATGTGTATTCGAGCTTCACTCCTTTGTTTAGGCTGGACACCTGCTTAGAAGGAAGCATGCATTTTAAATGGTATAAGAGAGAGTTAGCCCCATGAGGAACGTAAAACATAGCCCAGGGGAGGAAAACACAGAACCGCAGTCAGTAAATCCCTGAGCCCCAGCGGAATCATTCAAAGACTAGTATTTCCCTATAAATTTGTGAAGAATGAATTACTAACATAACATAATAAAATAAAAAAATAAATAGGAGGGAAAAAAAAGAATGAATTACTGATGTCTGTGCTAAAAGTTTCTGATATTGAATTACCATGACTGAGCTCTCACTTCTCCTTTTTTCAGCCTTAATTCCCACAAAATGACCAAAAAAAAAAAAAAAAGAAATTTTTTAGAAGAATAGGTCCTTGGTAATACAGGAAAGCAAGAGTGCCAAAAGCATAGGAGAGCTTTTGAACAATTTGTGGAAGACAGAATGTGGGCAGATGGATCAGATCCTATGGAAAAACAAAATTGGAGCAGAACAAATGCAGAAGCTGCTGTGAAGGCAGGAGGGCTGGGGAGCTAGGCCCAAGGTCAGTGTGAAACGGTGGGCAAACAACAGACATCGCATGGGCACCAGGGACTCAGAAAATGTCCCACCCATGGACCAGCTATGATGGATTCTTTAAAAAAGAACCATACGCCAGCAAAATGGAAATAAATACAAGAGAACCATAAAGACAACACAAAGTCTTGTGAGCAAACAGACTATAAAATGAATAAAGATGCCTAATGGTCATAGAATGGCTGCCATGGCTCTAGATGTTCTGTTCCAACATCCCAAGCAGAAGCAAAGATGTCAGCAAAGCCTCTGTTGACCAATGCTGGTCTAAACTTAAGCATGACTCATCTGCTAGCCTGGCCATATTACTACCCCTAAAAGACTCAGGGTGTGTGGACAAGTATAAGTGGAAGGGAATAGTGGGTGAGCCTGTTTATGCCAGGGTAGACAAAACTAAGAAAGGGCAGAGAAGATTGGAGTAGTGTAATTAACAGGCTTGATTATATATGTATATAAATCTGTGCACTCAGACACATTTCTGTTATGCCAGCAGAGACCACACCTTCTTTTCAAACACGAATGGAACATTCACAAAATTGTTGCTAAGGTAGAACACAAAGACTATCTTAAAAAATCCCAAAATGCAGAAATTATATTTGAAAGTTTGGTAAAATGGTTCTTTCAGGATTTAAAAACACCCTTTAAAATAAAAAGAAAATAAAAACTAAATTTATTAGTTTAATGGATTTAAGAATAAGTGTTAGTGAGAGTACCATATCAAACAATTGTCAGGGGAAAATTTGTAGCTCTCAATGCCAGTGTTAGAAAACAGGAGAGACCGAACAAGAATAAAAAGCCCAAAGATAGTAGAATAAGAAAATAATGAAAATAAAACTAAATATTAGTGAAAGAAAAAAAAAGATTAAAAAAAAACAAAATGAAAGATAATGCTTTGAAAATGAAAAATAATTTAAACAGATCTCTGACTACTCTGAATAAGCAAACAAAACAGAACAAAAACAATACACAAGTAAAAATGAAAACATTAGAAGCGTAAAATGTCCATCACTATAGTTTTGAAAAAGATTATAATTGAATACCACTCTATGTCAACATGCTTGAGAGTCTAGATGAAATATAATGGTAATCTGGGAAAACATAAATTATAGTAGAATCCCCCTTACCTGATACAGTCCAGATTGTAGGCAGTTGGTTTGATGAAGTGTGTCAAAGCTAGGAATCATCAAAAAAGGTCGTTACAGACCTCAAACATTTTACTTTATTTATTTTTTATTTTTTTATTGTTATGTTAATCACCATATATTACATCATTAGTTTTTGGTGCAGTGTTCCATGATTCATTGTTTGTGCATAACACCCAGTGCTCCACGCAGAATGTGCCCTCCTCAATACCCATCACCAGGCTAACCCATCCCCCCACCCCCCTCCCCTCTAGAACCCTCAGTTTGTTTTTCAGAGTCCATCGTCTCTCATGGTTCGTCTCCCCCTCTGACATACTCCCCTTTTCTTCCTCTCCTGTTATCTTCTTCTTTTTCTTTTTTCTTAAAATATGTTGCGTTATTTGTTTCAGAAGGACAGATCTGTGATTCATCAGTCTTGCACAATTCACAGCGCTCACCGTAGCACATTCAAACATTTTACTTTAATCAAAAACATAAAAACATATATTCACGCACCAGTCTTTTAATGTAGGTCAAAGCCTTTTCTTTGAAAGTGGGTCCGCTGAGTGGATACCCACAACATCTTTCTTATATGAACCACACCTATAATTCCGCTGACAATTTACAGTTTCGATTTTTAAAGTACAGAGTGAGAATGTTCACAGCTCATGTAATCGGTTGTGGAACCTTCTCCATCTGAGCTCCTCAAACTTTAATGTGTCTGAACATCTGTTCAGGACCTTGTTCAAATGCAGAGGGTGACTCAGAGGGTCTCAGTGGGCCTGATACTCAGCATTTCTGATGGGTTTGCAGGCGATGCTGGTGTTACTGGTCCATGGACCACATTCTGAGTAGTGAGGATTTGACTGTGTGTGATTTCTGCCCCCACCCATTATCTCCCATTGTATAAGCAAATTTAAATCTAAACCATTTCTTATATTCCACATATGAGTGAAACCATATGATAATTGTCTTTCTCTGACTGACTTATTTCACTTAGCATAATCCCCTCCAGTAGTGCAGAGGATCATAGGGGAAGGGAGGGAAAACTGAATGGGAAGAAATCAGAGAGGGAGAAAAACCATGAGAGAATCTGGACTCTGGGAAACAAACTGAGGGTTGCGGAAAGGGAGGTAGGTGGGGGGATGGGGTAACTGGGTGATGGGCATTAAGAAGGGTGCGTAATGTGATGAGCACTGGGTGTTATAAGCAACTGATGAATCATTGAACACTACATCTGAAACTAATGATGTACTCTATGTTGTTAACTGAATTTAAATTTTAAAAAAATTTTTAAAAAGAAATCTAAACCATTATGTTAGTGACGCCACCCTGTCGAGGTGGAGTCCTCCTAAAGCTTCAACTTTACTTTAAATCAAAGGAGCAGGAGAAAGTACATGAGTCCGTAGCCTGTTAGAGCCCCCAGCTTATTGTGAGAAAGCACCCACTGCTATGGTCTGAATGTTTGTGTGCCCACAAAATTCACATGTTGGAATCCTACCCTCCAAAGTGATAGTATCAGGAGGTGGGGTCTTGGGAGGTGATCAGGTTACAAGGGTGGAGCCCTCGTGTGGGATTAGTGTCTGTATGAAAGAGAGTGCATAGAATTCTTTCACCACTTCCTCCGTGTGAGGATACGATGAAAAGTCTGTAACCCAGAAGAAGACTCTCACCCAGACATGATGGTAAGCTGATCTCCCACCTCTAGCTCCCTGAACTGTGAGCAATACATTTATATTGTTTATAAGCCACACATTATGTTACAGCTGTCCAGATGGACCAAGACACAAAAGCCTTTGGTACCATGGGTATGTATGGGTTTTACCAAACTTTGGAGGAATAAATAGCCCCCACCTTATGTATCTCCAGTAAATAGAGAATGAGACATACATTCTAACTGTATGTAGCTAGTATAGTCTATACCCAAAACTAGAGACAGGACAAGAAAAAAAAAATCACAGATTTATTTCACTTATGAACCTAAACGTGAAAATCCTAAATAAAATGCTTCTAATTGTGTAATAAAGAAGTAAAATGTCATGAACAATTAGGGTTTATACCTGGAAAGTCAGGATGTTTCCATATGAGAAAATCTGCTGATAAAATTTACTCCCTTAGTGGAGAAAAACCATATATTCTCTCAACGGATATGAAAAATATTTAAAAATATTCAGCATTCTCAGGGCGCCTGGGTGGTGCAATCAGTTAAGCATCTGACTCTTGGTTTCAGCTCAGGTTGTGATCTCAGGGTCCTGAGATCAAGCCTGGAATCAGGCTCCATGCTCAGTGCGGCATCTGCTCGAGACTCTCTCTCCCTCTGCCCCTCCCCACTGAGCATGCTTGCGGGCCCTCTCTCTCAGATAAATACATAAATTTAAAAAAAAATATTCAACACTCTCTCCCAAATAAGTGAGCAATTGAATTAACAGAAAATATTTCCTTAACTTGGTAGAGGCCATCTGTCAGAAATCTACATGTGAGCCTTAAAGAGAAACATAAACAATTTGAATAAACAGTGAGACATACTATTCTTCTGAAGGGACAACTCAATATCATAAAGATTTCACTTCTTCCCAAATAACACAAATTTGTTTCAGCCAGAATCCAAATAAGATTTTTTTTGAGTTGGCAAGCTGAATATCAAGTCTACATGCAAAAGAAAGTGCAGAAGAAACATTCTGAAAAATTTGGAGAAGACAAGTAACAGATAGGAAGAAAATATTAGCAAGCAAAGGAATAGTATCCAGAATATATAAAGAGTGCCTACAAAATCATCAGAACAGTGAAAGGAGTGAAATAAAAAAAAAAAAAGAAATGGGTAAGATAAGTAGATGATTCACAGACAATGAAATATGGGTGGATAATAACACGTATGAAAATGCTCAGGTCTCGGGGAATTGCAAATGCCAATGAGAGTTTGGGTTTGGGGGCCATTGGATTGGAAACAACCTACATATTTGTCAACAGGAGAAAATTGTTAAATCAATTATATTTCATTCACATAAGGAAAAATATGTGTACATACATGTAGTTTGCTCCAAGACACGTGATGAAGAAATCATGAGGACCATTACATATCAAGTCCGTGCATCTCTACACGCCAGTGCCCAGCCCAGCCCAGGCCAGCCCAGACGTGCCCAGCTGTTAACTGTGGCCCAGAGACCAGCAGGGTGGGCCAGGAACCGCACCTTTTAAATTTGCTCAGGACACTAGTATATTATGTGAATCTTGGGCATGCGGGTCTATTAATAGTTTTTTTTTTTTTAAGTGCCCTTCAATGCCTTCTAGAAAATGAAAAATATTCTGCTTTTGCTGTTCCTTTATAGAGCCGTTCAGCGTCCAATGTAGATGTTTCTTTCTGAAGCATATCCAAGAACTCTTCAGCTATCAACTTTAGCATTCTGGCTCCGTAGAAAAATAACAATGCTATATTAAGTTCCCAGTGCCAAGTAGGTGGCCAAACCATATATGTGACATTCTTAGTTTTTCAACAAACTAAATATGCCTGAGGCACATTTCCTGAATGCTTCTTCCAACAGCAAAAGCATGAAATTATCAGCCACGCAGCAATTGACATTCCCAGAATGGCAGTTTGCATTCCAGTGGGGGAAGAGGCTCAGAGGCCCAGGCCCCTTCCCCGCTGTGGTGAGAAGTCTTCTGGGAAAGTCGTCCCATCTCTGGGAACCACTGTGCAACCGGTGCTCTGGTGGGAGGTGGTGAGGGCTTATCAAGAATCAATAAAACGAATTTGAAAGGAACAAACACCAAGACTTGATCCAACGTTAGTCCTCATTGTAACAACTTGTTTTGATTCTCTTGACTTTTTCCACCTCTAATTTTAGAATGGAATGAAATTATTTTTGAATGTGAGCTTATGAATTTCCTGGCCACTTTAAGCCTTTAAATATTTAGCACTTTCTCTCTCAAGAAAGAAGATACTCTAGTATCACGGAAATTCATAGCTCTGAATAGACACAAGTCGGTGACTTTTTATATACACAGGGTGCCAGACTCCAATTTGAAAATCTCCAGCAGCTTATCTGCAAGCAAGTTGAATCCAATGCTTCCTGACTCATTGTCTCATCAACATGCGAAGTTTTTGAAGAGAAACCCCTTTAACTCCTTGCCCGAGGGAGCCCTGGTGGTGGCGTGGCCGGTCTGTCCTCACTGTGCCCTGGGCGGGCAGCGGAACGTGGATGGGCCTCCGACATGGGAGTGCGGGTAGGACTCCAATATATGCCTCTCTTTGGTTGGTGTCTGACCCAGAAAACCAGGAACATTGCCAACATTATCAAGTCAGACTTTATTGTTTGTCCTTAAGCCAAGAAAACACAAAATGCCCTTTTCTTTGTTTACCATTCAGTTTTAATTTGATAATCCGCCACCACCCCAATCAACCTAATGCCAGGCAGGGTCCCTAGAGACCGAAATGCCCTTTCTACAAGCTAAGAGGTTAAAAAAGAACCAGAAATGTACCACAGAGCCTCATGGGGGGCAGGGCGGGGAGGTAGAAAAATAGGCAAAACATCTTTAAATGTGTGAGAAATCCTTAGACGTTAGGGTGCACGGAGGTCAGACCGTTTTCCTATCGAGAGGCCTGCCGCGCTCCCCCGCCTGAGGTCGGGCTGGGCCCGTCCCGGGGTTGGCACCGGATCCCGTGAAATCTCAGGGCACCATTTCGCTCCCCTGGCCACCCTGATCCATCACCCTCCCCGCCTGGCTGAGTCGAGGGGCCGCTTCAGCTGTGCTGGAGCTGGCCTTCCCAAATGGAATGCATTTCTCCGAGCGAGGCTTCGTTTTGTCGCTTCATGGCAACACCAAACACACTTGATTTCTATCTGCAGGGCTGCTTGTCCTATTTACTGTCCCTCCCTGGAGCTTAACCTCATTTAAAGGCTGACTTTCGTTTGCATGATGGGGTCACCCGAAGCCCCCTCCTGGCTAGCCCGCATCCAGCAGTCTGGTAGACCAGCGCATCGTCCTCTCTCCCGGGCCCCCCCGCACCTCAACCCCAAGACCCAGAGGCCAGGCCTGACGATTGGTGCGTTAGTTTCCACCCTGGAGCTCCTGTCTCCAGCCGGCGTGGCCGGTCCGTACTCAGCGTTTTACAACCAGCCCGTCTCAACATTCCTGAAATCCCAGGGAGAGTCTCAAAATAGAAAAAGAAATGAGAATTTAAATTAGAAACCACAGCCCCTTGCACAGCCTGCCAGCTTTGGGGGCAGAGGGGGTCCCACCTCCTCCTCCCCAGGACGGTCCTGGTTTTCTACACAGTGTTGCAATGTGGGAGCCACCCTTGGGCACTCGGGACTCAGGCACGCCAGACTCAGACGGGCCTGTTGGGAAGGGAAGCGGGTGTCTGGCGGCTGAGGCTGGGGGAGCGTCCCCCTGCCTTGTGAGGAGGGAGAAGGACGCCCGGGTCCCTCAGCACCACCTTCCTTCCAGCCACTGCCTAGTGAGAAGCAAGGGGCATACGGGGGTGGGAAATTGAGATTGGCTGATTCGCCTTCTCGTCTTGGGTCTGGGGTGTTCAGAGGAACTCGAGATGGGTCACACCACAGAAGAAAGTCACCTTTGCGGCTGGGAGGGGAATAACAGTTCTGTCTCTGCGTGTGGCCAGTGTCACCCAGTGGCGAGTGGCAGGGTAAGGCCCCAACCAGGGCTGCCTGCAGGAAGGCATCCTCTGGAAGGTGGCCCCTCCCCAGCCCCTCCCGGCCCCGGGGGACTCTGGACTCGGCTCCACCTGGACCTCTGTCCGGCCCGGGGCCCGTCGAACTGCAGGTAAAAAGTCTCCTCGATAGATGGCACAGCCCTCCTGTGCTCTCAAGGTCTCGCTCTCTCTCAAGTCCCTCTGGCTTCTTCCCCTTACCACTTTGGGAAGGGCTGGCCAACTCCGTGCGGACCCGTGAGCTCCCTGGGCCTCGCCACTCTTCCTCACCTCCTCTGTTTTCTGAGAGGAGACCCCAAACGAGGGAGGGGAAAGCCCAGAAAGAGAACTCAGGATGCACAGATCGAACTGACTGGAAACATCGGACTCCAGTTCTCTACTGTGATTTTAGCGGCATTTGCGAAGTCTCCTGCGGGCCGGGAAGGCAGTCCTGGGCCCTGTGCTCTTCTTTCATTCCTTGGTTCCCTCGGGAGCGTCTCCCACGAAGTCCTAAAGGATCTCTGAAGGCACAGGAGGTTACGCTGGGCTGCCCGGCACAGAGCAGAGACGTCCTGGGTCCCTTCCCTGCTGGAAGTCCAGCCTCGGGGTGAGTGCTGGAGGGAAGTCCCCGCGGGATCAGGGTCTCCAGGCTGTGCGCCCGCAGACCCCCCACGCGCGCTGCACCTTCCCCCAGGGCCCGGTGTGCGCCTGTCCTGGCCAGACCAAGGACTGCAGTGCTGCAGCAGCTGTCGCCGAGGCCAGTGGAGCGCGTCCCTCTGCTCAGCCTCTGTCCTCAAAGCCTGTGGACACCACCTTCCTTCCTGGGCAGAAGCTCCTCTTGACTCACACACGTTGTTAAGAAGAAACAACAAGCTCAGATGGAGTCATTTGCTCCCCATGACAGCAAACCCAGACTTAATTACAGTTTCGACCTCTCCCAGGAATGTGACCTTTTCACAATCTGACATTTCCCGAGCGGCGCTGGTGAGGTCATCTGAATGGTAAAAGCCATCACGCCTCCTGTCCCGCAGCCCTACCGCCCCCCCCCCCAGAGCTGTCCTGGCCTCAAACAATGCTCTCTCTTCTCTTGCTCACAACTTCTTGCCCCACCCTCCTGCCTATGAAAACTTTCATTTCCTACAACTCCTTACACCATGGCTCCGCTTGCTGGATGGGACGCTGCCCGGTTCATGAATCGTTTGAGAAAGCCAATTAGATTTTCAAACCTACTCGGTTGAATTTTGTCCTTTACCAGTGTAGACCCAGCACAAACGGTAAGGTGTGCCCGCCAGCACCCCTCTCCCCCCAGATCGGGGCCATCCCCCGCAGCTGATGCTCTGAAACTCAGTCTGTCCTGGCAAGACCCCAGGCTTTACCGCCACCTGAGTCCCCGCCCCGGCCTCCATCACCCTGGAAGTGACTTTCAGTTTTCTGGAGTGGGACAAGGGCTGAAGGGCCCACACCCTGCCCTTCCCCGGCAGTGCTCTTCGCTAGGGCACCCTGGTGGGCCACGGGGGTGGGAAACCCGCGGCCCTCACCGCCCGCACAATAGGCCTGGGTTTGGGAGTGCTACTCTGGGGCTGGCGTTGTGAAGATGACCGGATAGGCCCTTTTCTCTGATGGTGCTAAAAATGCACGCATTGACTATGGATTGACGTAAGTGGGTCATTGGCTGTGGGTTCACGCTAACGGAGCCGCCGTGAGTTCCGCCTTGCATGGGGACACCACTGTCCCTGCACCTCCATGTGGCATGCATGCAGTCTCCAGAAAGGTGTGTAGCGCAGATGCAGAGTGCACTCCAGTCTGAAAGACTGAGTTGGTCAAGTCCGCAAACACTAATTTCCTTGGCGTGACACAGGGGCAAAGGTAGTCCCGACTGTGTAGATTTCGGAAACTGGAAGGTGCACAGCCAGGAGCCTGACAAAGAGTGAATCTTTCACCAATGTCATTTATGTCCAAGGTCCTCACTACTGATGTTTAACATCCTTGCTGAATGATTCGGAGCTTTCTTCTCTACAGGAACAGTTGGCCATGTGCTCTGTTGAAACCCATCCATGGGAGCTCGATGCCCTTCTGCTATCCACAGAGTGAGCCGTTTTCCTCTGGAGCAGACAGTTCTAGAATGAGGAGAAGGAGGCCGGAGGGTTCTGTGCATCTGCAGGGAAGCAGGGGCGCTGCTGGCCTGCCAAGAGCCTTCCTTGGCTCACTTTGTCTTCCGAGGAGACTGCAGATGGCTCTCCATGGCTAATGATTTTTCTATCAGGAACCAAGAGGGAGTCTCCTCCAGTGCGTGGCCAGTGAATATGTGCAAAGAACACAAAGGAATGAATGATTTCCTTCTTTGTTTTCTGTGAGGGTGGGGGTAAGCCAATGGTCAGAGCTGGAGGTCACCTGGTCCAGATGCCAGGCCTGCCGCCGACCTTGGGTTAATCATGTGGCCCACTTGTGTCTTCCCAACCCCACTTACCGAGTTGTTCTAACTCCCACCTCCCAGGAGCAGCAGGTACAGAGAGAGAATACATGTCACTTAGCACAGGAGTGAGGTGTCCTTCCTAACGCCACCCACAGCCTCCAAGCATCCAGCACCGTCCCCCCGGCTCACATCCCCGCACCCCAACTGCCTGGTGGGTGGCGCAGAGCCAGCCGCCCTCCCATTTTGGGTTTCCAGCAGCGGTAGCACTAATCCTGCATATATTTGCTGGCTAGCTGTATTCGAGCAGGGCACCTATTTATGCTTATGTGTGTGCTCGAGGATCTGCGTGTGTGTCTCCTGCGGGCTCTCGGCCCCTCTATGGACGTGTTTTGTGTATTTAGACCTCTTCGTGCCTACCATGTTCCTCACCCGTGAGCATCTTCCATGCCTGGCTGATGTGGTTTAAATTCCTAAAGTTTTTGAGTGAGCCAAGTTCGTCCAGTCGTCTTTGCCTTCTGTAGTGTTCCTGATGAGTAGGGGAAAGGGCTGAATGAGATCTTTTTGAGTGCTGTGAAGATAAGTCGTTTCTAGGCCGAGAGCAAGCGGGAGAAATGGCAGCATGAACGTTAATTAGGGGGCTAAGGCACACTGGGGACCAAGAAAAGGATCCGAAAACTAGCCTTCTCTACCTGCGCTAGAAGCGCACCCCCACCCCTTCACTCCCCTCCCCCCACCCCATTAAAACCAGTCCAAGGAAAGATTTATGGCTCGAGATCATGGGTACATTTGCAGAGTCCTGGGCAGAACGTCTCATTTGGGGTTGGAATTGCAGGTTGTAGGTGTGACAGAAATGATCCGTGTTCCACTTGTGGGCACTCTGCTGAGGGCTGCAGTAGGGCTCTTTCTCAACACCTCTGTCTCATCATCTGGGGCTCGGAGATGGGAGATGCCCAGTATGAGAGGCTGTAACACCTCCCAGGGCCAGAGTGACCAAAGCGGAGTCCCCATGCTTACCTGCTGCATGGGGTACTCGTCCTCGTGGAATCTGGGTTCTTCTGAGAAAAAGGCCAGTGGAAACCATTCTTCATTTTAGCCAATCATACAGTGTTCTTAGTATAAACCTGAGGCAGGGATCACGTGGACCCTCCCTGTCGCCCCTCACTGCTGGACCCTCACTCCTGACCCCTCACTGATGACCCGTCACCGATGACCACCTCTTTCTTTGGGGCTTCCAGCATCATGCCCCTGGCTTTCCCTTTGGTGTCATTGGCTCCTCCTTGGGCTCTTTCCCGATTCCTTTCCACAGAGTCCTGTTTCTACACCATCTGATTCTGGCTTTCCTCACAAGGACCCTGACATGAGGATTGGAGAGCAAGGTGTTCATGTGAGAGACAGTTCCAGAAGTACCCCCTTGTGCGAGGGACGTAAGGCAGAGAGGGGACGAGATGGGAGCAGGGATCCCCTAGCCTCACTGTGGGCATCTGGATCCCACTGCCCTCAGAGCCTTGAACCCAGTGGAGAACAGGCACCGCAGGGCTGTCCTTCCCGAGGGCTGAGGGAGCTGGGACGTGTAGCCTGGCAGGCTCAGGCCCTGGGGCACATGCTCAAGCACAGGGACAGGGCTCACAGAGGGACCACACTGGCTCAAACATCCAGGTCGTCTACAGCCCAGGGATGGACACTGTCTGCAGGGATTAACCTCTTCAAAATCAAATGAAAGCAGTGACAACAGCAACAGTGAGAGAGCTCAGGAATCACAAAATGGTTGGAAGGTCCTGGTGCTGGCCCCTCGTGCCCACCTGGGCTCCCATTGTCCCCGCACTTCACACAGTGGCCTGTGGTTATCAGACTTGTGTCTTTCCTTCTCTGTCAACTTCCGTGGGAGACTCTGCTTCTTCTCACTGGTGTTCCAGAACCTAGAAGCATCCGCGGTGCTCAGTAGCTATGTGTTTGGTGCACAAATAACCCATTCATCATACTTCATATGAAAAATACACTTTCCATAGAGCTGGCAACTTAATTAGGAAATATAGACATGTTCCTGGACATTTTAGTGGGGATATGTGATTACTCTGGACCAGATAATTGATTGCAAAACCAAAAACGTTTATGTGCCCTGGGTAACTGGCTCAGTGGCTGGCAGCTCCCATAACACACATCCCCGGGGCTGGCTTTGGGGCCCCATGCTTGGAGGCAGCCAGGGCTGGTTTTCATTCTCTGCTATTGCCATTCTGAAATTCTTAATAATCCTTGAAGAGCAGGCCCCATATTTTCATTTTGCTCCTGGCCTTGCAAATGAGACCGCTGACCTTTGGTGTCACACAGGTTAGCATTCCTGAATACAGACCCAAACCAGCATTTTCTCTCTTTGTGCATCTTTTCTGGAGGGTCAGCGACAGGGTCTGGGTGGGGGGCGTGAGCGTTGTCTGGATATTTCCTGGGGCCAGCTCACTGTGCTGATTTACACGTGTGGCTACGGGGCGCCATCCCCCCATCAGATATTTGAGGTGAGGGCTTCTGCTGTTCCAGAGGCTGGAGGCTGGTGATCTGCACCCCAGCACGGCAGCCAGGGTGTCAGACCTGCAGCCACTCTTTGGAGACAGCTGCTGTGGGTTCATGTGCAGAGAGGCAGGGTTGTGCCTGGTTATGTCAGGATGAGCTTTCCCCAGGAGACTTCTCTGCAGGGTCTTTAACACCCCCAGTTCACAAGAACTGCAGCAGAGCTATGCAAATGCAGTCCTTTGGGCTTCACTCCCAGAAACTCAGATGGGGGCCTGGCCGGTGCAGGAGTTTGTTTTTAACAAGCTCCTTGGGTTTATGAAGGTCAAAGCTGTGAGGTACACTCAGCCACGGGATTTCTCTGACACTTCATTATGAAAAATCTCAAATGTGTAGAAAAATTGAAAGGACACTGTAGGGACCACCAGTATCCTCACCACCCAGATGACGCAATTAATATTTTGCTACATCTGCTTTATCACTGGTCAGTCCTTCCTTCCATCCATCCATCCATCCATCCAACCATTTCTCTATCCATCCATCCATCCATC
>NW_027397090.1:17887106-17916379 GCF_003265705.2 Callorhinus ursinus
CCATCCATCCATTCATCTCTCTATCCATCCACCACACATCCATCCATTCATCCATCCACATCCATCCATCTTACAGACTTCAGTATATTCCACTCACAAACACTTCCTGCTCAAATCTCTGATTTTCCATGAATAAGCAAAACGTGTGTAGGCAGCAAATGTTTGTGAATGCATAAGACCATCATCAGGCTTGTAGACTAACCCCCCCCACCCCCACCCTGTTGCATCCTAGTGAGGAGTGACTTCTTTATCTGCCTTTCTGGGCTGTTGTCATCAATCTCTGATACAGGTTTCTTTCGTTTGCCACAAATATTCATTTGCCACAAATAACTCCAATTCATATAGAAGTAAATATAAGAAGAAGTAAACACCAAAACCACATATGTACTGTAAAAATAACCTCACTGTTTTTGAGAGCGCTTTGCCTCATTCTCTGTGCTGCTCTTACTCCTGGTCTTCGAAGTGCAGTTTCTCTGAGATACAGTGTTGTCAGTCTGTTCTGTGCTCGGGCAGCATGGGCACACCCCTTGACTGGCCCTTGGGGTGATTTTGGAGTTGTCACATCTGCAAAGGGCTGCACCAGCTGCCCAGTCTGTACGGAGTTCCCCAGCTCTTTGCCCAGTGACACTTCAGGAATGCAGGAAGAATGTAGGTCACCTGAGAATTTGAGGGCAATGTGAGGCTTGACAATCCAGCTCTTGGAGCCAATCCATTTGTACTCCCTCTGAAAGCTCTTGTGGGAATGTGGCATAATTTAATTGAGCTAAGAAAGCTCATTACCAGAAAGGTTTGTGGAAGGACTGCCCAAGGGCAGGTAAGATGCAGCCTCACAGGAAAGAGAAGCAAGGCAATCTTAAGAGAACTCTAAACACAAGATGAGCATGAGTTCCTGCATTTTTCTTGGCAATCTCGTGGTCCCGTCAACGGGGGGTAGGAGGCGGGTGGGGAGGCAGGGCTTGTTCCTGACCCGCCATCCTGCCCGGAGCCCTGGTCTGCGCTCTCCTGGTGTCATCCTGTGAGTTGGGACCAAGCATGTACTGTCTCCGGTTCAAACCCCAGCACCCCTGTATGCACATGGAAATCGATCCACCGGCTAGCTCAGGAGTTCGAGGTCTGGCTCTGTCCTGACAGTCAAGGGAAGACAGAACTCACAGCAGAATTTAATATTTGATAGATAACATTCTTTAAAAGGCAACTCTGAAACCCTGCACTTGAGCTCCAGAAAGCTGTAGACGAATACACACATACACACCTACATCTATTCAGATCATTGGAGACTGAATACTTGCACATATATTAAAGTTCCAGGTAGTATTAAATTGCCTTTAAAATTAAGCATTTTAGGAACAAATATTTATAAGCCATATTATAACTTTCCTTTCCTTCCTTTTTTTTTAAAGATTTATTTGTTTATTTATTTGAGGGGGGAGGGGCAGAAGGAGAGGGAGAATCTTGAAGCAGAATCCCCGCTGAGCACAGAGCCCAAGGCCAGGCTCAATCGCATGACCCTGAGACCATGACCTGAACTGAAATCCAGAGTCAGCCGCTCGAACACCTGAGCCACTCAGGTGCCCCCTTTTCCTTTCCTTCTTAAAAGGGGTTTTCTGGGGCAACTGAGTGACTCAGTCCGTTGAGCATCTGACTCTTGATTTTGGCTCAGGTCATGATCTCAGGGTCCTGGGATCAGGCCCCTCACCCAGCTCCAGACATGGAATCTGCTTGTGTCTCTCCCTCTGCTCCTCTGCCTGCTTATGACCATACTCTCTTTCCCTCTAAAATAAATAAATATATAAAATCTTAAGAAAAAAAAGAGTTTTTGAAAACAACTTGACCTTTTCTTAATGATTTAAATCACTTCCTAGGAGAGGTGCCAGGTGAGCTCCAAACTCCTCAGCTCAGGGGCCTCAACAGAGAATTCATAAAAGCTGGCTCCGCTCTCTCCCAACCTTCACCCCACTCCCCACCCCTCACTCAAACACAGAGCAATCAGAGAGGAAACCCAGGGTCCCATGGGCACCATGGATAACAAAACCAGGTGACAGGGTGTCCCCACCAACCGCTCCGCCAAACAAGTGGACAGTGATAAACCACCACCAACCAGAGTCCATGGCGTTGACGTGGGTGTGGGTAGGTAAGGAGGACAGAGATGGGGGATCTAAGGGTCTGAGGCCGGACAATGCCAACTAGCCTAACAAGTGTTTGCTGGAGAGGGCGGCCAGCCGATGGAGAGCAGCAGCTATAAGCACACGGCGTTGTGTACGGCCCCCCTGGGGTCACCCGGGTGAGGCCAAGAGCCCGACCAACAGGCCAGAAGGGCTGGGCACAGGGCACAGGGCTTCCTTTTGGAGTGATGAAAATATTCTGAAGTTAGATAGTGGTAATGGTTGCCCAACGTTGTAAATATATGAAAAGGCACTGAATTGTACACTTTAAAATAGTTACAACTGGGGCGCCTGGGTGGCTCAGGTGGTTAAGGGTCCGACTCTTGATTTCGGCTCCGGTCATGACCTCAAGATCATAAGATTGAGCCCCAGGTCGGGCTCCACACTCAGTGGGGGAGTCTGCTTGGGATTTTCTCTCTCCCTCTGCCTCTGTAGATGCTTCCTCTGATTTGTTACTTTTTGTTGGCACCTGTGGCCCGAGGAGACAAGTGTGTTTGACTTGACCTGAACTCACTTTCACATTTACTTCAGGAAGAAAGCAGGCTCCGATCACCAACCAAAGGCCACATACTCCAGTCTAGACCAGGGCTCTAGACCTGAGCCAATCACTGAAATCCCCTGGAAGCTGTGGAACCTTCTAACAACAGTCCCACCCCCTAAGATCTTGCTGTGATCTGTACGGGGTTGCAAGTGGCCCAGGGGTGGTAATGTGCATCCAGAGCCAGAGAAATGCCTTGGACACTGGGTATCAGTAGCCTCGTCCCAGGGGAATGGCCCTGGACCTTGGACATCAGTAGCCTCGTCCCAGTGGAACGGCCCTGGACCCTGGGCATCAGTAGCCTCGTCCCAGTGGAATGGCCCTGGGGACCCTGGACATCAGAGGTCTCATCCCAGTGGACCGGCCCTGGACCCTGGACATCAGTAGCCTCGTCCCCCTGGAACGGCCCTGGGGATTGTCTTGATCTTATAGCTATTCACAGGATTTAAGTCCCTTAGGCTCCCTCTGTCCCACTGTGCAAGTCACTGTTTCATATAATTTGCATACATTCAGGCTGTGTTTCTATCCAAGGTTAATCTTTTTTAATTAGCAAAGCTGTTCTATTGTAGGAGACAAGCCGTGACCCTTAAGTGGTAGCTGGCAGAACTGAAACAAGGACATGATTTCCCCTGGAGAGCTTTCAGCAAAGCCATTCTAGCAGCAGCAGAAGAAACAGCACAGGACACGGGAGACTGTGGCCGGTGAGTGCCTGCGGTCTACTCCAGGGCCCCTCTGGAAGAAGGGATTCCCTCGACACGGAGTCGACTGGTCAACCGCAGCTGTCCTCTGGTGTCCGGACTTCGGGATGGAGAGACGGGGAGGCGAGGACAGTCTGCACAGTGGACAGCTCAGGCTTTGCGGTGCACTGGCAACCCCAGCCGTCCGGGTAAAGCAGCCCCGGGGCACGCTGCTCAGCGACGGGGCCGAAGCTAGGTGTCAGCCATTCCTGCTCCCCTGCCCATCCCTTCCCAGCACCATTCCTCACCTGCATCTGGTCCACGACGAGCCGCACCCACGTAGCTGCTAGTAATAATCAAAAGAGACCCTGCAAAGGACCTGGGCTTATAAACCCAGTACAGGTGAACAACACACACTCAAAATGGCTAAAAGCCAAAGAAAATATTGAGCCCGTGCATCTCCATGAAAGTCAAAGGTAAGAAAAAGGTGTGTCCTTTGTAGGAAACACCCGAGGGTGAGATGCAATACTACAAAGGCTGCCAACTAGTCAGGAGCAAGAAAACAACCAACAAATAAGGGCTCAGCAGATGTGGCCCCGGGAGCCCTGCTGACAGGCAACCGGAGGCGGACCCAGCGCCAGCCGCCCAGCTCGGGAGCTAGGATCGGAGACCTGGCGGCGGGCACCGAGTCCGCTTAAATATAGAAGCGCAGGCAGCGCGCGTGTGTGGAAACTCCAGATAGGGAGCAGGATGCAAACGCTCCAGCATGACAATTTAGAGATAATTATATAATTAGCAAGAATTTGGAGATGCAGAGAGAGCAAGAAAAAGGAACTGGTATAATTATGCTGCTTTCCTCGCCTCTCCCAGCATGAGGACAGCAGATAAAGCTTCAAAGTTATAATTCAGCACATACTGATTTAAGTATATTATATCACGTTTCAAAGATAATTGTGGAAGGACTAAAAGCATTGCCAATTATCAGAAACCCCATAACGTTGCCAAGACTGGGCTGGCACGGGGGTCCGACGCTGTCGGTGGAACATCAGTTCGGCCATCCCTCTGGGGGGGACATGTTTTCAATAAATACGCCACTCCTTGGGATTCGTCCAACAGATTTGCTTACACAGTCTTTGGCAGGGGGGAGTCCTTGTGGCGGGCAGACACCCTGTGTGCACATTCGAGGAGGCCTCCCCCAGGCCAATAGCTGGGCGTGTTTCGGTCCCTGTAATACACTCTTGATAACTATTCATCACAGGGAAGTCACTTGCCCACATCCACCATTTTCCAGCTATGTGGCCCTGAAAAGTCATTGACTTTATCTTCACTGGTTTTTTCCTTTGGTAAACTGAGGATCAACACTAGCTTCTGTTCAAGGCTGTTGCAGTCACCCAGAAATACAGCATCATGGTGCAGCTCATTATTACTCTCATGGGTTGGGTAGACTGGGAATTCAGACAAAGTGAAGAGGGGTGGTTTGCCTCTGCTCCACCATGCCTGGGACCTCCACTGAAGGGACCCTGAGTCTGGGGCCTGGGGTCCCCTGAAGCCCCACTCCCCCATGTGTCTGGTGATGGCTGTCAGCTGTTGGCTGGGGTCTCAGAGCTTTCCCCCCACTGTCTCCCCGTGTTGGCCGGCTGGGGCCCCGCACAGCATGGCGGCTGGGTGCGGAGGGCAAGTATCTGGGAGAGACAGGAAGCCGACCCAGGCCCTGCTGTCACACAGTGTCACGTGCACCGCCTTCTGTTGGTAAGGCAGGGACAAAGTCCGCCCAGGCTAAAGAGTTTGCTGGTGCTGCCAAAACAAAGTGCCCCAGACTGCAGCTTGGACAACAGACATTCACCGCCTCACAGCCTGGAGTCCGAAGTCCAGGGACAAGGTGTGAGCAGGGCTAGCTGCTTCTGAGCCTTCTGTGGGCACGTAGACGGCTGTCTGCACCCTGTGTTCTCACATGGTCTTTCCTCCACCTGTACCTCTGTGCCAATTTCCTTTCCTCGTAAGGACACCGGTCACCTTGGATTAAGGCCCCCCATAACAACCTCATTTAAATTTAATTACTTATTTGAAGACCCCGTCTCCAAACACAGTCACATTCTGAGGTCCTGGGAGTTAGGGCTTCAATAGTCCACCCCAGAAGAGAGTCTAGATCACACCTCTCGAGGGGAAACTGGTGTCACACTCCAAGGAGAGCTGGTGAGTGGGTTATCCCCTCAGGTGTGACTCCCTGTGGAAGATAGAATCTGCCGCCGTGACTTACAGTGCCATCGTGATACAATCCAGATGGTAGATGAAGGTGATTAATAATGACCCCTGGTGTAATTTACAGGGTGGCAGCTTACTGGCCTCAAGGAATAGGCCCTCGGCTTGAAGGGCCCATACATGGGCACGCCATCTCCCATGGGATGACCTTAGCACCTGCTGTGTGGAAAGGCGCACGCGACCGAGACTGTGAACACGAATAGAAGGGTCCCACCTCCCCTGACCTGGGGCTCAGATCGGAGCTTTGGAAAAGCACTTTTGAAGATGAACTCTTGGATGGAATAGCTAGGGCTGCCAGCAAGCCCCCCCCCCCCCCCCCCCCCCGGCAGCGCGTTCCTGCTACCTCCCAGCCTCCAGCACCTGCATCTCTAGCAGGGGCGGGACGCTTGGCCGGACTCTTCAGCGCCCAGGACGCCTGCAGGTCATGCCCCCCGACCCCCAGGAGCCTCCCACCAGGGGCCCAGAGCAGCTTACACTCCCTGGGGACTTCCTTCCATGTCCCACCCTGGCACCCGGGGTCCTGACTGGGATTAGGCTGAGTTACCCCAGCAACAACTATAACAACGGGCTTTCTTTCTGCCTTTCCTGACCCATCTCATTTCCCTGTCTCCCCCTTGGCCCCCGCCCCAGCTCTGGGACTAACCCTCCTAATATGCTTCAAGCATGGGAATGTTATCCAAGGGTGGCTTCTCGGGGAGCCCAGACTAAATCAGATATAGAAACATAGCCAGGAACAAGCACTTTGAGGTACACATCCAGTGGTTCATGTTGCGAATGGCAGGCTCCCGGCTGTCAGCTGGGCTCCTCTACGTGAGCTCCCGCCGCATCACAAGAAACCATGAAGGGGCCTCCACACATCCCCTCCTGCTATCTCCAGGGGCTCTAGAGAACAGCGGTAGGATTTCAGAAGCTGCCCCATTTAAGGCACCAGCTTAATAAAATAGCAGCAGGCCTCCCCCAGAGAGTTTATCTTCCCAACAAAGCCAGTACAAATGTTTGGTTAGAATGGGAAGCAAGTGGCATGAAATTTGCATATGAAAAGCCATTGCCAGGCATGGTGGTATTTCTGGGATGACAGGGTAATCATGGCCTTGGGTGATTAGTCAGCAGGGAAGAGGTGGGAAGGGGTGACTGGCAGATCCAGAAGGGTTGCTCCTTGACCTCTGCTGTCCCACGGCTGGCCCCAAGCCCTGCCGGCTCCCTGGGACCATCTTCCAGCCCATCCTGGCACCAGTCCCCTCCGTGGCATGCTAGAGAATCCAGGCTGCACAAGCCCCAGAGAGAGGGGGGGCCCTAGCCCAGGCACCCTTGTTTCCCAAGCCTTACTCACACCTGGCTCTCCTGGGGCCCAGAAGAGGAGGATCTCCTTCCCTGGAGTGAGGGAGGGGCAGCACCAGGGCCCACCACGCCTGGCTGGAACCCGTCTCCATCATGAGCGGGGCTCTGTCCTTGGCCTTTCCAAAGTTCAAGGCCCATTTGCCTCCCTGTGATCACATGAGCCCACGGAAGCCCCCCACCCTGCACCCCTTCCCAACTGCGACTCTTCAGTCTTTACCTTTGGAGCCCATAAGGGGGAGGCTCAGCAGTCCCTGGGCACTGCTGGTGGTGCTGGGTGTGCCTGGTGCTGTGGCTGCCCCTGGGAGCTGGGACCGACCTCTGACCCAAACCTTGCAGATTCCTGCAGCTCCAACTCGGCCCTGGGGGCAGGATCCAGACCCGTGCAGGCTGGGGGTGCAGCCACAGGCACCCAGACCCCACACAACACGGTCCCCAGCCCGAATCCTTGGAAACCAAACAACGAAGAGAGGAATGTGCCCCATTCTGGAAGGCATGTGTGATTCTAAAGTGGCAGGGAAATCAAAAAGAAATAAAAGGCATCCAAATTGGCAAAGAAGAAGTCAAACTTTCACTCTTCATAGATGACATGATACTCTACATAGAAAACCCAAAAGACTCCATCAAAAAATTGCTAGAACTGATTAAAGTGTCTATACTACCCAAAGCAATCTACACATTCAGTGCAATCCCTTTCAAAAATACCAGCAAAGTCACAGGATATAAAATCAATGCACAGAAGTCAATTGCATTTCTATACACCAACAATGAAGCAGAAGAAAGAGAAATCAAGGAATCCCATTTACAATTGCACCAAAAACCAGAGGATACCTAGAACTAAACCTA
Source organism: Callorhinus ursinus (assembly GCF_003265705.2). Taxonomy (NCBI): domain Eukaryota; kingdom Metazoa; phylum Chordata; class Mammalia; order Carnivora; family Otariidae; genus Callorhinus; species Callorhinus ursinus. Next base: position 17,894,924 of record NW_027397090.1, read on the forward strand.
ACCAAAGAGGTGAAGGATCTGTACTCTGAAAATTATAGAACAGTCATGAAAGAAATTGAGGAAGACACAAAGAAATGGAAAAACATTCCATGCTCATGGATTGGAAGAACAAATATTATTAAAGTGTCTATACTACCCAAAGCAATCTACACATTCAGTGCAATCCCTTTCAAAAATACCATCGAGCATTTTTCACAGAGCTAAAACAAACAATCTTAAAATTTGTATGGAATGAGAAAAGACCCCGAATAGCTAAAGTAATGTTAAAAAAGAAAATGAAAGCTGGAGGCATCACAGTTCCGGATTTTAAGCTCTATTACAAAGCTGTCATCATCAAGACAATATGGTACTGGCACAAAAACAGACACATAGATCAATGGAGCAGAATAGAGAACCCAGAAACGAACCCTCAACTCTATGGTCAACTCATCTTTGACAAAGCAGGAAAGAATGTCCAATGGAAAAAAGACAGTCTCTTCAACAAATGGTGTTGGGAAAATTGGACAGCCACATGCAGAAGAATGAAACTGGACCATTTCCTTACACCACACACAAAAATAGACTCCAAATGGATGAAAGACCTAAATGTGAAACAGGAGTCCATCAAAATCCTAGAGGAGAAAGCAGCCAGCAACCTCTTTGACCTCAGCCACAGTGACTTCTTTCTAGACACATCTCCAAAGGCAAGGGAAACAAAAGCAAAAAATGAACTATTGGAACTTCATCAGAATAAAAAGCCTTTGCACAGCAAAGGAAACAGTCCACAAAACCAAAAGACAACTGACAGAATGGGAGAAGATATTTGCAAATGATATATCAGATAAAGGGCTAGTATCCAAAATCTATAAAGAACTTATCAGACTCAACACCCAAAGAACAAATACTCCAATCAAGAAATGGGCAGACAACATGAACAGACATTTCTCCAAAGAAGACATACAAGTGGCCAACAGACACATGAAAAAATGCTCAACATCACTCGGCATCAAGGAAATACAAATCAAAACCACAATGAAATACCACCCACATTGGTCAGGATGGCTTAAATTAACAACTCAGGAAACAGTAAGTGTTGGCAAGGTCGCAGAGAAAGGGGAACCCTCTTACACTGCTGGTGGGAATGCAAGCTGGTGCAGCCACTCTGGAAAACAGTATGGAGGTTCCTCAAAAAGTTAAAAATAGAGCTACCCTATGACCCAGCAAGTACACTACTAGGTGTGTATCCAAAGGATACAGTGTTTATAACAGCAATGTCCACAATAGCCAAACTATGGAAAGAACCCAGTTGTCCGTCAACAGATGAATGGATAAAGAAGAGGTGGTATATATATACAGTGGAATATTACTCAGCGGTCAGAAAGAATGCCATTTGCAATGATGTGGATGGAACTAGAGGGTATTATGCTAAGTGAAATAAGTCAGTCAGAGAAAGACAAATACCATATGATTTCTCTCGTATGTGGACTTTAAGAAACAAAACAGATGAGCATAGGGGAAGGGAAGGAAAAATAAAATAAGACAAAAACAGAGGGAGACTAACCATAGAGGACTCTTTTTTTTTTTTTTAAAGATTTTTATTTATTTTTTGACACAGAGAGAGAGAGAGAGAGACAGCAAGAGAGGGAACACAAGCAGGGGGAGTGGGAGAGGGAGAAGCAGGCTTCCCTGCTGAGCAAGGAGCCCGATGTGGGGCTCGATCCCAGGACCCTGGGATCATGACCTGAGCCAAAGGCAGACGCTAAATGGCTGAGCCACCCAGGCGCCCAAGGAGACTCTTAACTTAGGAAACAAACTGAGGGTTGCTGGAAAGGAGGTAGGTAGGGGGGTGGGGTAACTGGGTGATGGGTGTTAAGGAGGGCACATGATGTAATGAGCACTGGGTGTTATATGCAACTGATGAATCACTAAATTCTACCCCTGAAACTAACAATAATAATAAAAAATTTTTAAAGGTTCCATTTTGACAAAAAAATAAATAAATAAAAATAAAGTGTCAGAGGAAAGAAACGAGGCCACCGAAGCAGGTTGAGGAAGCCCAGGCAATTGAGCATTGTGCTTGCTCTAAGTAGATGAAGAATTTTGAAACACTGAGCCAGGTCGGGCTTTGCAGGCTGAAGTGTTTGACAGAATGCTTTTAAAAGTGATTAAAATGACGTTGCAGAATTCGCCTGGAGGAGGGAGAAATAGCCTCTGTTATGTTCTGGACTCGGGAATTAAAATGCATTTATTTACGCAGCTCAACCTGAGAGCTGCACCTTCTCTTAAGGAACCTGTAAATTTCTGCCACAGTCAGCCACAAACATGGATGATTAAACATTTCATCAGAGGCCTGATACTCTATTGCAAGTTCATTGCAGCTACAGGAAGAGAGATCTGTAACAGATCTTTAAATAGCAAACCTGCGGCTAAATTTCACTTCATCCATCAAAAGCCGCTGCTATACGATGACCTAATTTTAGCTGCTTATCAATTCCCCAGTGCTTGTTGGTTGATATAACTTTGATCCTCTGATGTTAGATGACTTTCGTGCTGAATATAGCTAGAATTTAATATGAATCATTGGGCCGGCGGCCCGGCGGAGCTCAAGGGTGGGGGGGGAGGGGGGGAAGCGGGGGAGAGACAGAGAGAGAGGATGCAAGCCAGTGAGGTGGACGATTCTGCTCCGAGCTTCCTCAATCCTGGGACAATCAACTTCACCTCACGTGTGTTTCAAGCCCAGTGTCCTGGGACTCTCATTTTATTTCCCCTCCTAATCAATGGGACTCTTCCCGTGGCAGGCACACATGGGAGGCAAGGGGACCCTGCTCCTGCCAAGATCTAATGAGAGTGTCAATAATTGCAAGACATTTTAAATGAATGTTTTCATTCATTTAAATGAAATCATTGCCTTTTCAAAGAGCTTTTATTTCTGCTGAGGAGAGCAGCTGAGCAGCTCCATGGAGCAGAGGACATGCTTGATAACCCTCCTCCTTTTCCATTTTCTGGATTAGTAGATAATGCCTTTTCACCTGTTTTACTGTCTGCAATCTCTTGCTGTCATCCTAGCTCTTTAGGATCCTCTGCGTCCCACATGTCATTCCTGGGTGTGCTGGGAACCTCAGCACACGTATTTACTTGCCCTAGTTGGTGTCATTTCTTGCCGCAAGACAGAGTCCCGAGGCTTGTGATCTCCATTTTCTGAATGCTGTGGGTGAAGCTGAGAGGTGGGGGGACCATGGACACTGTCGGGGGTGCCCTCCCCACCCCCGCCATGGGCCTGGCCCCAGGGCTGTGTGCGCAGTCCACCCCCTTACCGCACGGGGTGGGTCTCTCTCATTTCTATTCACTTCTTCACCCAGGGTTAAACCACCGCTTGCTCATAGTCCCCTCCACCCTCTGGATTCTGGGCAGTTCCCAGCTACCCTAGCACAGCAGTCCTACAGGCCAGCCCTGCTGCTGTCTGAAACCCACACATCCCTCCATCCTGTGCGCCTCCCCTGGAACCAGAGAGGAATTGGTGGAGGAAGTCCTGGTGTGCAGACACCACGCTGCCTCAAACCCCCTTAGCAGAGTGCCCAGGCCGATAGTAAAGAGATCCATCTAGAATCCAATAGTAGAAACAACTTCAGGCTTTGAAGACAAAGTTTCCTTAAGTTTTGAGGGTGAAATTAAAAACCTTTCTGAGACTTAAAAACTGTGTTTGTGATTATTAAGTAGCCAATTATTTGGTGAATCTCTGGCTTTCATAATCATTTAAAAAATTTTTTCTCCTGTTACTTAGTGTGTATTAAGAGTCATTAACCTCTGGAATAAACGCTCCCGAGTGTAATTACTGGGCTGTATGTTAATTGCACGTTCAGTTTTAGAAAGAACTGCCAAACTGTTTTCTAGGCTGGCTGTAGCATTCTGTGTTCCTCCTTCCCAGCTGTGCAGGAGGCGTCCACTCCCTCTGTGCCCCTGAGCATTCGGTGTTGTCACTGTTTTCTATTTTAGCCACTCTGACAGGTGTGTGGTGATCATGGCTTAATGTTTCCCTGGTGGATAATGTGGAGCATCTTTCCATGGGTGTATTTTGCTATCTGTACATCCTCTTTGGTGAGATGTGTTATGTATTTTTCCCATTTTCCTTTTTTTTTTTTTTTGGACCAATTTTCTAATTGGAATTACTTCTTTATTGTTGGGTTTTAAGAGTTCCTCACATACTAGATACACGTTCCTTGTCAGATGCATGTATGGTTTGCAATTAGTTTTTCTTAGTTGCTAGCTTGTGTCTTTATCCTCCTCGCATTAGAAAATTAATAAAGTTTCTAATTTTGATGAAGCCCCCTTTATCGACTTTGTCCTTATGTGGATGATGCCTTTGGTGTCATGTCTAGGAGCTCTTTGACTAGCAGGAGATCCTAAAGATGTTCTAGTTTTCCTAAGTTTTGTAGTTTTCTTTTTTTTATAGTTGAGTCCATGATCCATCTTGAGTTAATATTTGTGGGTGAGGTGTAAGGTAATGTGTCCTGTTCACTATGAGAATATGAACCATTTCTAACATTTTTATGCATAAAATCTAATTCCTTATAGCCACAGCCACACATGGTCCCTATGGCCACGAGCACACGCCGTCGCTTGCCTTATGTTATCTGCACTACTGAGTGTAGTTCTCCTTCCTTCTTTGATTTCAGACGTCATATCCTTTTTCTTTTTTTAAGATTTTTTTTTTTTTATTTATTAGAGAGAGAGCATGCAAGAGTCGGGGGAGGGGGAGAGGCAGAGAGAGAGGGAGGGAAAGAGAATCTCAAGCAGACTCCATGCTGAACGCAGAGCCTGATGCAGGGCTCTGAGATCACGACCTGAGCCAAAACCAAGAGTCAGATGCTCAACCGACCGAGCCACCCAGGTGTCCAGGTCATCTCCTTCTTCTGAATCATGCCAGACCTGTCACTTCCCCAGACTAAAAGGTGGAATGTTAGCTTCGCGGCCAAGAGGCTCAGCACCAGCGGCCAGTTGCCACCCCTGGATTTGCATTTCTATTATTGCATGATTTTCTGCTAGTCTATGTTTCGAATAATTTACAACTGATCAGTTCATGTGGATTTATCCCATTCTGATGTGATAACTTTTGTTTGCTTGCTTACCCTTAATTCGTAAAAACCACACCAAACAATTCATTGGGAGCAGAGGATGAAGAATCATTCCTGACAAGAAGCTTGAATCTGAGTTTGGTTTATTCTCTCAGCACAGCCTGAGATAACGCCATGCTCTAAGTCTTTATTTGGGCAGTGACCCCTGGAAGCACAGGTGAGCAAGAGGGGAAAGTGGAAGGAAAAGCCAGTGAAGGGGCGATGACCCAGCCTCATCTCCACTGGGGCTCCTCAGGTGAACTCAGGATCGCCCCACCAGGGACAAGGAAGCTGGGGTGCTTATGCACCAGCCCCCAACCCTCTTTGGCGGAGGGCTGCCCCATGAGCATTCCGGACTGAGGGAGGCAGCCCCAGAGAGTGCCAGAGAGACACGGTGCCCAGAGGCAGCTGTGGCCAGTGTCGGCGCTGGCTCTGGTGAATGGGGAGGGCTACAGGGCATCATCTCCACAGGCTCACTCATCAGGGAGGGAACAGGACGTGCTGCCTGGTGCAATCCTTTAACTGTTTTTACTCTCAGTAATTACTGCGATGGCAAAGTATCCCGTAAGGTCCCATATCCTGACCTTTTGAAACTTCCCTTGTCAGGCTGTAGTAGAGATCCAGGTAGATTCCAGAGCCTTTGGAGGAACAGACATGTAGGAACCCTTGACCCGTTCTCCAGCGATTACCCCAGACTACCCACCAGTCCTTTGATACAGGCTACAAGGACGGATCATTCCTGTCCTCAGCCATGCTTATGTTTCCCCCAACTATAGTTGTTGCCGGATCTGCCTGGAATCATGGCACATTCCTGGTTCCCATCCCAGAACGCCGGACTCACTAGACCTAGCAGGGCACCTACAACTTATGCCCCAGGAAATCCTCATGCACAAGGGCATTAGCATGCTGCCCTGTGGGGCATTTATACCTCCCTGGGCTTAATCTCCTCACCCTGCACCCTGAATCAGGTGGCACCTTCAAAGCATCCCACTGTCTATAGTGCCTGTTAGCATCTCTGGCTATGGTTACAATGAGTTCAGTTCCACTAATAAAATCAGAAGCTAACTGACTACACACCTGCTAAACAGAGAGAAACAGAAAGAGTTAGCCCAAGAAAGAGCTTTGCAGGGACATTCTGAGACAGAGCTGGAGGCACCACGCCTCAGGAGTGCCCGCCTGGCCCCTTCCCTCTCCTGGGAGTGAATTACATCCTCAAAACTTAAAATGTTACTTTTGTGCCACTTCCACAAAGCTCGAGAGCACTTGACCTTTCAAGGGGGCTCTAAGCAGAGGACACTAGTGGTTCTTGGTCCTGTAGCTCCTTGCCAGAAATTTAGAATGCTGTTAAAGTCGTTACAGCATTTCAGTCTGATGAAGAGAAGAAACAGCTAGTGAACCCACAAAGCGACATGTTCAACAACATTTTAAAAACTGCCAAGGAGAAAGAGCCAGAAACTTTGGCCCCGTGTCACCTTGTTGCCCTAAAATAACATGCTCCATTAATAGGAGTTCAGGATTTTTTCCTTATTAAATCAGAAAACACCAACACAATAACCATCTCTCCACTGTTCCCACCCTCGCGCTGCAACCCTGGTCTGTTAATTAACCAGCAAGTTCTTGTGAACAGCCTTGTTGGATTTTTTTCAGCTTTTTTTGTCCTCTAGATTTGTTTAGAAATCTGTGGATTGGGGCAATCCATGGGGGCAATATGGCATCTTTGCCTCTGTTGGGTATCTCTCATGTGAAGAGTTGACTGAGCGAAAGAGCCAACTACATCCACAGGCTAGAAACATCTGTGAGCGAGAGGAGAGACTCATTATGAGGAAACATAGAGACCACTGCTGTGTCTTTGGCTCTAGCCAGGTGTCCCATGTGAGCCAGTGATTACTGTATGACCACCGTGTTGTTGCTCAGAAGTTGAACATCTGGACTTTCATTTGGAATTTACCAACATTTGAAGGGCTATTTGGGCCAAGATAAAAACAGAAACCACCCAAGCGCATCTAAGGTTTGGGTGTGTGGTTCGCCTCTTTCTTCAGTTAGATTTGTCTGCTTCTGCTTCTCTTTCTTCCCAGAACTTTGCTTCTACTTAAGGTATGGAATAGTTTTATTTTAGCTCCTTTATTCTCGTGTTACTGAATTTTATTTTATTTATTGTTGAGTAGGTAATGTATGCATGTCATACACAATTCAAAGGAAATGAAAAGGTAGATAATTAAGTGTCTTTCCCAGCGCTGCCCTCAGACACCCAGAAACCTTCCCAGAAATATTCTGTGCATACGAGCTGTTTATACATATGTGTCATGCTCTCCCAACCTTCTTGCCATCAGCAGATTCTGACAGTCTTCTCAGTAGAGTTTTAGATTTATAGAATAATTGAGCAGATACTTCATAGAGTTCCACAGACCCAGTTTCTTCTATTACTAACATTTTGCATTCATGTGGATTCCATTTGTTGTAATTAGTAAGCCAATGTTGATACGCTAGTATTAACTCAAGTCCATCACTTACACTGGGCTCCCTCTGCATTGAACGGACTCACGAGTCATGCCATAGACTCACGAGTCATGCCAGCACCGTAGAGGAGGGCTTCATTTGTAGGACCTTGTCTCAGAGCCCCGTCATCCAGCTCAGTGCATCCCTATGGGGAGCATTTAATGAGCAACTTCTGAAGGGACCCCAGAATGATCAGGCTCTGACATGGTGCCAGGCCTTATGGGGCAAGGTCTTCCCAGACATCACTTGTGGTCACACTTGTGGTCAGTAGCGAGTGGAGGTGGGCAATGCAGCAACCTCTCTCCAGTCTGGTGGATCTATACATGAGTCATGCATGACCTCAAGGGCTCTGCAGCATATTTGAAAATCTGCATTTGCCCAACTAAGAGGGCATTTCTATCAGGGGAACCTAAATCTTCCATAGGATCTGCCCCCTTGTTCTAAAATGCTGGAGAATGTTGGAGCTCTACAAATTTTCCACCTGCTATGCAATGTTCCTACTTTACTCCTCCTGTATGTCTGTATTTCAAACTCCAAAGGGTAACCTCTGGTTTTGGCTGGAATTTACTGGAAATAAAAGAAAGTTAATAGCTCCTTTGGTAGGAGTCTCCATTTGCTACCGGGTCTAGAAATCAAGGTCCAGGATGCTCTGTGGGCACCTGTGCAGAGCAGGGATGCTGTGCCCTATTGTCACCTGTGCTTTGGTTCCTTCCTCCCCTTGAGTTTGGAGGTGCGTCTCTGCATGGAAATCATGTCAGGTGCATTCTCCCATGCTTCCATCCTGCACTCACCCCTGCTTCAGCAGGTGGCAGCCAATGGGCCTTGGGGGTTTCTTCCAGCAGAGCCTCTGTGGTTTGACCCACACAGCCAGGTCGCCCTTGCATTTCCTTCTGATCCCCAGGATCACCAGGGATCTGAGACATGATAGTGTCTGTTTTTGGCTCACTGTCTTGACTTTGGAGATGGACTAGCCTTTCCAGGAAAGCCCTTCATGCATGTCAGGTGCCCCAGGGTCAGAGCCAGAACCACTTCTTATGCATCTTTCCTGAAGGATACATGACAGAATCTCACTTTTACAGCCCCCACACCCTTTATTCCAATGCACACCAGAAAGCTTCCTGGTCAAAACAAGCAACAAGCTGAACTTACGCACATGCATATTGAATCTCCCCTACAGAGTGCAAACCAGTGCGTTTTCATTGGCCATTCTTGCAGGCCAGTGTTTGACTCCCTCCCACTTTTCTGGAGCCTTTTGTGGGACACCACAGAGGAAAAAAGAAGAGGTTGTGATGTGTGTTAATTTTATATGTCAAATTGGGTGGGCCACTGTGCCAAGACATGTGGTCAAACGTTATTCTGAATGTTTCTGTGAGGATGTTTTGGGAGGAGGTTAACATTGAAGTTGGTGGACTTTGAGGAAAGCAGATTGCCCTCTTTAATGTGGTGGGCCTCATCTAAACAGTTGAAGGACTGAATTGAACAAGAGACTGAACTCCTCAAACGAAGAGGGAAGTCCGCAGCAGAGAGCCTCAGGACTTGGACCGCAACATCAGGTCTCCCCTGGGTCTCTGCCTGCTGGCCACCCTGCAGATTTGGGGCTTGGTGGCCTCTGGACTTGCATGAGCCTCTCTTTATCAAAAACCTCCCTCCCCATGCGCACACACCCTATTGGTTCTGCTTCTCTGGAGAACCCCAACTAGTTGAGGGGTAGACAAGGGGCAAGCGAGAGATGTAGTGTATGCCCCTTTGCAGCTGAGGGCCCTGCAACACACGATTGCTTCCCACTGCTGCAGGGTCTTTTAGGAAAGGAAAGTGCAGACAGAACTGCACGAGTAACATTTATTTTCCGATATATAAAGGACTTCGACTTTACCTCTTGTCTTACTTTTGCCACATGACTGATTTACTAGGTCTTGCTAAAATTGAAGATAGAGCCAAGCATTTGATGCTTCGTGACTAAAGCTAAAAAAAAAAATGAAAAGCAGGGATGGCAAATGCAGTGTGGGATCCTGGAACAAAAAAGAACACTAGTAGAAAAACTGGAGAGCCCAGAGTAAAGTTTGGAGTTTAGTTAGTAGTTCCACTGCCCCATCTGTATTGACGGGTGCACGGCAGTTACATGGCACATTACCAATGGGGGAAGCCAGGGGAGGGGTGCACCGCCTTTGCGACTCTTCTGTAAATATGAAGCCACTCCAAAACTAAACATTTATTAAAAAACAAAACTAGGAGATGAATAAGGGTCCGTGGCAGATGGTGGTCAAAGCTTAACAGGAACGACATTATTGCAGATGATACTGTCTTTCAGTTTATAAGAAAGTATTAGCATGAAATGGCTAACTTGTGTGTTCGTAGATCTTGAAGAATCCTTAGTAGAAATGAAATGTTATTATTACTAAAATGGTACAGAATCATCACCTTTCTGTGGTTGGCAGCCACCGCATTCTTGGCTTGGGGCAGATTTTCAAGTCTGGATGGGCATCTGGAAATGGCATATATAACCCATCATTTCCTGCAGGGACCACCAAGCTGGTTCAAGAGCCCCATCGCCCGCCTGTTTTCTCAGAATGCCTTAGGCGAGCCCTGAGACCCCCTGAGTGTCTCCCTTCCCCCTCTGAGAACCGCCATTCTAAACTGATGAGATGAAATGCTTTCGGAATAGAACAAATATGTAACAGGTGCATTTGGTCCACGTGCAACTTCCCTGCAACTTACCATCCACCAGCGCCTTTTGCTCATCTGCTTCCTTCACAGGTCCATGCACCAGGCTCTTCTCTCTACTACCCTGACTCATGTCTTCGTTAAGTTAATTGCGTTTAGGAGAGTCACCAAGTTCAAAAGCACTTTCCTCTCCTGTGTCCCCATCCCTGAGTCTCCCTCCCTGGAGCCATCCCTTTTCAGTTATTTCTAGTATTTCAGTTGGTATTTACCTCTGTTGAAAATTCAGAAATAACAGAAGTTAAACCAGCGAATCACCACAGTAGCAATTAGTAAAAGTTTATTGTGCACACACCAAAAAGGCAGTTTGCAAACCAGGAGCACTCAAACCAGAGCATGGAAGGAGGCTCAGGGGTAGATGGTCATAAAGCAGCCCATATGGGGAGAAGTCGGTGACTGTGTTCTTCCCAGGGACTGGTCATAATGCTAGAATGTTCTCAAGTTATATGGAACTGGTCAGTGGTTACCTCATACCAACCTTGGGAAGCAGTTCAGGTTTTGCTTGTGGTGTTCAGAGGCACAAGCAAGGGATGACCCAGGTCCAGTCAGTCTTGCAAAATAAGTGAAATCAAGCTTTCCCTGCATGACTAAACTTGTACTGTTTGCTCAGGGAACCTTGAAGACTGGTCTCCATTAGCATTTGATTTTAACAACCTCCACAGTCCTGTGTATTTTGGATACTACTCTTTCTTGACTTTGGGGTTTTAGATATCATCTACTGACCAACTACTTTGGAAAGTGAGAATTAACTTATAACCAATTGACCAAATAATTCTGACTACGTCAATGCTCCGTGTTGTTACATGAGATGATAATCATGCAGAGTATGCACAGCTTGAGTCCATGGTTCCTGCATTTCCACAGACTGCCACACTATGCCATGTCTTCTTGCTGTTGGAATGAGCCGCAGAGGGGGGCGGATAATGGTGTGGGCAAAGGGCGGTCTCCGAGAAGGTGGAGGGACGCGTCCGGCACCCAGGGCAGGTAATGCTCTGGTGCAACCAGGCACCTTCATCCATGAGTGGGGCCCCAGGGCCATGTGGGCCCAGGATATGGGCCGTGCTCCCTCAGTTCCCCCAAAGGAGAGCTTGTGGGTGAGGGTGGAGGGCTCATGGGTCCCAGGAGGGAGCAGGCCACGTGAAAGCGTGGCTTCGGTGAGCAGGAGGGTAAGCCCTGTGGGGAAAGGGGTAAGTGTGTACGGCACATTTGAACACCCATGTGGGTCTGTGGTCTTACTGAGGCCGTCCCCCGAAACTCACTGTCTCCCTCAGTTTCCATTCTCAGTAGCCCTGTTCTGTCTCTGAGAGATGACTCTGGCTCAGGAACATTGACGAAACCACCCAAATACAGTTACTTCTCACTGGACATGAAAGGTGCTGCTTCCTCATGCAAACTGGTGTTTGGGGCAACAAGTGTGTGTTTGCCTTGGGAGAAGCGCTTTGACCGGCCAAGGATTCGGGCAGCTGCTGGAAGAGAGTTCTACCCACTTCCTTGTCCTCCTCCTGGAGGCTGGGGCTGAGCAGCCTGCCGGGCAGAGTCCCGGGGCCTCAGGCCAGCTTCTCGGACGCCCCCGAGTCTGCTGGTCCATCCCACAGCGCCTCAGCCCGCCTGCTTCGGGGCTCCAGGTGAAGTGACCCTAACTGCGTTTTCTGTAGCAGTGAGGCCCTGGGAGGGAAGGGAGGCCCGGACTCTGGAGAGGGGACCTGCCCAAAGGGCATCCTGTGCAGGGGGCTGCAGTGGGACTCCATGTGCTGGTGGCCGGAGGCAGGGCAGAACAGAGGAGAGGGTGTCTGCAGAGCAGGGTCTGGTCCCCTCCTGGGGGTGGGGATTCTGTCTGTTATCTGGGAGCCCAGGCCTGTGTGGAACACGTGCTATGGGGAATGGCGGATGGGCTTGATCCGGGCCTCGATGATCCTGGGAGAGCAACGGGTTCTGTGACGCAGAGGGACAGGCAGAGAAGCCCAGGGCAAGAGGTGACAGGAGACAGCCAGGACCGAGGTGGCCCCGTAGCTCTCCACAGACAGACTCAGAAGTCCAGGCTGGCCCTGGACCCAGGCCGTGGACTTCCTGCAGGGGCCCGCACCCTGGGCGGTTCAGGTTGCATACATGTGCTTTTCCTGAGCGGCTAACCATGCTCTTGTGGCACCGGGAGTCAGGGTTGGAGCCAGATGAAGAGAACACCCAAACCCCAAGCACCGTGAATGTCAAGCTTTGTTGGCAATTCGGGTGAAGAGTAAGCTGTGTTTAGGGTAGGCGGGGGTGGGGCTGTCACTGCAATCAGAGCACAATCACTGGAGAGAAAAATAAATACTTTAGAAGGCACTTGACCTTTTAAATGCCGAGCTCTAAAAATAGAGACGGAGCGTAGTGATGGCTTTACTGGGGCAGAGATTCAGCCAGGCCCTGCTGAGTCTCTGCCTAAGGACCCGGCTCCCCTACCGGATGTCAGCCACTCAGCCCCGCGCCTGTACCCGGTGTGTAGGTGAGCCTCCCGTCCCTTGTACCTGGTGCGCCCATGAGCTGCCCCTCACCTGACCCGAGGTGCGATCGCCTCCTGGATGGAGGGGCTGAGGCTCCAGACCTTGTTGCTTGGCTTCATCACCGCGTTAACCTTCCCTCTGCACGTTGTAGCATGAAGCTAAATCTCCGGGTTAGGAAACAGGACTTGCTTGCCTCGTTGGGCTTTATCTAGACATTTCCTCTCAACTTCTTTCAAGTATTTGGTTGGAGCCTCCAGTGTTGGGGTCCGGGTCAGAGGTCCCATATCCGCCGTGCTCCCTCGTCCAGGGAGAAGAGGCAGGGCCGTGGAGGTGCTGTCCTTCTGCAGCCGTGCATCCTCTGCAGTCACCTCTCCTCCCTCCACAAGTGCTGGCAGCCCGTGTCCAGCCAGCCTGACCTCCACGACAAAGTGGGTTCGGTGCAGCCGAGCCCGGAGTCCCGTGGGCGTTGAGGTGCCAGGGCCGTGGGGAAGGCTTCTGAGCACAGTGTGCTGGCCTGTCCATCCCCACATTAGCACATTTTAGCAGAAAGTTCATCTGAACACTTGCCAACGGGAACTCAGGTTACGTGGAAAGGCTCTAAATACCCTGGAGCGGCAGCCGCTGCTTGCCCTCCCCTCCCCAGGGAGATGGAAATTGCTGGGACCTTGTCGGCTCCTGGCTTCTCCCTGGAGCAGGCACTTTAAAAGCGAATCCGATGGAAGAGTTTCTTTTATTCCTCGAGGGCAGGGTGAGGTGTGAGGAAGGGGGACCGGGTGGGCTTTGCTGGCTGAGGGTCTCGGGGGAGGGGAGGACCCCGGACATGCACGCAGTCCTGCCGGGCGATTTAATGCACCTGCTTCCCTCCCGTCCACGCCCCGACCACGCGGGGCAGGGAAGTGGGCTCCGAGGGCTCACGCGCCACGAGGCGCCGCGGTCTGTGCTCACTGTGGCACTTTTTGCCGACTTCGTGGTTCTGTCAGTGGCGGGATGGAGCCAACCGTCCTTGTTTTTGCGACAACTTTCTGCACCGGGGAGGCCAGGCCCCACCAGCCGGCGACTCACTCCTCAGCCACAGGCCCTGCTCCAACGCCACTTCCCTGGCCCCCTCTGCTCACAGGGCCAATGTGGGAGGTGAGAACCCGGCTCCTTTCCTTCCTGAGTCAATCCCCTAACACAAGAAGCTGAGAGAGCAGGAAAAACGCTTTCTCCAAGTCCAGGGATTGGCGGGAACCCTTCCGTCCTGTGAGCTGAGCAGGGCCCTCCTGGTTGGTTGGCGTCCTTGGGCTGGCTCCTCCTGGGGAGGTCTGGGAGGCTGGCAATGGGATGTCACGGGGATGGGGAACTTCTGGGTGGTGCCCTCCTAGGGAGGACTCTGGCCTGGATGCAAGACCAGGGGTGCATCCCAGAAAGCAACCTGGCAGCTCTGAAAAAGGGGAATGATGGGGATGTGATGCGTTCCCAGAGGTAACGGATCACCCCATTTGCATTTTACCCTTGCCTGAGACTTCTAGAGTGTGTCATTGAACTCATGGTGAATCTAGGAGAGCAAGCACCTCATAGACCCACGAGGCTGCCCTCTCCAGCGGTGTCTGGTTCAGCCAATACACAAGTTAACGGAGTCCCTTTCTCCTTTTCTCCCAGTGGAGTAACCGGGTGGCTTGGCACAGGGTTCTCAGCCTAGCTGTGCCATGGGCCTCATCGGCAGCTGGGTGAAGCCCACAGGGGCCTGGTCAGAATGATGCTTTTAATAGATGAAGGACATGGGATGGACAGGCAGATCAGACGTTCCAGTGATGGAGGGACAGTGTCCCCTGGGCCACAGGCCTTCCTTCATAATCACCTTGTTACCCCCCCCACCAAGCTCGGAGGGTCCATGTCCCCACCCCCCCAAATCAGAGGCCCTGACAATACTTGGACCAACAGAGTGAGGTAGACAGGACACCGTCCCAGGCCCTCCATCCGCCTCTGCTTGGGAAGGGAGCTCGTGGTGGAGGTATGACCAGAGATTGCCAGGTGTGAGAAGGCGTGCGGCCTGGCGTGCCATGTTCAGAGGAAGGTGAGGAGCACTGAGGAGGCGGCAAGCTAACCTGCAGGTTCCCCCAGCCCGGCCCACGCCACGTGGGGCAGATCAGAGCTGCCCAGCTGGACCTCCTTCCATCTCCTGACCTGCAGAATCATCGGCAAAAGAAATTGGCACTTTAGGCCATAAGGTTGTTTGGTTTTTATTTATTTTGTGTGTGTGTTTGGGGGGGGGTGTTGTTACTTAGCAACAGAAAACCAAAACATGGGATTCCTGAGAAAATTGATTATATTAAAATACAGGTTTTGATGGTTAGGTTTATGCATCAGCTTGGAGGAGCACCCGGGGTGTCCAGATATTTGGTCACGCATGATTCTGGGTGTGTCCATGAGAGTGTTTCCGGAGAGATTCGCATTTGGTCTGGTAGACTGAGCAAGGCAGAGTCCCTCCCACCCACCTGGGTGGACCTCGTCTAATCAGTTGAAGGCCCGAATAGCCCAATTAGGTGGACCTTCCCAAGAATAAGAGAGAATTCTTCCTGCCCGACAATCTTGGAACTGGACATCAGCTCCTTTCCTGCCTTCGGGCTGAAACTACCCCATGGGCTCTCCTGGGCTCCATAATCGCGTGAGCCAGTTCCTTGTACTAAATCTCTCTCTCCCTCTCCATCCTGTGTCTCTGGAGAACCCTCCCTCACACACAGCTTACACTAGCAGCAGGACTCCTGGAGATAAAGTTACAATTACAATGACAGTGCACTTTGTTCTCACTTGTCAGAGGGCAAGGACCATGAGAAAACACTCAGCACCTGGGGGCGGGGGGCGGTTACACTAGTCCTAGGGCAATACACGGAAGTCCAGAAAACAGGACACCTGCCCCCCCCCCCGGAGCTTCCACTCCGCTCAGAAGACCCCCAGAACCTGAGCTGATGGTGTGCAAGAGGCCGTTCCGTGGAAAGAGTGCAGTAGACGGGCCAGCCCCTGGGTGGGCTCCCTGGCAGCCTAGATCGGGGGGACGTTCGCTCGGATCCCGCAGGAAAGTGAGTGGTGGTCTGTTTGCTTTGGCGATGACCTGTGCCCTGGGCACCAGCAAGCAGAGTGACGGGAACCGGTGGATACAGCCGCCTCCTCTGGACGATTCTGAGAGACCTTCTGGGGGCTTCTGGGACGCCCTGCAGAGCCGCCCTGGCCGTCCCGACCATGCACTTCGCCACACCTGCCACTGTCCCTCTTCCAGCAAACCAGCTGAGGGCTCAAGATGCTTCGGTCCTTCCCTCCATCAGGACTTCACAGCCTCCGTGTGTCCCCAGGTGGGAGGGGACAGCCACTTCCACGTGAGCCTTATTGCTCCGGCCAGCAGGGTGCTATGATCAGTGGACTCCATCAGCCACCGCAGGCCCTGCCGAGACTCCTGACGGCCCAAGCCGTGGGCCTAGCATGTGCACGCCCCAGTGCTCACCACTGCTCCACCAGGCCGGGGCCAGAGATGCCATTTGGCCGGCAGCCAGTTACGGGAGCCCCATCTGCCCCCACTGGGGCCCTTGCCACCCTCCGCCTCCAGTCCCTACAAAGGTTCCCTGGGGGGCTTCACCGCACCACAGCTTCCTACTGTTAGAGCAGCTAGCGCCACACGTGGCTGACCCCTTGCTGTGCCGGAGGCACGTTGCCTCGTGGCCGGGACACGGGAAGCAAACGCCCTCCCTTGTTCCAGTGCCACGCAAAGCAGCAGTGAGGTCCAGTCTCTCGAAGCTGCCAGAGCCTGGGTAGGAGCTAGCAGAGGAGGCCCACGTGGGAGGTGAGGGCACAGGCCTCCCCAAGCCCCTCCGCACACGACGGAGCACTCAGCCTGCGCCCAGGACGTGTGTGCAGTGGTCACATAATCTCTTCAACTATCATACTGACTGTCGCACCCCTGCGAGGTCTCATTGCACACAAGCCACCTGCTCTGTTTCTAGGACTGTCCTTCTCCAGATGGAGGCCACATTGACCCATCCGGTGTTTGTCCAGGACAGGGGGTCAGCCCAGAAGCAGAGCAGCCTGGAGGTGTGTTTGCTGTGGCACGTGGGCAGGAGAGCTGGAGCTCTCGGCTCGGAACTGGCTGTCTTCTCTCCCCCAGACAAGACTCTCGGGGCGCTGCTCCCTGGCCCGCATTCACAGTTACTTTACATGTGGGGCTCTTCCAAAATACACTGCCATGACCTCTGTTTCATATTTGTCTCTTAAGGGCTGTTGACATCACAGCACGCAAACAAAGTTTGCGTGACATGCTGGGGGCTTGTGAGCCTCATGTGCGGCACCCTGAAAGTACTCGACCTGGAGTCTGGGCCGGATTTTGCCATGTGTGTCTTGGTGGGGGTTCTGGCTACAAAGGACACGTGTTCTGATTCAGAGGTTCCCCAGGGTTGTCTTGATCTGAGCTCGTGGCCGTGGAAGCCAGCCAGGTGCTAACTTCCTCGGGCACCACCCGACCTCGCTGCCAGTGAGGGCCTGGTGTCCCTTCCAGAGACTGACGGCAGGCCCCAGGAGACGTCTGCTGCGTGGATGGACGTTGTTCCCTCCCATGGGGTAGGTGTCTGCTAGCTGGACTCCCTCCTCCTTTCTCTTCCGAGCACGTCTCCCTGCCCCTGGAAGGCCTGGCTCGGTGATTTCTGGAATGTCTGGCTGCTTTCTAACCCATCCTGGGTCCTGCCGCGGCCCCCACCTGTCCCGATGGCCTGCCGGCTGTCACAGCGGATCAGCACAACAGGGCCACGGGGAGTGACACGGAGTGGAGTGGGAGGGTGTTGGCGCAGCTGGAAAATCCCCGACCAGCCCTCCAGAGGCCAAGGCCGGGCCAGACGGGTCATGGGGCAGGGGACTGCCGTGTGCCCCCACGTCTACTGTAAAGTGCAGGCCGGAGGGCCAGGAGAGAGCTGGGCGTGGACCGGGGGGAGCGTGCGGGTCACCCCAGTAAACCATGACCCTCAGGGAGCCGAGTTGCTTCTCCTCTGCCTTGTGAAAGCCCTCTTTGGGCCAATTCTGTGCCATGGCGGGGGGGTCCACAAGACAGTGGCTCACGGGAGGGGGTTCCACAGGAGGAGGTTCCGGGAAACATAATCTGTGCACGATCACGTTTAGTCCAGGTTAAATGTACTCCAGAGTGCCACAGTTGGATCTTACCTGTCATTTATGCCGTCTCGTGTCTTGCCCAGGCTTGGTACTGACCGCGTACTTTTTGAGTGATAGGAAGGAAACAGGCGAAAGGGGCCAATCACATGCTGCCGTGGACCCCAACCTCTGTTTCGGGGCCGCCGGTTGGTCACTGTAAGTGCAAATGTGCAACCGGGTCCTGGGGCTGTGCTGAGAGCAGGTCAGAAGCCGGGGTGCCTACTTCTAATAGCCTGTCACTGCAAGAGGGCTGTCAACATGGAGTCATACGGTACGTGCCCGTGTCAGGTGGTATTTTTCCACTCAGAATAATTCCCTGGAGGTCCATGCAAGTTGTTTTCTGTACTAATGAATTGTTCCTTTCGATTGCTGTGGGGGATTCCACGGCATGGCTGGGCCCCAGCTTGTTGAGCTGCTTACCCCCTGAGGGACACCCGGGTTGTTCCCCGTGTTTGACTCTGACAAAAAAAGCCAACGTGCACATCCATGGACAAGTCGATGTTCGAACGTTAAGTCTTCCTGTGTCTGGGATACATGCTCACAGACACGATTTCTGGGCTGTGTGGGAGTTGCATATTTAGTTTTATAAGAAATGGCCTCACCATTTTCCAGAGTGGCTGTGCTGTTTTACATTTGTACCAACACAATTTATTTTTAAAATGAAATGTTATTAATTAGTTGGAGGGAGAAGAATGGTGGCTGGGGTCATAAAAGGTCCACAGGAGGGGTCCCCTGGGATGTGGAAATGTTTAGGATCTTGACCCATGTGCACGTCTGATAAAATTGTGCAGAACTAAACACACACATTGAATGCGTAGAAAACGACCAGAACCCGAATACGATTGATGGGCTACATCAGGGTCAATGTCGTGACTTGACTGTGTGCTAGAGTTATGCAAGATGTTACCAGTGGGGGAGACTGGCTAAGAGTAACTGCGGGTGAATCTACAGTTATCTAAAAAAATAATAATTAAAAAATAAAGACAACGTATGGCAATAATTTAAGAATAAGACCGTGGAAAACCTGATAAACTATTAAGATTTAGACAAATGTTGTTACTTGCTTTTCTGATTTTGCTGGCCATGCGTCAGTCGCGAAGATTTCCATCCGCTGGTGACTTGGTCCGCTTCTGAAGGTCGTCCCTCCTTCACACACCCATGAGAAGAGACCTTTTAAACCCAGACCCCAACTCCACCCCCCTCTCCAGCCCATTTTAGGGCACAGAAGAGCAAGCTGGGGAGAACGCAGGGAAATGTGTCTCGGGCGGCCGGGTGCTGCCAAGGGCTGTCCCCGGCGGCCGAGGGAGGAGCCGCAAGGAGCTGCGTGTGTCTGGGAGGAGAGAGAGCTGCGTCTCCCAAGCTGGATCTCCGTGGTGGGCTCCTTGGCACGCATCAGAGAGACCACCGGTACCTGCAGATTCTACAAGAGAGCCCTGGGCCGGGCCAGGACCTTGATCTCGACCCAGAAGTTCTTGCAGGGTACCACCTGCACTCTGGGGCTCCTGGGGTGGCAGCTTCCCTCCAGGGAAATGGTGACCTTTATGATAAACTATCTTATGACCAAAAGTTTTGCAGCGTTAAAATGTGATCCATCCATTAGGTTGTCATATGAAGCCTATAAATAACTCCAGAAATGAGATCCTGTGACAGCCGTTCACTGTTATTATTTAAAACAAATATTGGCTATTTATAGCCAGGTCACCAGCCTGGCCATTGCTTTCCAAAGACTCTTATTTCCCTCAATCTATCCTGAGAAACAGGACCTTTAAAACCACCCGGATGGTGGAGAGCGCTCCCGCAGGCTGCCTCCCCTCCTTGGAACCTGGCGTCCTCAGGAAATCCTTGTCCTGCTCTCTGTGCTCTGGCTGCCTTCCCAAAAAGCCTACTGAGCCTTCTCTGCCTTCACATCCTTCCCTGGACATGATGGTTTCTCTCCCAGGACATCTGCTGTCGCAAGAACCACGAAAGGTCTAAGCTTTGCTCTCCTGGCAAAGTAACAAGTTTACCTGCACCGTTTCCTCTTCTTGGCAGAAGACAGGAGACTCCCAGGTCAGAGACAAAGGAGAGTTTGCTACTTCAGCAACCACGGCGGCCAGAGACTCAGCGTTTTCATGCTGGTTCCCTGAGCCCCAGCTGGAATTCCCAGCTCCCCTGAGTCAGAGGGTCAGGTGGTATCTGCACATGCAGGGGAGGCCGTTCCAGAAGCAGCAGCCCAAGCTTAGGGAACTTGACTTTTCTGTAAACGTGCCTGCCTTTCGTTCTGCAGGGAGGCATTGTCTTTATTATCTCCAACAGTAAGCACGCCTGATGTTTATTCCAGAGGGACACACCTTGCCTCTCGTCCACTGATCTTTACAAAGATAGTCTGCAACAAAGGACTGTCAGCTTCTCCTTCTTAATTCATGCAGAGTTGCCAGAGACCCCAGAGAATTGTCTCCCAGAGGACCATAGAGTAAATCATTTAGTTAAGGTTTTTCTTCCTGAATTAATTCCTCCCCCCAACTTGGCACGAGCCATTCTCACCTCTGCTAACAAGCCACATTGGGCAGCCATGGAGAGGTTGTGGCTTGGCTCTCCCTTCAGGGAAGACAGAAGCGCAGTCAGCCGACAAGCTCGAGCTGCAGTGTTCAGGCTGAGGCCGTATTCTCCTCGGCCCCAAAGCTATGCGAGGAGGCCATAGGGCCACAGGGTCTGGTCATTCCTGCCCAGTATGGGACTTCTCTGAGTCTTTGTGTGGAGCTTCCTGCTGGGCTGGCAAGGGGGCCTTCTCCAGGTTTCCCTGCAGCCCGGGGCTCCCCCCGCCCCATCTCCCTCTCCCCTTTATCTCACACGTGTGACTCCAGAGGAATCTTTTGCACAAACGGCTCTGTCTTGAAGGACCCCACGGACACACTTGAGCGCACCAGCCTCTAAATTGCTCTTGGAAGGATTCTCTGACCAATGGGAAGCTGAGCCAGGCTGATCCGGGCTTCCTCCAAGACCCTCCGTCGTTCAGGAAATCTGAGATTCTGTTGTAAGGCTCTGGAGTGTTCCCCATCTCAGGGACATTTCAGTACTTATCCCCCCTTTTGCCAGGAACCTGTCCACAGCCCATCAACTCCTCTTGGAAGCCAGAGACAGACTCTGCTCAAGCCCACAGCCTTGGGTGGACTCACTGAGTGTCCGTAGATCTTGCTTCTCTTGGAGGCTCAGCTAAAGATTGCCTCCCCGACCAGCCCTCCATGGCCTTCCTTTCTACCACTCTTTTTATGTTCATTTGTTCGTAAATATCTATATCTTCCACTCGATGGCCAACTTTTTGACTATAGGATTCTTATTTGTTCTCAGTAGCCAGAGCAATGCCTGGGACATAGTGAACATTAAATAAAAATTTACCCAGTGAGGGCACCTGGGTGGCTCAGTTGGTTAAGCGACTGCCTTCGGCTCAGGTCATGATCCCGGAGTCCCGGGATCGAGTCCCACGTCGGGCTCCCTGCTCAGCGGGGGGTCTGCTTCTCCCTCTGACC
>NW_027397090.1:17916479-18047533 GCF_003265705.2 Callorhinus ursinus
CTCTCTCTCTCTCTCTCTCTCAAATAAATAAATAAAATCTTTAAAAAAAAATTTACCCAGTGAATAACAAATGGCAGATACTCCGAATTATTAATTTGCTACATCCGAGCCTAATAATAATTCCAACCCAAATTCCTGGTTCCTAATATTTTTCAATTCCTTGTGCTCACTCCTCTGTCCGATAGGCGTGGAGAGTTATCCTCTAAAGCATTCTTACCATGTGTCAAGAGCTATCAAGTTTCCTTGGTGCCGACAGCGAATGTATCCGTTGTCATCCTGCGAGGCACAAGAACAACAGTCACCTCGGGACTGCTGGTGTCACTCAGGAGCCGTGGGCGTCACACAACAGCATTTACGGGCTCCAGGAAGCATTTATCAGCATCTCCGTGGGAGTCATTCCAGCTCCAACTGTGCTAAGAAATGGACTTCCTCTGTGGTCACCTCTGGGAAAACCCACAAAGATGAGAGGGACATCGTAGCCCAAATGACGTCCCCAGAAAGGGAAACCGTTGGGACCGTTGAAACTCTTAACTCATTTCTGAGACACAAGAGCGTTCTCTGATGGGCCTGATGGCCGTTTCTGGAAACAGGATGCCCCGGCCCCCTCCGCCACCTCGCCATCCCTGCAGTCGGCCCTAGTGATTTCAGAGCGTTCCACTGCTTCTGCAAGCCACCACCCTTCCTAAGCACACCATGTTCCCGGACAGCCCAAGTCTGAGATAATTTTCAAACCACCGGGGATGACAAGTCCACGTCGTGCTGTTCCATGGCACACCCACAAGTCCATACATCACAACCTGATTTTCACTGTGGCAGCTGGGAGGATAGTTTTGGACACCCACCTGCATGTGTGAAGAGTCACCTGGCCCCTATTTCTCGTCCTGACCATAACCAACCAGGATGGGGCCTGAGATTCGGGTGACTGTCAGCAATAATAAGAGATAATGAATGAGTTGGCATTGTGCCCCATAAAACGATTTTGCAAGTACCGGGTAAGCTTGCTCAACGAAACCCTCCCCTTAGCCCACCATGACTAATTCCGCTTGCTGCTTTTGTGGGCTTGGACAACAGTCCTTACTGACCTTTGCCGTAGTATGTGAGCTTGCCCTCATGGCTCTCTCTTACACACTCCCCGACGGCCATTTGTGGATCCTTAATTTTGTGTTTTTCACTGCCGTGACCACGGCTAACATTATGGAGCCGGCGCTTTATTTTTCCCTCTGAGTTTGTATCAACGGTTTTTTAAAAACAAATGTGATTATACTGTGTGAATTCTTTGATATTCTGCCTTTCTCCCTCAATATTTTATTGTGAGGACACTCCCATTGCTTCTAGAGATATTCAACATAGAAGTTTTATTTGTTGTAAAGTATTTATTCCGGGATTATACCATTAGCCATAATTTATTTGGCCAGCTCCCATTTTCTGACATTTAATACTGTTGTTAAAATTATACTATGATCAGTAAAGCTACCGTGAATCTCATTTGGTATAAATCTTTGTGTATTTGTCAGGATCATCTAGGCTTGAGCCGATAATAAACAACCCGCAAATCTCAGTGGGTTACACAGCAAAGGGCTGTCTCCCGTCACTTCCAAGTCCAACCGCGGGAGCTCCGCTCCACACAGCCACGCTATGGCAGAGGCTGTGGGCTCCAGTACCACCAGCACCTCCAGAGTTTGCTTTCGGAGAGCCCAGAGCGTGTGGGGAGCTTGCATGCTCTTCTGGGCTTGGTTGGGATGTGAGGAGCATCATTTCTGCTCACAGACCCTCAGTCCGAGCCAGTCCCAGGGCCCAGCTGGCATGCCAGCGAGGTAGGAGCCCAGCAGAGAGGAGAGCCGGCTGTGGGCGGGCAGTGGTAATATCCCCCCCGCAGAGGGAGGAGAAAAACAGCCAGAAGACATAAATCCACAACATTAGGAAGGAAAGAAGGCGGGTCATTACGGATAGAGATTAAAATAAGACTAAACTAGGAACAATAAAAACAAAACAAAACAAAAAAACTCAGAGAGGATAATTATCTCTAAAAATGTAGTTCAGCAAAATTCAAAAGCAAAAAGAATCTGAATAAACCTTCAACCATTAAAGAAATTTAGAAGTCTACTCTGCTTAATTCTCTACACAAGATGCCAGGACCAGGCAGTTTTATAAGAGAATTCTGCCAAACGGCCCAGGAACAGGTATCCCAATGTTGCACAGAATGTTCCAGAGAATAGAGAGGCGCTGATCTCTGACGCATGTTCTGAGGTGAGTTTATTTTTTTTCTACCAAAGCAGACTAGGACAACATGAGAAAGGATATTCATCGTCCTCATAGATGTGGGCAGGAAAATCCTGATAGAGATTAGCCAACAGACTTCATTCAGCATTGTGTAAAAACAAATCGATCCTGACGCATCTGGGTTTTTTGAGGAATGTAAGATTACATTTGAAAAACTATTTGCGTAATTCACCACAGTAAGTTTAAAATTCAACATACATTCACAGCACAAACTCATAGGAAATTGGGAATAGAAAGAAGTCTCAACTTCATAGAAAAAATCACTACAAAATACCTATAGCAAGCAGGCTCCACTGGGGAAACCTTAGAAGGAGTGTGTCTGAAGTCTGAGACAAGCTGCGAATGTCTGCCATTACTCTTTATCCAATATTTTGCTTGAGCTACTTATTATCGTAAGATATTGGGCAAAAAAATGACAAATGCCAGAATTCCCCTGAGAGAAGAGAAGCTGAGATTTCCTATAGATGAGAAGATTGTGTGCATAGAAAAATGCAAGGGAATCTACAGATGAAAAAAAAAATCAGTGAGAGTGTTTAGCTGTTTTTCTGGACACAAGATGAGTGTGCAAAATCAATGTGTCATTCACAACAACAGACAACATAAAATGCAGTTTAAGAAATATGCCATTTATAGCGGCCACCAAAATACATGGTAACTATGCAGAAATCTAACAAAAGCTGTGAAAAGTCTTTATGGAGGACATTTCAAGCTGTCATTAAAGTACGTAAGAGAAGACTTGGCTAGATAGACTAACGTAAGATCGATGGATGGGAAAATTCAACAGCATAATGATGTCCATTTTCCCAGATTAACCCAAGAATTATTGATGTCTAACAAATATTTTGGAGAAATTCAACAAGCTGATCCAAAACTCACGTGGAAGGAGAAATGGTATAAAGTGAGCAAAATTAATCAAGGTGGGAGAATTTGCTTATTAGATGTTTGGACTTTTTATAAAGCTATAATAATAGACAAATAGATCAGAGGAAACAGAGAGAACTTGGAAGCAGACCCCTGCTTCTGAGGGGGATTTATATATAAGGGAGGTGGTTGTGTAGATCAGCAACATGATGAACATTTCAATCAATGCAGGAAGCGGAAGTGTCAGAAAACATAAAATTAAATCTCCGTCTCACACCACAGTCAAACATAACTCCAGGTTGATTAAAGACCTAAATGTGAAAAGCGAAGTTACAAAAAAATTTTTGATGGCATACACAGGAGATAGTTATGATCTTAAAATTGTCATGGATTTCTCAAAAGACAAAAGGCAAAAACATAAAACAAAACCTCAATCCATTGGGCTACATTAAAGTTAGAAACAAGCCCAGAAGACAATGTTGAGGAGTGAAAACAAGTTTGCAGTCTAGGAGATATACTATTCACAAACATATAGCAGACCAAGGATTAGTATGCAGAATATATAAAGAACTCTTTCAGTTTCTAAGAACAAGCAAACAATCCATGGAATAATGGACAGAAGATACAGACGGGCAATCCACATGTGACGTATCCTCAAAGACCAACAAAGATGAAAATATGTACAATCTCACCAGTAATCAGAAGGTGAAAATTACAATAACAA
Organism: Callorhinus ursinus; assembly: GCF_003265705.2. Taxonomy (NCBI): domain Eukaryota; kingdom Metazoa; phylum Chordata; class Mammalia; order Carnivora; family Otariidae; genus Callorhinus; species Callorhinus ursinus. Next base: position 17,920,345 of record NW_027397090.1, read on the forward strand.
GCAGATCGGGAAAGTAACAGTTGGCAGTACTCTTTGAAGGTCATGTGGGGGCGGGGGCCTCTGACTTTGATGGTAGGAGTACAAGGAGCTGATTTTGGTGAAGGGCAACTTGGCGGCATCTAGGAGAAGATAAGCATCCCTTATGACCTGGTGGTTCTGCTGCTGGTGGCTCCTCAGAGAAGCTCATACAGATACCCAAGGAGTCATGCATGGCAGTGTGGTTCATAATAATAAACACATAAATGGTTTTAGTGTACATATCCAGAGGAATGGATCAATAAACTTTGGTAAAAGCCATATAATATGGATGGTATGTTTTTCTATTTAGTAAAATGGACAGATTAACATTAATAAAGCTCTAAAACATAATGTTGATTAAAGCAAGTAATTTACAGAGGGGTAATTCACAACAGGATAACATTTATAAATAATTTTATAAAGCCAGAACATACTGTACATTGTTCATGGATACCTAATAAAGAGGACAAATACAAAAATATGTGTGGGGCTTATAAGCTCCATAATTAGGATGGCAGTTATGCTGTGGGAAAGATAGGGATGTGGTTAGGGATGGGGTATTCAGGGGTCTTTAGCTATAATGCAAAATTTTATTTCTTATATAATAAAAGACCCACCTGAAATATGATAGAATACTGAGATCCTACAAAGTTAGGTAGGTTATCCATGGATTTTGTTATATTATTTTCTATCATTTTCTGTATGCTTGAAGTATTTCAAAGTAATAATTTACAAAAAGAACATCTCTTTTGATCATTTTTCAAATATAGTGTCAGATAGAATCAACGATAGAGAAATCTTTGTCATCCTCTATTAACATTTTAAAGCAAAATCTAAGACCACAAACACTGTCTTCAAACTTCATCTCCCTCAAAATAAATATTCCCTTTGACTTTTTAAAAACATTTAAGAGTTTTATTGAGATATGATTAACATACCACCAAATTTACCCTCTTCCAACATGTGTGAATTGGTGGTTTTTAGTATATTCACAGGGTTGTGCATCATTATCTAACTTTAAAACATTTTCATCACCCCAAAAGAAAATCCTGTGCCCAGAAGTCAGTCCCCATTCCGTGTCCCCCTGCAGCCTACTTTCTCACTTCTGTGGATTTGTCTATTCTGGACATTTAATATCCGGAATAGTGCAACATGTGGCCTTTTATTTCTGACTTGTTTCACTTTGCATATTTTCAGGTTCTGTCCATGTTGTAGCGTGTCAGCCCTTCATTCCTTTTTATTTCTAAATAAGAATCTGTGTTGTGGATACACCACACTTTGTTTATGAATGTATCAGTCAATGGACATTGGGTTCCCTCCGCTTTTTGGCTATTTTGAACAATGCTGATCTAAACAGTATCTTACAGGATTTTGTGTGCCCATGTTTTCATTTCTCTTGAATGTGTACTTAGGAGGTGGATGGCTGGACCACATGTAAGTCTACATTTACCATGTTGAGGAACTGCCAAACTGGTTTCCAAAGTGGCTGCACCATTTTACATTCCCTCTAGCAATATCCGAGGGCTTGAATTTCCTCACATCCTCATCAACACTTGTTGTCTGTCTTTTTAATTTTAGTTGTCCCGGTGTGTATGAAACGGTATTTCCTTGTGGCTTTGAGTTGCATTTCCCAATGATTAGTCATGTTGAGCATCTTCTCATGTGCTAATCAGCTGTTGGTGTATCCTCTTTGGAAAAAATGGCAATTCAAATTCTTTGCCATCTTTTAAATTGGGAAGTATGAGCTCTCCAACTCTTTTTCTTTTTCAAGATAATTTTGGCTATTCAGAGTGCCTTGCATTTCCTTAGGAATTTTAAGATTAGCCTGTCACTTTAGGGCAAAAAAAGCCAGCTGGGCCTTTGAAAGACAACAGTAAGCTTTTCCTATCTATGAACACAGGATGTCTCTCCACTTACTTACTTTATTTCTTCTTTAGTTTCTCTGAAAAATATTTTGTAGTTCAAAGTGTAAAAATCTTTCACTTCTTTTGTTAAATTTACTCCTAGGTACTTTATTCGATTTGATAATGCTTTAAAATTGGCATTGTTGGGGCGCCTGGGTGGCTCAGTCAGTTGAGCATCCAACTCTTGATTTCAGCTCGGGTCATGATCTCAGGGTCCTGCAATCGAGCCCTCTGCTCGGAGGGAGGTGTGCTTCTCCTTCTCCCTCTGCCCCTCCCTGCTCTCTCAAATAAATAAATGATTAAAATCTTTTTTAAAAAGGGCATTGTTTTCTTAATTTCACTTTTGGATTGCTCATTGCTAGTATACTGAAGAACAATTGATTTTTATATATCGATCTTGTAGTCTGCAAATTCTCTGAACTTGTGTATTAGCACCAGAGATTGTTTTGCGGGTTACTTAGGATTTTCTATATACAAGATAGTGTCGTCTATGTGTAAAGATAGGTTTAGTTCTTCTTTTCCTTTCCTTTTATTTACTTATTTATTTTCCCCAATTGTCCCCAGAGAACATCTTTGTCTTTTTTAAAAAAAATATTTATTTATATGAGAGAAAGAGAGGGATCAGGGAGAGGGACAAGATTATATGAAGGAGATAATCGTGGGCACAGAGAGAGCAGCTCGGGGCGAGGGCATTGCGATGCCTCAGGCACCATTCTGAGAGGTCATTCAGGTTAACCCTTTACCTGTTCTAGAGGTTCTCCCTACACATCCCCCAGCAGGTGCTCATCAGGACTCGACCTTAATACCTCCTGGGAGAGGTAACCCATCACCTCCTGTGAGAATCCATTTGGCCGTGGGTCTGCTGCACTTGTACAAAGTTCCTTCCTAGCACTGGACCCGAATCCCCCTGTTGACCCGCTCCCTCCTTCCCCTGAATTAATTGTGCATGGCTGGTCTGTCCCCTGACAGGTGAGGAATGCCCTCGGCATTCAGGAACCAGTGGGGTTATCACTGTGTAGAGTGATAGAGATGGGAGCCTGTGGCTTGGAGAGGTACGACTCTAGCCTGGAAGAGGTGTCACGGCACCGACCTCGATTTGCGTGGCCCCAGGGGCCAGTTCGTTGTCCTGCCAGGCGCCCCCCATGCTGGAAAGGCTGAGAGGGGAAGGGGGCAGGGCTGGCGTCCCCAAGAGAGGCAGCTTGGAGAGCTTTTGGCGCAGCGAGACTGGCAAGGCCAGCAGGGCATGTACCTGCTTTTACTCCGGAAGCGGGAGCAGAACACAGGCGAACCTGTGCGGCGGGGTGACCCCAGGCACCGAGACAAGCCCGCCATCACCCCGTCTCCCCCCAACCTGACGGTGCAGACGCGCTCGGGCGGTGAGCATGTGGGTCTGATTTGTGACAACCCGCTGATGTTCTTTGGCAACATGACGACTCATTCTGCTCAATTAGACGGCTAACAATTACTGATAAAGCACAAGGGAGTTTTGTGAAGTTTTTTAAAGTGACTCGAAACTGAAATTGAAGTCTGGTTAAAGAAAAAGGAAAGAAAACCAACGTAGCATTTCCTTCCTGTGATGCATTAGATTTGAACTTTTAAACGAAAGGAAACCATTTGGTGTGTTTCTTCTGGAGCCTCCCTCCCACCGGCGTGATGGTGGAGACAGTGAAAGCCAGCGGCTGAGCCCGCTCTGGGCGGCACGTGGGATCCCCCGTGGCTGACGCCGGGCACAAACCCCCACTTGCAGTGGGGGTGATGACCCTCCAAAGAGGTATCGGAGGAGGCGATGAGTACCAGTATGTCAGGTGTTCGGGACAGGGCCCATCACAGAGGAGCACCCCCATAAACAGGCATCACTCCAGTGTCACCCCCAGCCATGCGACCCCAGCTCACTGAGACTCCAAGTTTATTGTTGTTCACACTGGGGTGAGTGAGACCTTTTATAATACTGCCCTTTGAAAGAGGCATCTGGATGCAGTGGAACAGACACTCAGACACTCCCTTCTCCTAACCAGGGGGTGTCCTTGTACCCAGGTGGGCCTCACATCCCTCACACTGCAGCCTGCCTTCGCTTTGTGACTGTACTGAGTACTTATAGGTACCACAGGAAAAAATTCCTCTGCGATGGAGAAGTTTCCACCCAGTTATGTGGGCAATTTGAAATAACCATCCAGGATTTCCTCCCATTTTTCAGAGCTATTCATTAAAAAAAAAAAATGTGTTGAGCATCTATTTCTAGTATGTTCCAAGACACTGCTCTCAGTGGCAGGGGCTATCTGCAGGCTTCTAACGCTTAAATTCTGTTTGCGATTCCATGTGTAACTCCGTCTCCCCGGAGGTCAGAAACCCGGTGTGAATATACTTGCCAGGGGGGCCATGAACTTTTGGGGCAAATCTGCCCAGGAAGTGGCTATGTTCTTCCTCTTACCTGTGTCCTGACCCCCCGGCCATCACTCAGGTGCATGAGGGTGGGTCCGGACCCAAGCCGGGACCACGGATTTGCATTAGGAACCAGGACAAGGAGCGTTTGTCAGGTGATGGTGGGTGTTTGCTGGAGGGGGCACCCCGAGTGGTGGCTGGATGTGTGGGGGTGCAGGCAGCTCATGGAGAGCAGAGAGGCCATGAACCAGCAGAGGAAGCTGTTTGCCCAGAGAAGCAAACTGGGATGCTCAGGAGCCCCACACAGAAGACAGAATGGCAGGAGCCTCCTCCGGGCCACTTTGGGAAAATCCCGATCCTCCAGGGCCCTTGGATGCCCCCGAGACTGAGGCTCCAGCCCAAGAGACCGCTCTCCTGCGTGACGTGGGCTGCCTGGCGTGGCCGATGCTCTGTGCCACATGCCATTTCCCCTGGGGAAGCCGGTGGAAGGAGGGAGTGTTCTGCCAGGAGCACAGCACTGAGAGTCACCCCCAGGGCTCTGTGGTGGCAGGCACAAGGGCATCGTGTTCAGGGGGACAGAGTCCAATACCCAGCCCCAATTGCTGTTAGCGTGGGAATGTCATTGGCCTTGAGTTCATTTTGCATCTACAGAGGAAGGAAAGAGATACTAGTGCCATGGGGCTGTTACAAGGACTAGAGATGACGGCAAGGGGGAGAGCAGCTGACACCCTGTCGCTCCACTCGTGGGTTTGTTTACAAGAGCATTTGGGTGACTTGCACTTGGGTGCAAAGCTGTGTGGGGGAGAGGAGGGAGGGGAAGGAGGAGTGGCTCACAAATACACACACACCCTCACTCGTGTACCCATGCTCACACACATCATATACACACGCTCACACCGGTGCACACTTGCACACTTACACACACCCACATGCATTCACACCAGCATGAACACACACCCACCTGGCCCTGGGTGAGACCCCCCCCAGCCGCACACCACCCCATGCCACAAATCTGGCTGTCCGAGGTGGGCACGTACCGGTGACCCCGAGTCTCCCACCTGCTGGATTATAAGCTGCCTCTGACACCTGTTTTCGGGGACTCAGTCCAGCCCAGCAGCAGGCTGCCCGCCCCTGCTCCCGCACTGCAGAGCCCCTTGGAAGGTTCTAGGCTGCCCAGGGCCATACAACCCGCCTCTTCTGAGCGGGAGTGGCACACCACAGCTTCCTGCCCCACGTCAAGGTGTACGGCTCATTTCTTGGTGGGCTGTTTGTCTTCAGGACCAAGAGAGCTCCGGAACGTGCCGTGGGCAGTTCACGGGGTCCTGCCTGCCAACTGCCAGTCACTACTTTGTTGGAACCGATGGAGGCAGGGGTTTCTCCCCAGGAATATCAGGGCCCCTGCACTCCCACCTCATCCACAACGAGCCTCATGCAAAGTTCCCACCAGCACAGCAGCCCTGGGGACATGGAGCGAGCCATGTTGAGGTCCCGGCTTGGGTTGAATCATTTTGCTCAGACCCCTTGGCCCCAGGCTTCTATGAATATATAATCACTCAAAGTTAGACTCTTGATCTGTCTGATCAAACACCGTCCTTGTAAGGCAGGCTGGCAAAGCAAGAGGTCATTTCCGCCGGTCTCCTGTTCCACCGGGAAGCCAGCCCTCCTCGGCAAACATGTCCCGAGTTGTGTGTCCTGCAGCCCATCGTGTAGACGGAGCCGGCGCTGGGTGGCTGTCATCACACCTTCGCTCTGTGTCCTCGTCCCGAGCAAGCTCTCTGACCCCACCCCTGCAGCGGGAGTGCCCATGGCCATCGCTGACCGCTGCCAGCCTCGGGTGTCTCCAACCGTCCCGTACCCTGAGCCTCCCTCTGCTCTGAGTCCACCCCCCCAGGTGCCCTCACCCAGCCTTGCAGGCCAGACCCCTGATCTCCACGCTCATCTCATCTGGGGCTGGTTCAGCGGCCAGAAATGGTCTCTACTGAGCACAGGCTCAAGCAAGAGAGACGCTGGTCCTCTCTCTCTCTCTCTCTTTGATAGGTCAGCTAATTTATTTACATTTTTTAACTTTTTAAATTCGGAAGCCATCTGAGACTTACAGACAAGTTTCAGAGGTCATAGGGGGATGCTGTGAGCATCTCTGCCACCGTCACAGGAGGTGGGGCAACCATCCAAACCGAGAACTGACTTTGGTAAAACAGTGTCAACTGACCCAAGTTTCCGTCCTGCCCCCTGCGGTGCCCTGGCCTCTCTAGGGCCCCACATTGTGTATCGCTGTCATCTCCTTGGACTCCTCCACGCGGGATAGCTCCCCAGTGTGTCCTGTACCTTTTGAAGGGCACGGGTCAGGCGCTTGCTCCCCAGCCTGTTCACCTGGTGTTCGTCCTGATTAGACTGGACTGTGGGGCAGGGAGAGCATGTTTTACTGGTTGCCCCTCTTACTTCGGGCTCCAGTGTAGCTCAGCACAGTGCCACTACGGTCTTGAATGATCATGCATTGTTTTGCATTAATTTCAGTTTTTTAAATATTGCACTAAAATATTATTTGATGACTGAGGTTTTGCCATCCCCCTGTTAACATTTTGCTCCCAAGGTGATGGCCTCCCTTGCCTCCCCTTCACCTGCCACTGGGCCAGCCCAGTACCTGAAAACAGGAGTCAGAGGTAAGGTATAGTCTAGCAGGTAGGGGACTTGGGGTCACCGGTACGTGCCCACCTCAGTCAGGTTTGTGGAATGGGGTGGTGTACGGCTGGGGTGGTCTCACCCAGGGCCTGGTGTGTGTGTGTGTGTGTGCGTGTGTGCTGGTGTGAATACATGTGGGTATGTGTAAGTGTGTGAGTGTGCACCCCTGTGAGCATGAATGTGTGTGAGCATGCGTGCATGTGCATGAACGTGCGAGTGCGTGTGTGTAGGTATACATGTGTACAACGGTGTGAGGGTGTGTCCGTGTGAGTGTGTGTGTCAGCAATGACCACCCTACAGGGACAGGGAAGGACCCTTCTGTCGTCCTGTCGGGTGCCCGGTCCTGGGGCCCTCCGTGTCCCTGTAGGGTTAACGTGGAGAAATGGGCGGAAGCCAGAGGCACTGGTGGGGAGGCCTGGGAAGGACGGGCGGCCCCCTGAGCAGGGACAGCGAGGCACCTGCGGGCAGACGGGGCCAAGGAAGTGGGGAGCCTCTGTGGCTCTTGCACTGCAGGCCCGGGTTCCTCCAGCACCCATGGCACGGCGCTGGCTCGCGGGGCCCCACTGAGCCTCGGGTCTACAAGGATGCAGGAAAGCAGCCTCACTCCCACCTGCACGCACTCCTTCCCTAAAGGAATCACCCAGCCAGTTGGAAACTCTCCAGGAGAGACAACTTCAGCCACACTCTGGGGACTGGGGATGTGTCCATTGCCCTGTGTATACACACTCCGGTGCTCATGCACACCTACCCCTTCTTTCCCTCTGGACTCTCGTTTGGGCGTGGATCTGAGAATGTTCTCCCAAGGAACCCCTGTCCAGCTTCGGTAGGGCTGTGCCCTGTCACCAAGCTGGCCCTGCCGCCTGGAGGGGTGCGGCCGGGGTCATGTGGGGCTGCGTCCCCTTGTGAACCGATGCCCCAGGTGCAGGGCAGCTGCCAGGCAGACACGAAGGGCAGCATCACGTGGGAGGGAGTGGGCACAGGGTCTTGTTTGCAGGCACCTCCCCCCCTTGCTGGGAGTCTCCAAGACCTCCCCCCGGGGCGGGCTGCTGCCGGGCCACCATGTTTGCAAAGTCCACTCTGAAGTCCCGCCCGTGAGCCACTGTCCCATCCCGTCCCCCATCACTTGGCTTCCTCTGCAACCCGCCCCCCCGCATGGAATGTGCCATTTTGTCAGCAAATTGTTCCCTTGTTAGCATTTTGGTCCTAAGGTCCTCACAGTACTGCCGTGTGTGTCTCTCTCCAGCTTTCCTTAGAACAACGCCTCTCTGAGCTTGTCCTCTCCCATGACGGCCCGGGCTCTGCGGACGGACGTGATTTCTGAGCCCTGCGGTGGGATGTCCGGCGCTTCCCTCTGAGAGCGCCCTGCAGCCTGGCCAGCCGCAGGGGCGTGTGCAAGCCATACCTGGGGTCTCGTGTGCGGATGAGGCTCAGTTGTCACAGAGCATCCTGGAGCCCCCAGGAGAGGCTCCGTTCTCGAGAGAGCGGGAGCCACCCAGAGGAGAGTGTGTGCAACGTTGAATGACTGCCCCCAAGTGTCCTTCTGTGGGAGAAGACAGCACCGCGAGACCTCCAGGCTCCAGCCTCCGGGCAGGTGCTGGGAGAAGCGAGCTCAGGGGGAGTGGTGCCTTTTGAGACCAGAGCGCCCAGCCGTTGCTTCTGGGGTGCAGTCAGTGCCAAATGTCGGCACCTCCTCCGTGGGACCAGCACTGCTTGCTGCACTGGCCAGTGTGGGTCCCCGCTGGGTGCCATCCACGGTCCAAGCTGCATCTCGGTGGACGTGCGGCCTACAGGGAACTGTGCCTCTGGGGACATATGACTGCCCTTTGCTGATGCCCAGGCCACCTGTCTGTCCAAGTGCGGCTCCGCGTGAACAATAAAGAAGCCCCCTTCCCTGGGGGACTTGCTCCCTTGCGGTGGACCCAGCCGTATCACCACTGTATCCCTTCCTCCCTCCTCCCCACCCCTCTCTCTCTTTGACTCCCTCTTCCGCATCGGAAGATCTCCTTAAATGCTTGGGAACCCCATTGTCTGTTCATGTTAAAGAGCGAGTAAACAAAGAGCAGTCCCTTTCAGGGCTGTGCTGTGCAGAGCCATGGCACGGACGCCGCTGCGTGTGTTCTCAGGTAGGAAGCCTCACCTCTGCAGCGGGCCCTTCTTCCCCACCAGAGAGGAGTGCACCAAAGCTAGCAGGGACAAGCCTGACTGCCCTGCCTCCTGGAGCGGCGGGGTGGGGTGGGGAGGGTCTGCGTCTGTCTGGGGAAGGGGGATGTGGTGACAGGTGGTTTGTAAAACACTTCAATCCAGTGCCCTGGTGCAGCCAATTCCTGAACCTTCTGTCTTGTGGAACACGTGGGCAGGATTTTCTGCAGGTTTTTGGCTGGTGGGTTCATCTGCCCTGCTGGTTACTCACTACGTCTTCACTTGCTTTGTTTATTTTTTAAACAGCTTTATTGAGGCGTAGTTGATATACAAGAATGCGCATATTGGAAGAGTGGATTTGACGGATTTGGCTATAGGCACACACTCGTAAATCCATCACCACCATCAAGATCAGGAACATATGAGCACCCTGGAAGCTTCCTCCTGCCCGCTGGGAATCCCTCCCTCCCCTCCCCTCCTCTCCCCACCCCACCCCCATCCCAGGCAATCACTGAGCTACTTTCTGTTGCCCTGCATCAGCTCACATTTCCTAAAATAGACGGAATCATACCTACAACACATGCTCTTTCTCGTCTAGCCCCTTTCCCTCAATGTCATTATTCTGAAGACGGTTGTCGCTACGGCCAAGAATGCATGGCTTCCCGTTGCCAAACACCGTTCTATTATATGGATATATCAGAGTTTGTCCACTTTCCTGTTCATGGACATTTGGGTTGCTTCCAATTTCTAGCTCTCTCCAATAAAGCTGCTGTGGTCATTTGTGTACATCCTTCTATGGACATATGCCTTCTTTTGTCCTGTGAAATGCTTCGGAATGGAACAGCGAGGATGTATGATGTCAGTGTTTATATAGGTTATCTGTTTAATTGTTAAGAAACTGCCAAAGTGATGTCCAAAAAGATTGTATCTTGTATTTCGGCACCAGCAAGGCAAGAAACGTCCTGTCGCTCCACATCCATGATGGTATTTGATGTGGTCTTTTAAGTTTTATCCACTCTACTGGCGGGTATGTTGGGGTATCTCATTGTACTTTCACTTTTCATTTTCTTAATAACTGCTGATGTGGAGTGTTTCTTCTACTTGTTTGCCATTCGTATATCTTCTTTAGTGAAGTATCAGTTCAAATCTTTTACCTGGTTCTTTTTGGGGGTGGTTTATTTTCTTATCATTGATATTTTTGTGTGCTCTTTATATATTATGCATACTAGTCTACTTTGTTTCTAACATTAAGGAATACTTCAAATATGAAGAAAATCACAGATATAAATATAAATAATAATACAAAAATCTTATAAGACTGTCACCCATCTTTAATACATGATAACATGTTCTATGTTTGCTTATGGTTTTATTTTATTTATTTATTTATTTATTTATTTATTTATTTTTTATGAAGTGAAAGTTTATTAAGGGAAGGTTAGAACAGGAAGGACAGCTCTCTAGAGGGAAAGGGGTCCCGAATGGGTTGCCCTGATTTTACTTTTTAAAATAAAATGTTATAGATAAGATACAGTGGAAGCCCTCTTCTTATACCTCCCTGATTCTCTCCTCTTCCTCCTAAAAAGTAACATTAATCTGAATGTGATGATATATCACTTCTCGGCCTTTTGGCTAAGATCAAGTGCAATCTGAATGATGTATATCCATGTTTTTATACTTTTACTACACATACACACAGAGAGTTAGCAATGTGTTGTCATTCCCTAAGCTTTTGCCTGTTTTTTAGACTATATATCAATGCAACCATACTGTATATATTCTATGTATATAAAATCTATCCGTACATATTCTTTGATTTCTTTTGCTCACGTTGTATTGTTGAGATTCATTCATGTTGATGCATGCAACTGTGGATCATTTCATCCTTGTAGTTTTATTGTATGATGACACCAAATTTTATTTTCCATAGTATTATTGATGGATATTTTGGTTATTTTTGTGTTGTTTGTTGTTGTTGTTGTTGTTTTAATTCTCAGCGGTTCTGCTGTATACATTCTTGTACATGCCTTCTGGAGCAGGTTTGCAAATGTTGCCCTGGGAACCGCCAGGATGGGGCATGGGGCAAGCTTCACTCGGGGACACCAAACTTTGCCTGGCTGGCTACACAAACTTGCGACTCCACCGGCAGAGTTACCGAGACTTACCATTGATTCACAATCTCTCCAGCACTTGGTATTACCAGACTTTATATTTTTTTGCCAATCTGGCAGGTGTGGAATGATCTGTTAACACCTTCTTTGACAATATGCCCAACTTAGATCTTTCCTCTCCTCTGTCATCTGGATCCTGTTGTTACCATCTTTTGTAGATGGCTCTTCTTTTGTAAATGATCTGTTCTATCCTTCATGATGCTTTCAAAGTGTTCTTTTTCCCCCCTGGGGTTCTATGGTGTCACTACGATACACCTACATGTGTGGGAGCATTTTTTTTTTTTCAAATTTATACTGGAAGTTCATTAAGCTTTCTGGATCTGAACATTGGTGTCTTAGCAATTCTGGACAATTCTCAGCAACCACCTCTTAAAAACATTTACTGTTTGTCATCCTTCATTATTTTTTTTCTAACTCCAATGAGGCATATTTTAGACCTTCTTAAACTTCCATATCTCTTACTACCTTCTATTTCTCCTGTTTCTCTATTTTTCTGGATTGTATTCTGGATGATTTCCTGATTTCTATCTCCTGTTCCTCTCCCAGTTCTCTCTCCAACTGGGTGTAACCTGATGCTCATCTGTCCACTGTGCTTTCATTTGAATGAAGTGTTTTTCATTTCTAGAAATTCTTCTGCATTTTTTTCATAGCTGTGAGATGTTACTTGTAGTGTCCTGTCTCCTGATCATATTTTCAGACTTCTTTTTTAAAAATTACTTAATAACATAGTTATTTTAGATTCAATTTCCACACATTTCAAAACCTGTGGGATCCAGGAGTCTGGTGGGTGTTTTTTTGTTTGTTTGTTTTGTTTTTTATTCCAGGTGATTCTGATGTAATTGTTCCTTAGAACACCGCAGGAAACATGTCTAGGACTTAAGAAATGCAAAATGCCCACTTTACAGCACAATCACCAGCAATGGGTATTCCCATCTTTTTTTTTCCCACAATTTTTAAAAATATTTTGTTTATTCATTTGTCAGAGAGAGAGAGCACTAGCAGGGGGAATGACAGGCAGAGGGAGAAGCAGGATCCTCACTGAGCAAGTAGCCAGATGCGAGGATCCCAGGACCCTGGGATCATGACCTGAGTGAAAGGCAGACGCTTAACTGACTGAGCCACTCAGGCGTCCCTTTTTTTCACAATTTAATAGAAAAAAATCATACATTGAGGCAAGTTAAGAATGAAAGTAGGCTTTTCACGTTAGGAAAAATGCTAGAATTTTCTAAATTTCTTTTATTCTTCTTTTGCTGGCAAAATTTGCATCCCCTAGTTCTTTTATCTCTAAGAATACCGCATGTGAACTCCTATGTTGTATCTCATTAAACTTTGGTCAACAAGTTAGATTTTGTGGCTAGCAGGCTCGAAATACCAAGGCTTTCTTCGGAAGCACGGAAAGAGACTCTCAGAGGGGCTACTGGGTGGTGCAGTCAGTTAAGCATCCGCTCTTAGTTTTGGCTCAGGTCGTGAGATACAGCCCCATGTTGAGCCCCGCGTCCAGCATGGTGTCAAGCCCAGGTCTGGTTCCATGCTCAGCGCAAGTCTGCTTGTCCCCCCTCCCTTCTGCTCCTCCCCATTCTCTCTCTCTCTTTCTAAAATAAATAAATAAATCTTTAAAAAAAAAGATAGAGAGAGAAATAAAGAGACTCTCACCAACAATATTGAGCTATGGGACTATTTCTTTTGGAGTTTTAGGGCAAAATGACTATAGAACCTCTATAAAATTAACTGCCATTTATTCCCTATAAAACTAGATAGACCTAACGACACACAGAAATCCACAGACACTTAAAAGTTGTGTTACATTTCTAAAATATTTTTTTATGAAATTAAATCCAAAATTACCTTGGGCAAATTATGAAAGTCAGTAACATTAACATGGAAAGATTAGCTACTCTACCAAGTGTCAAACTTTTCTATTTGCTTCTACACTCACTGACCCACATCCTCTTTACAGGAACTCTATGAGGCAGGTGTTATTATTAATCTTATTTTACAGATGAGGGAACTGAGGCACAGAGAGTTTAAGCACCTTGTCCAAGGTCACACAGGGAATGATAGAAAATCCAGGATTAGAAAGGGGGCAATGGAGTTCCAGCATCTGTGCTCTTAGTCGCTGTGTGACAACATGCTCTTTAACCTTTTACCCCCTATATACTGCTGAGCTTTGCCAGGCATGTGGATTAACATGTTTAAGGTGGTCAGTAATGGGATAGGGTATATGCTACCTGCAGAATTAGAATTAAATTATCAAAAAGCTTATCATGTTTTACTTTTTAATGCAAGAGGTTGTGGCTACACAATAGGCTAAAAATTAACTTGAATCACAGGAAAGTGACCTAAAAAGGCAGCAAATGTAGATCACAAATGGCGGCCGTTAGTACAAAATGGCCGACTCTTGGCAGGTACATGTGGTTCAACCGAATACAAAATTTACATCCACGTGATGCTCCCTGGTTTACAGGAAATTTTACATCATTCTTCTCTTTGCTCCCTGCAGTCTTGCCAGGTGAGCAAGGATGTTGTGATGACCCTGGTTTACAGAGGAAGGAGTGAAGGCCGTGTTGAGGGACCCGTCCACATGGTACATAGCTGGGAGGTGACAGCACTGATCTTTGACCCAGTTCTCTGGGGACCGAGTCTGCTGCTGGGTTCCTCTTGTCTCCATGTTCCTGGTGCCTGGCCAGTGGCTGCTAATCAGGGGCCAATATGCAGGGGCTTTAGGCAACCCCTTTCCACGGATATGTTTAGTTCATCCAGTATAAGTTTTTTGAAAAGTGAGCAGCAGATATAAAAGGGAGGGTGCTCCCTACAACAAGAGCAATAGCAGCTCATCACATGATTATGTGCTTTTTTAAAAAGTAATTTATTGAGCTGAATTTCACATAACATTAAATTAACCACTTTAACGCAAACAGTAGCTTCTCAGTGGCATTTAGTACATTCACCATCTTGTGCAGTCCCCACCTCTGTCTGGTTCCAAAACATCTTCATCACCTCAAAAGAAACTGTACTCATTAAGCAGTCACTCTGTTCCTCCTTTCCCCAGCTCCCGGCCACCAACAACCTGCGTCTGTCTTTGCAGATTTATCTATTCTGAACATTTCCTATAGATGGAATCATACCATCTGTGTGACCTTCTGTGACTGGCTTCTTCAACTTAGCATAATGTTGTTGAGGTTCATCCAGTTAGCATAATGTTTGTAGCATGTATCAGACTTCATTCCTTTTTGTGGCTGAAAAATATGCGGTTGTGTGTATTTACCACAGTCTGTTTATTCATTCATCCGCTGATAGCCCTGTGGGCTGTTTCCACCTTTTGGCCTTTGTGAATAGTTCTGGAATGAAAATGCATGTGCATGTACTCATTTGATGCCTGCTTTCAGTGCTTTTCAAACACGTACGTAGGAGTAGAAGGGAGGGGTCTTATGGTAACCTGTGTTCAACTTCTTTGAGGAAACCCAAACTGTTTTACAAGGTAGCTGCTCCATTTTAGGGTTCCACCTGCTGTGTTTGAGGGTTTTGGTTTATCCACATCCTTGCCAATAGCTGTCATTGTCCATCTCTTTCATTATGGCCATCCTGCTGGCTGTGCAGTGGTCTCTGCGTTGTGGTTTTGACTTGCATTTCCCTGGTGACCGATGATGTTGAGCATTTTCTTGTAGGCTTGTTGGCCATTGGTACATCTTCTTTGGAGAATTGTCTGTTCAGATCCTTTGCCAATTTTTAAATTCGGTTGTCTTTTTATTGTGATGTATAAGAGTTCTTCATATGTTCTAGATACAAGTCCCTTATCAGATACATGATTTGCAAATATATTCTCCAGTTCTGTGGGTTGTGCTTTTCACGTTCTTGACGGTGTCCTTTGAAGCACAAAAAGCTTTAAATTTTCACAAAATCTAACTTATGTATTTTTTTCTTTTGTCATTTGCACTTTTGATGTTATATATAAGAAATTATTTTCTAACCCAAGGTTAGAAGATGTACATTTTCTTCTACAGGTCTTTTCTTTTGACAATCTCAGCTCTTACATCTAGGTTTATGATCCATCTTTTTTTTTTTTCTTAAATATATATGTATTTTTTATTGTTATGTTAATCACCATATATTACATCATTAGTTTTTGGTGCAGTGTTCCATGATTCATTGTTTGTTCATAACACCCAGTGCTCCATGCAGAACGTGCCCTCCTCAATACCCATCACCAGGATAACCCATCCCCCTCCCCCCTCCCCTCTAGAACCCTCAGTTTGTTTTTCAGAGTCCATCATCTCTCATGGTTCGTCTGATTTATGATCCATCTTGAGTTAATTTTCGTATAGGGCATGAGGATCCAACTTCATTCTATTTTGGTCAGAAAAATTGTGCGTATTTAAGGTGTACAAGAGGATGATTTGATATATGGGCATAGAGGGAGATGATTACTACAGTCAAGCTGATCAACATACTATCCCGTCACCTAGTTACCATTCAAGATGATCTGTTTTGACTCTTATGTTCTTCCTGTAAGCAGTAAATATTTTGAGCGTAAAGAGCATTTCTGTTTGCTCGCCACTGTTTCCTCAACCTTTTGTGCTATTTCTTGCGTACCTGCAGAATAAATGAGACCTTGTCCAAAGCATTCCACCTCAAGAATCAGCTAATGTTCTACAAAACACGTGATTCTATGTGAGCCTTTGAACCTTATTCATAAAATTATTTATTTTTTTCTCAACTGGGATAGCTTAGTAATGTATCTGTCCTTTAATAATTGATCTAAGATTGCATAACTATCATCTCGTATTAGCTTGAGAGCCCTCTTGAAAAAGCCTACTGTTTTTCTGGCACGTGGTACCTATTGAATAATTCCATTTCATAACAGAGCCAAGAATAATCATCATCTCTCATAGCTGAAGCCTTTGCTAACACCATAAATGGCCATACCTTCTGGTCACCCCAGAGATAGGTCATTTTTAAATTGGCAGTCTTGACAATAATGGTGATTATACAGAGAATGCAGCTTCCTTTGAAACACCCTGAAGCTTTCATATGGAAATCTTTTTTATCTTCACCGTGCCTTTGTAAAGTAGGAAAGGGATGAGTAATTGTTTGTGTCAAATGACCATTTCCTTGGGCTTGGTGAATTGAGCTATTCTTGTACATTTCAGCTATACAGTTTTAGTTTTATAGTTTTATTGTGGCCCTCCTCATTGTGATGGGCTGTGTGAACCCTTTTAAGGGACAATTTCCATTGCTCCAAAAGTGTGTTTTTGTATCCATGATACCATTTAATAATACATTTTTCATGGAGAATAATATTGATTCAGAAATATAATTTGGGCATGAAATATTATTAGATTCTTTAGAAGAGTTGGAGTGCTTTTCTTAATTTTATGTTTTCCTTAAGTGTTAAGATTTATACACCTGGGTTATCTCTCTGCCTTCAAAGAAGCTGTTTATTCAGGCAAGAAAGCACTTGTGGTCCCATGTACACCAGGAAGCACGTCCCTTCAGTTGACAGAGAAGCAGTGCCCCTAGAGGACGTATCTCAATTAATAAAGTGTCTGTCCTTTCCTCGTTATTCAAATATAGCAGATCATAATAAAAAGAAGAAAATTTCTCATTTATTTCATATTTTCCCCACTATACATTTAATACCAAAATCTGACTTCAGAGAGAACAAAATGAGAGGAAAAACAGTGGATCCATTCCATTTGTGAATATAGATGCAAAAACCAAAAATCCTATAAAAATATTAGCAAATCACATTAGCAGTAAATTAAAAAACACATTTTGTTTGACCAAGTAGGACTTATGCCAGGAATGTAAGAATGATTCAGCATGTTTAGCAAACTCATTACATAAATACGTTTTAAAGAACCGTGTAATTAGATCAACAGATTTAAAAATAACATCTGAGTAAATTTTAGCTATTTGTAGCATAAGCCATAAATAAAATAGGACTTAGAATAAGCCACTGGAACATAATGAAGGTAATTTATTAGAACTCTACATATTAAATTGTGAAATAGGAAGCTCCTAAATGTGGACCATGACTGCAATGCCCTCTGCCATCACTATTAAGTGACATTATTTTGGGGATCTAGCTAATGTAATAAAATAAAAAGGAAATAAGTCACACCAATGTTATAATAGAAGGATCAACGTTATCTTTATTTGCAAATAATAGGATTGTAGGCTTGGAAAATATAGCAGACCAAATTAAAGAAAAAACACTATTGAATTAAAAAGATAATTTTGTATTTATTTACAAAATAAATACATAAAAATCAATAGCTTTAAAAATAATATCAATAAATAGAAATTAAATAGAAAGTTACCTGTTTAGGGTGCCTGGGTGGCTCAGTCGGTTAAGCGACTGCCTTTGGCTCAGGTCATGATCCTGGAGTCCCGGGATCGAGTCCCGCATCGGGCTCCCTGTTCCGCAGGGAGTCTGCTTCTCCCTCTGACCCTCCCCCCTCTCATGTGCTCTCTCTCTCTCTCTCTCATTCTCTCTGTCTCAAATAAATAAATAAAATCTTTAAAAAAAAGTTACCTGTTTATAATAAAAATGAAAGCTATATAATAAACGGGAATACTTTTAACAAAGACACATCTAGAGTGGAAAGGAAGATGATGATGCAGTGTTATAGCAGAACTCGGACCTCCCAGCTGTAGAGAGGTACAGCCTTCAGGACTCCCCCTGCCCCACCTCTCTTGGCTCTGCCCTCCTGTCAACATCCTCCCTATAGGTGGTTGATGCTCTTTTGGCCAGAATTGTGTCACCTGCCCACTTATGAACCAATCTCTGGGCAGAGCTACGGGATTAGGCAGGTGAGAGAGACCCTGGAGTAGAGCCCATTCAACTTCCTATGAAGAACATGGCAGAAAACTTTGTGTCCTGGATAGGTCTGGGATTACATCCCTAAGGAGGAAGTGGAAAGGGATTATGGCTGGCCGGTAAGTATCTGGGGAAGAAAACAAACACAGATCCCTACTTTTTTCCATATAAATAAATCCCAGAAGGTTTAAAGAGCTAACTGCAAAACTAACCCATACACATATTAGAAGAAAATGGAGAATATTTGTCTAACCTTGGAGCGAGGAAGGTGTTCTCAAAGAACAGATGAACCTCAAGGGCATAAAGGCAAATAGTGACAGATCCACTGCAGAAGTTACACATTCTCTATGGTAAAATATATTTAAAAGAGTCAAATCTCAAATGATAGACATGTAAAACACTTGCAGTGTATGTGGACCAAGGTTTAATATTGCTCACATACAAAATAATTTTTTTTAAGATTTTATTTATTTATCTGAGAGAGAAAGGAGAGAAGGAGCACAAGCAAAGGTAGGGGCAGAGGGAGAGAGAGAGAATCATAAGCAGACTCCATGCTGAGCGAGGAGCCCAATGCAAAGCTCTATCCCAGGACCCTGAGATCATGAGCTGGCTGCTTAACCAACTGAGCCACTCAGGCGCCCCTACAAACAATTTCTATAGAAGAGAGAAAAGCAAAGATCCATTTGAAAAAAAAATCAAAGGACATGAATAGGCAAGCAAATATGTAAAAAGTGAGTAGACATTAAAACTCTCAACTTCACTAGTAGCAGGAAAATTAACAAAATACCGAGTTTCCTCTCAAATTCTAACAATTTAGAAAAAAGGCATCAGAGACACCCATGCTCTGAAATGTTACTGGTAGGGTGTGAGTTGCTATGACTCTCAGGGAAGCAATCTGGCAATCTCTGTTAACTATGATGTAGAAACCCCACTTTCAGCATTGCTTTACAAAAATAAAGAACCCATACATAGAAACATATGTCCAAAGATATTCTTGTGCATTTTTTTTTTGTAATAGCAAAACACAGGAAACCATCTGAATATCCATCAACAGGGGATGAAAAAATCCCTGCCATACACGAGCTACAGACCAGCATGTCACTCTAAAGGCACACATCAGACCCCATGAGGGTACTGGTGGAGGCATAATTGTGGGATGTCCCTAAATGCCTCGAGGAATCCAGACAGAGCACAAAAACTGGGATAAAAACTCTACTGTGCATGGACAGCATCCACAATAAAACTTAGTGAAAAGTTGTCCCTAAAACATGCACGTGGGGCCAGACCATGGATTGCAACCAGGTCTGTGTGATACAGGCAACTCTGGAGGAGGCTGTGGAGGGATGGCAGCATATGGCATATGTGGGGGGCAGATAATCCACAGTGGGTCCCAGTGGATATGCACTGGCTGGCTCCCAGGCCATCCAAGAGCTCTACAGGTGTCAGTTCGTGGGTGAGGGCAAGGAAACGGGGGAACAACTGAATGACTTCAGGGTAGTATGGGTTTGGGGGTTCTATGAGCTCTCCAAACTAAACAGCCAGAGCTACCCTCCCAAACAACTCTGCAATACAAGAAGATTCTTGCCACGTTGCTCCAGAAATTCTTCCATGGATCTGCATGAGGAAGATTGATCTGTGCCTTTGTTGTCTAATAAGGACCTTATTTGGTTCCAGAATCAAGGTCATTGAGTTTTCATAAAATGAGTTGGGGGACTTTCTGCCGTTTTCTGTCTCTGGAGGAGTTTGTGTGAGTCAACATTGGCCTTTCACTGGTATAGCCCATTTGGGCCTGGAGTTTAAAACCTGAAGGGAAGGTTTTAAATTATAGCTTAAATTCCTTAAAATATTTATAGGATCACCCATGTTTACTATTTCTTCTGGGGTCAGCTTTAGTAGGATGGCGTTTTCTAGAAACTTGTCTGCTTGTCTCTTAAAAATTTAAATAAAATTAAATTAAATTTAAAAAATAATATTAAAAAAGGTTGCGATTATTAAGATATTAAGATTATCTTATTCACAGTATCTGCCATTATGTCCCATTAAGTTTCCATATGTGTATGTATGGATATATAGACTTTATATATAATAAAAATATAAAGAAATAAAGTCTTTAAAAGTCCTTTGAATTGTACTTATTCAGTGGTGTAATTACCAGCTCACAGTCTTGCAAACGTGTCTGGGGTCTGCAGTGAGGCCTCCCTGCTGCTCCTGACTCCTGTGATTTGTGTCTCCTTGTTTACGCTGCAATCTCCTCAGAAGTTTAAAGAGTCGGTTCTTCCAAAAAACGAGCTTCCAGCTTTCCTGAGCCTTCATGTCGGATGTTTGTTTTCTATAGTTTACTTTTTTTGTTCTTTCCTTTTTATTTCCTCCCTCCAACTTTGTCCCTTTGTAGCTCTTTAAATTTGGAGTTCTGTTCTTAGTTCCTCAGATGTGTGCTGGGGTCGCTGATCTTTAGTTTTCCATCTTCTCTAACACGTGTGTTCATGTGTTTTTAAATTTACCCCTAAGCATCTCTTTAACCATATCCTGCAACTGTCTGTATTTTTATTATAATTCAGTTCAAAATGATCTTGAATCATGATGTCTTCGCTGATCCCTGAGCGATTGAGGAATTTATAAATTGAGCAGTGATCAGACAACATACCTGCTATGTTTTGCATCCTCTGGAATTTCCTGAGGCTTGCTCCATGGTCCAGCCTTTGACTGACTTGAGTAAATGTACCACGTATTCTAGAAAAGAGGTATATTCTTCGGTTGTATATAGATTAGATCAAGTGTTTCACTTGTTTTTTCAAACCTGGTTGAGTCGTATTATTTTTTTTTTGGTCAAGTTTGTTCTAGCAATAACTGAGAGATGTATAAAAATCTCTGACTGTCTGTCTTTTGTATATCTTCTTTTGCTTAATACATGTGGAGGCAGTGTTCTTACGTGCATAAAAATTAAAGTGTTCCATTTTCCTGATGAGTTGACTCTTAATCCTTTTTTCTAGAAACTGGGTCTGACCGTGCGGTCTGTGTTGTTTGAGGCTAACACAGCATCAGCACCTGCCTCCCCCTTATTCTCTGCATTAAAACTCTCTCCAGGGGCTCCTGGGTGGCTTGGTCAGTTGAGCAGCTGGCTCTTGATTTCAGCTCAGGTTGTGATCTCAGGGTCCTGAGATCGAGCCCCGTTTTGGGCTCCATGTTAAGTGGAGAGTCTGCTTGAGCATTCTCTCCCTCTCCCTCTGCCCCTCCTCCTGCTCCTTCATGTCATTCTGTTTTAGAAGTGTTTATTTATGATTTGGGTTTTCTTTTTTCCTCATGTCCGATAATCTTTGCCTTTTAATTGGAACATTTAAGTCACTTACATTTTACTTAATTATTGAGATATTATACTTAAATCTATTATCTTCCCATATGGGACTCATTGCCCCATCTGCTCTTTTTCTTGCCCTCTTGTTGGTTGAATGTTACATATTATTATCCTATTTCCTGCCTCAATTAGCTTAGTCACATAATCTCTTATTATTCTTGCTGTCATTATCTTAGAAATACAACAGGTATGCCTGCTCATATCACATATAATTTTACTGGCTATATTTTACCCTTTGACAATAATGCAGGGACCTTAGGGCACTTGAACTCTATTTACTGGCTCCTGCCTTAAACCTTGTAGGATGCCATATGCTTTGAGAGTTAGCCAAATTTCTACCCTTTCCTTTGTTTTCCTTCCCGCGTTTGCAAGCTTGTATCTGTTGTCATGTCCCTGCACTCTGTAGCATACTCCTTCATCATTCTCTTAGTGAGTTTCCTCTGGTGAGAAATTCTCTAGCTTATGTTTGTCTGAAAATGTCTGTTTCACCCCCACGCTTGAAGAATACTCTCACTAGACACAAAATTCTATTTTGGTATGTAAAATAAAATATTTTCAATATCACGATGCTGTCTTCTGACTCCTAATATCTCTATTGGAGAATCAGGTATCTGTGTAATTATGGCTCTTCTGAAGATAATTTATATTTTTTTCCTTTAGATACTTTTATGACTTTTCCTTTGTTACTGATTTTCAGCAGGTTTTTCCTGCACTCAGCTGTGTGTGTGTGTTTAGTACTGCTTGGGGTTTATAGGCTAATTAAATCTGGGCTTGATGTCCATGCTAGTCTAAGTTTTCAGGAAAGATTCGAAGGTGAAGGGAGGGACGGTCGCAGAACAGGGAGTGTGAAGGACCTATGGGTGAAGGTCAAAGAAAAGAAGTGAATGCTGAAAAGTGCTAACTACAGCTTAGTGGAGAGACACAGCTGGATGCCCATTTGTTCAAGGTGTGTGCAGGCAGCCCAGACAGAAAGGCGTTCTTTAGAACAGTCCATCGGAGGAAGGGCAAGAAGGGGGGCTTACTTGTTGGTGCTCTTGCTTCTCGTCACCCATATCAGAGACCCCTGTGGGTGGGACATCCCTACACCCCTTTCTGTGCTGCCCGGACGATTGAAGTCCGTTCCCAAGCTCTTGCCAAGCTGTTAAGTGCTGGGGGAGCCAGAGCCTCGGAGTCTGGGCCGGCCCAGCCTGGGCCAGGGCTGCTTGCGGTTCCTGCCACAAAGCTGCCAAGACGGATCATGGGGCAGCCTGGCCTTCCCCAGAGTGAGGCCACCACAGCCTGGCTCCTGGAAGTGACATGGTAGCAAGTGGGACTGCAGCTGGGACATCCACACGCACGGGGCCAAGGTCCTCTGTGGCAGGAGCGAGGGAATGAGTCTGAGGAGGGGCGTAAACCGTGCTCAATAAGATGACTGTCATCAGTTTGGGGAAATCATCATCTGGTGGCTCTTTATAGTGCCAAGCTCGCCAAAAGCTTTCAATTTTGGTCATTAATGTGCTTGAACATATTAAGGGTAGTTATTTTAAAGTCTGTGACTCAAACTGAGTTTCAGATTCTATTGAGAAATTATCATTAATTGTGTTGGGTGTGATAATGGTATAATGGTTAGGTTGTTGGAATTGTATACTGGAGTCCTTAGAGGGGAAGTGATATGTCCAGGATTTGTTTTAAAATGCCCCCAAAAGTGTGTGTGTGTGTGTGTGTGTGTGTGTGTGTGTAATTGTTGAAGATGAATTGTTTGTACATGGGGGTTCATGAAACTATACTTTCTTTGACATACACCCCAAACTCTCCAAAGTAAAAAAAAATTCAGAAAGTCTGGTTCTGATAACAGCATTTTTGGGGGGAGTTCCTAAGAGTTTGCTTCTGTTTTGTCTTGTTTTTCTTGGTTTACATTCCTTTGCTTTCGTCTCATGGGTTTGGCTATTTCTGAACAAGGGTCACACATTGCATAGGACAAGTAGTAGTAGGAATAATGTGGGGCTAGTCTGATGTTCTTCCTTGGGTGGGGGTGATGGGGCGGGGGGTTGTGTGCTCTCCTGACTGGCACCTGCGACCCAAGCGGCTCAGATTCACCATAATCCAATTTCATACATGCCCTGAAGCTGGGTTGCTGTCCCTCTGAGAGACAATCTGGTCGCCTGATTCCTAGGATGTGGGTCTTCAGGGTCCCCAACCAGACTGTGGGTGGCCGATGGGGACTCTCCTGCCCTTTGGTGGGTCCCCCCACTGAGAGGCTGCCAGGAGCTCTTGATTCCTCTTGGCACCTCTTGACTGCTTCTTTTAGAAGTGGCAAACATCTCTGCGAAGAGTGGCCTTAGAAGCTGGGCTCACCCCTCTGTCCTTCCTTTTGTTTCCAGATCTTGCCCAGTGTTTCTTGGCTGGCTGTTTCCTCTCTGGTACCTCCAGGAAGATGGTTCTTATAAACGATATTTGCCCATTATTGCATCTGTTCTGGAGGAGGATGGGGCTAAATTGGCCAGCCCCCCATGCCTCCTGCCTTACATCTTCTCTCTTCCTCCTCTTAGATGGGTCTCTCCCTCACCCTCACCATCTCTCCCGCTCGGGCTCCTGTCAAGGCTGCCTGGGGGGACAGGAGGCTGCTCTCATAGTCCTCAGAGCGGTTGATGTCCACAAAGCCCTCTGTGGCCCCGCTATGTGACCCCAGATGGCTCATGTCCTTTCGCACGCAGCCCGTGTGCCCTCGGACAGGCACGGGTGACTGAGTAGACTGCACTTGGAGACCGAGGACGTGGTGCTGGTGCTGGAGCCCCCTGAGCTCAGAGGAAATGTCTGGCAGATAACATCCGACTACGCCTCCAGTTATTCCTAATACTTGCTGCACACACTGGGTGACCCTCTGTCGGTAGACCTGACTGAGAACCCTGAATTCTTCCCGAAGAACTGATGGAGGGGTGGGCTCACCATGGGTGACTTTGCCTGGCACAAATCACAGCTCTTTTGGCAGTTGCTGTTCGGATGCTTTGGGGACATGGCTTGAACTAAAAGTATCTCCAAGTTTCTAGAAGGTGGTGTCGAACTTTGGCTGGGATTCAGTTTAGTTCTGCAGATGAGAGTGGGAGGAAGAGAGGGAGGGGGGAGGGGAAGAGGAAGGGGTGAGACTCACAGGTCTGTTCGTTGGGCTGTTCTCCCACCTGCCATCCTTGGAAACACCAGCAGATCCAGGGCTGAGACGTCTCATGTCCACTTGAAGAACAGCCACAGCTCAGATACCTGGGCCTGGAGACACTTCTCAGGCGGGAACACTTGGGCAGGAGGGAGAGATGAAAGTTTCCCTGTTGTGCTCTTTGCCTGAGAGGCAGGTCTGGTCTTGAGCTGTATGTGCCTTCTCCACCGCTCACCCCTCCACTAGGGGCTATTTTTGAGAGAGAAGCTCATTTACAGAAGAAAGAAAAGGTTGACAGAGTTAGCATAATCTTATCCAAATTCCTCACAAGGGTAGGTGAGGCCCAGGTAAGTAAGGTAAGCCCTGTTTGATTCTGTCTTCACCTTCTAGATCCCAATCCATGCCACTGTCTCCCATCACACTGATGAGGTGTCCATGGTGTGGAGCCTTGGTGTGCAAGCATGTTCGTGATGCTTTGTGTGAATTCAATTATTTAATCTCTGAAACAGTCCTATCAGTGAGGAACTCTCCTGTCCCCATTTTATAGATGAGGAAGCTAAGACACAGGTTAAGCAACTTGCCCAGAAAGTGGTGGACGTGGGATTCAGACTTGGGCACTTTGGTTTCAGAGTCTGTGCTTTTCTGTTAAACTTACCTGGGTCTGAGCATGAAGCCATCCTGTTGGGTGCACACCTTGCTAGGGGTGGTGAGTGAGCTCCATGTTCATCGCCGCAGACAAATGAGAACCCCAACCCCCACCACCTCCTTCCTTTAGCTTCCAAGTCGAGCCTCGTGGAATCTGGAATCCCAGACAAATGGCCCCAAATCGTGAGACTTACAAAGTACATCTGAGTTTGCAATCACAACCGTGATGTGTACGACACCTTAAACTTCAGCTAAGCGTTTATTAGTTTTCTGATTCACAAAAGGTATTTAATTGTCTGCTCCACTAGTTCTGGCTGTCTACAGGAAATGCTTCTGTAAGTCCTGCTGACACCTGCTTTATCATCAACCCCAGCAAGGAGGCAAAACTCCAAACGGTGCCAACTCAAATAATTCCAAATTTTGAGTTTGCCATGAGCACTAAAGCACAACAAAAACCACAGGTTTTCATAGATATCGGTCAAATAGAAATGGGAAAAGAAATCAAGTGTGACGTTTGCATTAAATTCATCACAGTTGTTTTATTGAAGAAATTAAAAAGTCGAAAGCTGGCTTACATTTCCATCATGATCCGTTGAGCGGCAAGCTTTCCTGTGGGTGGTCTGGAGAGAAATGCCACTGGGCCCTCACTTCAGCGGGGGGTGGGGGGAACCAAGCGACCCCTGCTGAGAGACTAGATGAGGGTCCCCGCTGTGACCAGCAGCAGGTCCAAGCTGGTGTCAAGATGTCTGGGCCATGGTGTCCCTGAAGTGGATGGACACCCTGCCTGATCTCTAGAACTGAAAAACACAAAAGCCTACGTTCTGGAGCTTTGCATGAGGGAGTGTGTGGAAGGGCCTGGAGGGAGGGGCTGCCCGGTCCCTTGAGCTCATAGCCTGGATTGCTGCCACGCAAACATACTGTGAGTGTTACCCTACCTTCCTGAACGTGACTTGTCGCCGTTAACTAGGAAGGCTGTGCATGGGGGAAAGGGACACTCAGATTTGGGGGGAATAATAGACACAGGCTCTGAAGTGAGAGAATCCACCCCAGAATCAGGACTTAGTTGGGGGGAGGAGAAGTAGGAGGGCCAGGAGATAAATGAAAGTTTGGCCCAAGTCTCCAGTGGCTCTGGCAACCCACCTTGTGGTTATTTTCCTAGCTCCTGAATGTATAGTTAAGACAGAAATACTTGACAGTGGGCTACATGCTCACACTGAATCCCTTGCTTATAGGGGGAGGGCCTCCTCTGCCAAAACTGTTGAGTGGAACCCCCTGGAACCTCCCCTCCATGTAAAACCAAAGTCAATACAGCATCTCTGGGAGAATTGCAAAGACAAGAGCCATTGTCAAAAACTTGCAAGTTGTAGAGGTGATGGCTACCATCTCCTCTCCATTACCGACTTGTGCACAGGACAGATGGCTCTTGGAGAGTACTAGTGAATTATCATAAATGTCATCGTGTCTGATTATTCTTCAAGACGTGGTCTCATCACCAGGGAAAATCAACACAGCCCCCGATGCTGGGGGCACACCTTTCATTCTAGCTAGTGCTTGTTCCTCATTTAAATAAATAAGAAGTTGCAGAGGCACATGCTTTTATCAGGCAGGAAAGCAGTCTTCCTTCACTGTCTTGGGCCATTTAATTCAGCAACAAAAACTGCCTTTTCCAGACTCCCTTGCAGCTAGGGTTCTGGAGATAAATTTGTTTCCACTTAGATCCCCTAGAGCAACGCCCGGCCAAATCCGGTGGACCCTCTGGTTTTGTCAACAGGAGCACGGAATATTCATCCTCTCTTACTATTATCTATGCTGTGTTGTCACTATAGCAGTCTAATTGAGTGGTTGTGACAGAGACGCTATGGCCCGCAAAGCCAAAAATAGTTACTCTCCGGCCCTTTCTGGGAAAAGTTTGCTGAGAACTTGGTCTAAAAGTTTGGGAAGGCAGGGTTGAGGCTAGGTGCCCTTCCTAAGACTTCCATCTTTGTTCCTTTCTCCTCTAAGTGTTCCTTCCCCCATGTTCCTACTCTGAGTTTTGAGTATAAAAAATGTCACTCCTTGGATGTGTTGGGGCATTAGCCCAAACAGCCCTGAACTTGGCCTGGTGTAACTCCAGCAATGATCTCAGAAGCAGTAATTCTCCCACTGGGCTGGTTCTTACTGTTCCAAACGTCATTCCAAGAATCCTAGCTTAAAATGTTCCTCCCGTGATTTTTAAAACATTTAATTCCAAGTATTAGACCTTTCCTCAATCAAGTGCCGACAACATTTTTGGTCTCCTCAGCTGGATTCTGACCACCACATACCTTACGTCTGCACACCAGGTATTGGCCAACAAACATGTCCAGTTCTTCATATACATGTATCAATCATTTATAATTTGTAACATGAATGCACGCACTCTCTGTATAAATCAGAGACAAAGACATCACAACATTTTTTATTTAATAAACTAAAAAGCAAAGACTAACAGTCTCTTACAATGCCAACAGGTTGGGTGGACAACCCCCTGGGGGTGTCTTGATTGGAAACAGCGACATACCGTGGTCAGTTTCCAATTTCCCAGGTACAGTGTGTGATCAGTGAAGAGAGATGTCTCAGCTTTTGGTGTCAGCTCCATCTGATCCCTGAGATTTGTTGCACAAGAGTGGAGGTGGATGAATAGGAAAGATATTTGTTATGCAACCTGGCGTCCTCATTAGATCACCTCTGATGGTAAGGCTTGGTGTGCTTAATTAGGAGATATCAGGGCTAAAGGGAACCCTTGTTCCATCCAGAAAAGAGCTGAGAGTGACAAAAGGGAAGTCAATTAAGACAAGATAACATCATGGCTTCAGGTGTAGGTAGAGGCCGTCAGCCGTCCTCTTTATAAGATGATCTAATTCTGTTTTCTGAGTTACCCTGGGGCAGGGCTAGGGTTGGGCTGCATACCAGAACCAAGGTGTCCTGGTGCTCTGCCTTGATGCACAATCTCCAACACAGCCAAGCTCTACTCCCGTCCTTGAGTCAGAGGACAGGTCCTTCTTGCCCCTGCCCCCCAGTCCCAGGTGGCTCAGTCACTGAGTCATGCACAGAGAGCCTTTGGAAGCTGTGGGATCACTCATTCCATTGTCGTGCAAAAATCTATGGATTCAAGTTCAAGAGTCCAGTTCTTTGTTTTTCTCCCCCTTCTTTTTCTTTCATGAGAGCTTGCCATCGGACGTCCAACCTCCCCTCATGGCTTTAGGAGGAAAAAGAGTAAATTTCTCCAAGGTCATCACTAGAGGAAGAAAATAAAGGCTTGTTCTGGAAGGAGAAATGGCAGGTTGACCCCTAGTCTGTCAGCACAGAATCTCTATTTAATCTTATATCCAGTGGGATACATTGGGGCACATCATAATAGAAATACACCATGTGCTAACTTGGAAGTGAAATCTGTATTTAGCATCTCCCAGTAGAGAGATTCCAGAAGAGACTCTTGCCAACTGGGATACATTTGGGTCACTGACCAGACGTGGTTTTTAAGGCAGAGGAAAAACTGAGAGTAAGACTCCTGGCTTTCATGACCGGCAGCTGATTTATACACAATGGCAGCAGTTGCGTCCCCTGTGAATTCCTGGGACATCACCTATAATTAGAGCTTCAAGATGAAGACCCTTCCTGAAGAAACAGAAAGGGGACCCTGGAAACAGTAAGTGCAAAAATGGAAGTAGCTGAAGAGGGGTCGTAGGAAGGACTTTGACCCGCGAAACCCACTCTGCCCACAAGGCTGTTCATGAACCACCTGTCATCGTGGCTCTGGGCTTCCCTGTGAGGGCTCTCCTCTGTTTTCATGCTGAATTTTTGGAAGATGCTTTCAAACAGAAAGCCAGTGGGGCCAGAATAGACATTGAACACGTTGACTGTGTTTGGGGAGCTGCAGGTAGAACGGCACACCTTGTACATGGTCTGGAAGATTCCGTGGCCGGGCTTGCTCTCCACAGCTGCTATCTTGGTGCTCACCTGCTTCCAGGTAATGTTATGCAAGCTCACCGCGGCAAACAAGACCCCGTTTGGAGGATGGAGTTTTGTTTAGTTCGAAGAGTCTGAAAATACATCTGTTTAATTTCTCTGTCATATTCTGGCCCCGCGGGTGACTGCTCTGTGTGGAGAGCAGGGGTCATCCCGAGCTCCACACGTCAAGGTCGGCTGGCGGGACCGGTGCCAGCCCTGCGCTCGGCTGCTCGAGGGA
This sequence comes from Callorhinus ursinus, assembly GCF_003265705.2. NCBI lineage: Eukaryota > Metazoa > Chordata > Mammalia > Carnivora > Otariidae > Callorhinus > Callorhinus ursinus. The sequence continues at coordinate 17,949,786 of NW_027397090.1, forward strand.
GGTGAGGGCTCTGCAGGTGTAGACCGTTCTGGATTCACTCCTTTGCAAACATGAGTTCAGAGCCCAAAGGCTAACACTTCCTGCCAGTTTTTGCTGAAGGAGAAGTGCCCCTGTCACTCCCCACGGTGACGGTCATTTCCGCACGGTCCCCGCAGCAGGGCTGGCAGTGCACGGGCGCTCCTGCAGCTCTTGGCGGAGCCCGAGTGGGGCTCCCAGCGGAGGGACGGTGCCCAGTGCACCCGCACCATCCCACAGCCCGAGGCCACTAGGTGCGCAGCAAGGGCCTGAGGTGCTCCTGGCCTGACGGTCTGACCAGGGAGGTGGCCGGTCACAGCACAGGAGCTGGACAGCTACCAATGCTCCTTCCTGTTCCCTTTGCTTTTATTTTGTACACACACACACACACACACACACACACACACACTACACCGCACTACACACACACACACACACATACACACACTACACCACACTACACACACACACACATACACATACTACACTGCGCTACACCGTGCACACACACACACACACTACAGCGCACTACACACCACACACACACACACACACACTACACCGCACTACACCGCACTACACACACACACACACACATACTACACTGCGCTACACCGTGCACACACACACACACACTACAGCGCACTACACACCACACACACACACACACACTACACTGCACTACACCGCACTACACACACACACACACACACACACACACTACACCGCACTACACCACACACACACACACTACACCTCACCACACACCACACACACACACACACACACACACTACACCGCACTACACACACACACACACACGCACTACACACCACACACACCACTGTGCACAAACACTCTGCCCCAGGCCTCTGAGCCCAGAGCAACAGTTACTGACTAAACAGTCTGGCTTTTTCTCACGTACTCTCCAAGAAATATAAAGGTAAATGTGATTTTTTTCTAAAACACACCAGACCCAAACTGGCAAAGGAAAGCTGAGCTCTGCACAAAGCCCACTTGTAAGCCGATACACATGATCTCACTTTTTAAGGAATTCCTGAAAGCTCTTTTCTTTCAAGATGTGATCCGAATAAGCACTGAATGTTTATCACAGATTCTGAGAGGTTTTGACTCCTGCCGTCTGGGGCACGTCCAGCCTCCCGAGGCTCCGCCGCTGCCCTGGGGACCACTCCCCCAGCCCCTCTCTGAGTCCGCACACACCTTCATGGCCATGACTTTACCCAAAGCCCTTGCTTGGGCATGGGGCAGATTGTATCTTGTAAAGAGGGTCCCATCCTGCAAGCACTTCATGTCATGCGATTCTGACCTCCTCCATCGAGAGGTGAGGTGTTCCTGCCCCTTAAGCCCAGGGGAATCCCCATGTCTGTCTCCACCAACAGCTGCCAGAAAAGTGACGCTGTAGGATTTTCCAGGCTGGGCCCTAAGGGCAGGATGACTTCTGCCTGCCTTCCTTGGGTGCCTGTCCTTGGATCACAGCCACCGTGCTGGGAGCAAGCGCAGGCCACACGGAGGGGCCACGTGTGGGAGCTCCAGCCGACAGCCAGCCCTCTGAGGGACGGCCTTCAGGGCGCCCTGCGTGGCTTCGCATCCCCTGGCTGCTCCCTGTCCAGCTCCTGACCCCACAGACCGGGAGAGGTGATAAAGGATTGTCGGGGGAGTGTGTCAGGCAGCGGCAGATGACTCAGATAGGGGCGGCTGCCTGTGGCAGTAGGCCTCAGAGGCCGCTGAGCTTGGGGTCTTCAAGCTTACCCCCAGGTTCCTCTTTACAGACGTCCCTCATTATGCCCTTCTCTGTCCTGTGATGGAATTCACACAGAATATAATTTCTCTACATATGTGATATGCCTGGGGGTACCCTTCATGTATAGATTTATGTACCTAACCAGGATATGGAGGAGGAAAAGGAAAATAATTCTTCATAAAATAACATGAGTTGCAATATATGGTCCTTTCTCCTGCAAAGCAGAACGTGTGCTCCTAAAAATCACTATGTTATGGAATTTGGGGTAAAATAATAGTAAGACTTAATGGGGAAAATAAGGTTAGCACCTAAATGCTCCATACCTGTATCGTCTTATAAATAATTTATTACTAAATAAACAAGAAATCTTATGGAAATTCTGCCCCCGGCCGAAACATTTTAAATTCTTGGAAAATAAAGAAATACCCATAAATATGCCAGTTACCTCGACAAGCACATGAAGTTTGGGGGACAGGTGTGGTTTTTGGAGAAGGCATGGACGGAAGGACCATGTCACTGACAGGATGAGGTGCCACCGTGCCCAGAGGGGTAGGTACAGCTCCTGATACTGTGTCTTCCGGCCGGCCTGATGTGGAGCTCGTGCCACGCTCGGGGGTAGACTTGTCATCTTGGACCCACCACAGGTGATTTTCAGTTGCACTTAGGGCAACAGATATTGTCGTATTTTATTTTATCTTAAATTATTTTATTGCTGCTTTTGATGCCATTTCTCTGTGATCGTACAATGTGGATACATGATCTCCATGTCTCACAAAATATTTTCCTCTTTCAAGCTTGTCCTCAATATTCAGGGCTGTCCTTTGTCATTCACACTTGGATTCTTACAGCCAGAACGCTTGCTCATGTATGGGACTCTGTTGTGGATGCTGCCGTATACACCAGCCTAGATGTCCCAGACCAGTCAGGCCTTTGGGTGTCCACAGCCAACACTGTAAAGGTCAGCAAACCTATCCCACTCACACCAGTCAGCTTGCAGAATTTCAGGTGAAGAGAAACAATTTTGTTGCTTTAAGCTACTGTATCTTAGGGTGGTTTGTTGTAATGGAAACAGGTCATTGAGGTGGCATGTGAACAGATTCATTCCTTCACACGGTGTGTTATCACAGGAGAGATGGCAGAACTACACTACAGGACTAGGGGGTAGCAGGGAGGTACTAGGTAGTCATACCTCCTCAAAATAAATGAGATTGGGTCTGAGAGAAGGAAGTCAATATTCATCCGAACATTTTTGTCTCTGTTTTTGACATTTTGAAATACTGCATACATACACAGTCACACATACTCACACATATACTCAACACACATTTCCACATACACTCACACACACACACACACACACACACACGGAATCACTTTGAAAGCCCAACCACAGATGCAGACTCAGAATATAGGTGTTATTTTTGTGACTCAAGTACTATAAGTGGCTTGTCACTAGGATTGTGATTTTCTAAGACAACAAGCCACGGTTGGTACAGTTCCAGACAAAATAGAGAAAAATCTCCTCTTAATTTACATGATAAATGCTTTCTTGGAGATTTCAAGACATTATCATCCTGTGTTAAAATGTCCCTTGTATTTACATGTAGGGTAGATTATAGCCTCCGATAATTATGAAGAGGTTTGTCCGCCTCTGTGACAATCCAAATGGGCATTGAAAATTCTTGTGAAACAAGGGGAAGTTATTTTGTGGGATGGCTGGCATCCCTGTTTTTTCCCTATTGAATGTCCGAAGCACCCCCATCACAGTGACGCACAAGCGAAACCAGAGCCTTGTCCTCTAATAGCCGGATCACAATGCAAATCGATTCTCAACCTCACAGAGTCTCTTCTGTTAAAGCCAGAGCACTGATCTGGAAGGAGTGGCGTCCTGAATATTGGAATGGAGACGTAAGATTGGATGCAGGGATGCTGGGGACCCCCAAGCCACTAGATGCCACCACATCTTCTCAGACAGTTGTGTAGGAAAGAGTTACCATAGATAGGTGTGCTTGCAAGATTGAGCCTTGGTTGACTTCTGGGAACTTGGACTTTGGGAGGGCTCCCCCATTCCCTAAAGGATAAAAGTGTCTCAATGTGGCCAACCTGTTCATGCAAACAACATTATTTAAACGGAGACCTGTTTTTTTTCCTTCTGGGGTGGAAATTTTGCTATGTGCTAGGTAGAACGTGGCCATGTGACCCTCCCCAATAAAAGCCTGGGTGCTGAGCCTGCTTCCCCGGCAGACACCAGTGCACGCGTCAGCACAACTGGTCGCCAGAGGAATTAAGTGCATCCTGTGTGACTTCACTGGGAGGGGAGTCTTGGACGCCTATGCCTGGCTTCCTCCAGACATTGCCCCACCCACCTTTTCCCTTTGTTGATTTTGCTTCATATCCCTTTGAGATAATAAGTCAGAACCGTGAGTACAACTATACACTAATTCCCGTGAGTTGAATGGGAGGTGGCCTTGGGGACCCTGGAAGCCCTTCTCCCTGCCTGGGGTTGGCCCCCCTTTGCCTGGAGACTGGTGATGGCCTCCCCAAGATAGTGGCTCTGCGGCATTGCTGAGTCTCCTCAGGAACCCCCCCAGCACCCCTCTTGCCTTCTCGACCTGCAACTAGACTCATTTCAACAGGCACTGGAAGGTGAGGTGCACAGTGTGACCCACCGAGAGGGCTGCCTTCTCGAGTTCATACTGACCAAAACCCGGGGAATGTATGTGGGAACCTCTGTGTCACCAAGCTGGAAGGAACATGAGGTCGGAGCAGCCCGCATTTCTTGATCCAGGCTCTTTAGGAAGAGGTCCTGGGTGCAAAGTTTCAGCCTGCTGGGCTCGGAGGGGCTCTCACAGTTCAGCTGGTTGGCCGAAATATGATGTCAAAGACTCTGCCGGCAAAGGCGGCAGAGCGTTATAAAGCTGGAGTCACTCTGGTCAGGTTATTAGCAGGAATTGGAGGGGGCCAGATGCTTGTCATGTGGCTACAGAAAGCTCAGAGATGTGGTGTCCTGCACAATGCCTTTGCCCTACTGGATTTGAAAACTGCTATGGACAGACGGGCCCGGTCCCCTTCCATTGTTCCCCCTTCTGGACCAGGACGTGTTGGCTGTATGTTGGGAGTATGGGGGCAGGTACCTCATCTCTGACTTGACGGGTCCCCCAGGCAGCAGGGGTTGCATGCACCCCAAGGTCTGTACTCGAGAGCTGCATCCACACACCTGACCTGGATGACGTAGCTGATGAATTTTGAACATCGAGCTAATGTGATGTCTATAACGGGTGACTTTAGCTGGTGGGCTTATGGGCTGAAACCCCTGGGGACCCTGGGAGGTGTGCAAATATGTTTTTCAGGAGAGAGAACTGTGGCTGTGGCACCAGAGTTTGGACTGCAGTGGACAGACCTGCAAGGTCGCCCTCACGACCTCTGTCCCCTGTGTTGCCCCTGTGGTTATGTCAAGTTTCGCAGCAAAGGAATTTTGCTGAGTTACTAATCAGTTGATGTTAAGATGGGAATGCTACCAGGTGGGCTTTATCCAAGCACACAGGCTCTTTATTTTATTTGTTTGTTTGTTTATTTATTTATTAAGTTGTCTCCATGCCCAGCATGGAGCCCAACATGGGGCTCAAACTCACGACCCTGAGATCAAGACCTGAGCTACCCAGGCTCTTTAAAAGTAGGGTTTTATTCCACCGGCAGCAGAAGAGGACCTCAGAGAGATTCTGACCATGAGAAGTGTTTGATGCACCGTGGCTGGCTTCGAAGACAGAGGTTGTCGTGAGGCAGGGAGCACGGATGGCCTCAGAGAGTGGCCCCTGGCTGATGGCCAGCAAGGAAGCCAGGGGCTGAATTTGGCCATCCACCTGAATAAGCTCAGAAGCAGACTCTTCCTTGGAACCTCCACATAAGAACCGGGACCACCAACACTTTGATTTCAACCTCGTGAGACCCCAAGTAGAGATCCCACTGAGACCAACTGGACTTCTGACCTCCAGGACCGTGAGATAGCACATGGATGTTGCCTGAAGTTGTTAGGCTTATAGTTGTCTGTTACTGAGCAGAAAAATCCTCTGCCCCGCAGCCCCAGTAAGCAGTGCTAACTGCCATACGCAAACATCTGTAGAGCATTTGTTATATTCAAGGCACCACAAAAGGGACATAAAGAGACAGGCAATTACTAAAATAATAACTAGCTAATATTTACGGGACACTTTTACTATGTGCCAAGTACTCTGCTGACTTTATGCGAAGTCCTCCCTTCCATATCCCCAACTACCCACGGAACAGGTAGCATTTTTATTAGTCATGTGAAGATGATGAGAATGAGGCTGGGAGGGGGTGTATGAGTTGTCCAAGGGTTATTCATGAGGCAGGACAGGTGCTGGGCACAACTACCACCATCCCCAAAAATTCTGGAGAGAGCTGATTTCAAATATTCAGCTCCTGTGCCTCCTAGTTACATTTACCATTGTCAAACTGTGTGGCTGGTTCTTTGGTTTAGAAAGCATAGCCATCTCAGTTTGCATAGGAAGTGTTGTTTTCTTATGTATTAATTATTAATATGTCAACACATATTTACATATTTTATATCTTTTTACATTCCAACTTGAAGTTGTTTTAAAATGGGCATGGAATCAATAGTCATATAATGTCATGATTATTGATGCTTTTTACATTAGCAGGGGCTTGGGGGAGCAAACTCTTGAGTCCCTGGGGTATATGAAATTGATCATCTTTTACTATGTTCTGTCATCATATAAAGTCTGATGGCCTGTGGAATGAACAGGATGAAACAGAAGAATTAGCTTACTGTGATAGGAAGACAGGAAGCTTCGAGGGATGTCCTGGACCTCAAACAGGACCCACGCTGGTGAGCTACGGCTGGGTAACAAACATCCCAAACTTAGGGGCTTAAAACACCAGCAGTCATTTATTTTGATCACATATCTGTTTCCTAGGGAACTCAGCCTGTAACAGTCATCACCCAGAATAATGTGACATGTTCAGGCTTTCTCATAACCAATTCAAGGTATCCCGCAGTGTTTCGTAAACTCGTAGTAGTAGGCTAAGGAGCATTAATAGAGACTGTGCCAGGAGAAGGACCCCAAGCCACTGTTTATCATGTACCCTGGATTTCTGCACCCAACCTCAACTTAAAATAATTCATTCTCTTTTTTTTGTAAGTGCACCCATATTTCTAAGGTGTGGCTTCTGCTTTGGGGTCTGAGAAAATGACCACCATATTTTTATTTGGATTCATGAATGGGTCTAATGGAGATCTGTATTCCTATCCCAAATAGCACCATGATGTAGTATGTATGAAGCTAAGAGTCTGCTGGAGATATCTGGAGGTGTGTGTTTGGGTGTGTCTGTGTATGTGTGTGTGTCCAGAGTGTTCTAACTTGGAAAGGAGTCTAATTTGCTTAACAATGAATCTAATTTGGTGAGAGTCAACAAACTCATGCAATAATAAATCACAGAATAATTTGGTATGTTGAGAAGAAATTTGATTCTGTATCAAAAAGAATGTTAAGAATAGGAAATCCTCAAAGAAAAATGAATTTGGAGAAAAATATTTTTTTCCAAGCACAAGAAAATGAATGAGACAGGAAATGTTAAGAGGTTGATAGTGCGTTAAGAAGGTACATGAAATAAGGAAGCATGTGTCTAGGGTCCAACCCAAATTATAGACAATAACATTGCTTCTCTTCTTAGCTTCTACTTCTATATTTCCGATATGGTTTTATAAAAATGAATCCCTCTTAACAAAGTTAAACAAAAACTAAGTGGTTAGTTCTCATCGTCTTCTACCCTCAGGCAAATTAAAATAGAGTGTCCTCTAAATCATGTTGTAACTGAAGAAGAAACATAGCTGGACTTTGGACGTGTAAGGGCAGGTCAGGGCAGCCAGCGCAACGAGTGGATGAGATAATTGTTTTCTACACATTCAGACAGAAATCATGTGTCTGTGGATCCACCATGAAAAGGCAGAGAGAGGAAGTCATTTGCTCAGTCTGAATGTGTGAATCACTGCCCAGGAAAAGGTGTTGCCAAGTCCCAGAATCTGTAGGGACCTGTAACCCATTTGGGAAGGACTGTCAGATGGCCAGACAGGACCACGGTGTCTGTATAGATGTTTACAGAAAGCCACACTTAGGCAAAAGTCAGTGGTCTTATTCATTAAGGAAGGACAAAACAACTGTATGGGTTACACGCCCTTAGAGAAGTTCTGGGAATAGTGTTTTCTCTACCTCTTCATCTTGGGCGATGATTTGGCACCCACCCATATTGATAGGAACTCAAGGAAGTTCTCTGAGAGCCTGAGCGAATAGACAACAATATAAGGAAGGAACTTCTGCGTCCAGTTGAAAAGTATTCACTGCTGATAGAAGACAGCTATGAATAAAAGAGATTCTAGAATCCCCACAAAAATGAGATGTCTAAGAAAGATTACTAACGACCGGTTTCGGGGATGGGTGACTGTATGTCTCTGCATTTAAGGCATGAGACACTGGGGGCCACTGCATTGGAGGGGTTTGACAACATATGTTTTGTGCACTTTTATTTTAACCCTACCACACTGAGCAGTAATTACAGGTATAAGAAGAGAGAATGGATGGTATTCTGGGACCAAAAGCCTTACTTGCCCCCCAAATATTTCCTTCTGGATTTTGTTGGCACCCGTTGGTACCAGAATTTCCTGGGTTTGTCTGTGGAAGGAAGGAGGTAGGAACAAGATAAGAACCACCTGAAACCATTATCTGTCTTCAGTGTGTAAGCACAAAGATTTTTCCTGAGGGTGGTCGTAGTGGTGCTCAGGGACAGGCAGGAAGAGCAAGAGGTAGGGGGGATGGACGGAGGTGCGGACCACCTTATAACTTGAAGGAAGACTCAGTTCCGTGGGGTGGGGCATGGGCACTCAGCCAGTTCTATGGACTACCCAAGGCAAAGTGGCGGAGGGGCAGGGAGAGAAGGGTGTCTGGCAGAAAGAGTGGTAGGCAGAGACGAGAGGAATCTAGCTCAGAACACACGGTGTATTTTTGCAAAACATCTAGAGTAGTGCATTGAGAGACCCCTGCACACAAGGGTGGGGGTGGGTGTTCTGGAAGAATACCTGGTCCGGATCGACCAGGAGATCATCCCATACCTGCATCACCTGCCTGCATGTTGGACGTCAAATAACATCATGCACTTTATGAACGTAAGTGGTAAGAAATCATATGGTTGCATTATTATTCTTCAGCATTTTGCCCAGAGCCAATGTCAGAGAAGCAGGGTTCTAGTAATACATGCATGTACATGTGTGTCTGTCTGTGTGTGTGTGCACATATATGTATGTGTATATATGCATGAGTATGTGCTGGTGGTGGTATACCAGGGTCACCTGGACATTGGAGTACCAAGGAGAATCCTGGCCAGCTGAACACCCCTGTGATTTGAGTTCCAGCTGGATATGAGCAGTCCCAGCCATGGGTGTGAGGACACTCTAGCGTGCCCTACTGGGCGCTCTTTGCAGGAGTCACACCTGTGCTGTGTTTCCCAAAGGCACGGATGGGTTGCGGAGGAAACCAAGAGAGACTTTGGATCCAGACGGTCCCAGTTCTGTAACCATGAGGCTTTGGGTGGTGGTGCCACACGCTTGAACCACAGATTTCTCATCTGTCCAGGGGGGATAACGATATCTCCTTTTCCAGGGCCGTGGTGGGGTCTGATATGACCTGCCTGCTCTGCCTGCCATGAGGGGCGGGGGGGGGCGGTGCTCCATGACTGCAAGCCAAGTGAGGATGCTGATGGTGAAGACAATCCCACTCCTTTCTCATCTTGCATGTCCAGTTTTCAAGCAATTAAAGGAGCCAAGAATTTAGTTGCAAATGTTACAAATAATATGTAATTAGTAAGAATCAAGAGTCGTTGATCAGATATCAACCTCCCTCAACCTATTTTCCCCTTTAAACACACAAACAAGTAATATGGTCTCATTGAAAAGAACCAAGCAATACAAAAGGAAAGAGTAAAGATCTAGTTCTTGAAAATGACCCCTGTTATGCCACCTTAGCCTTCAGGATATTTTCCTCCGCATGATAGATCTGTACATGGGCAAACACGGATCATCTGTGCAAGTCCTACATCACACGATACACAGTATTTCATGGCTCTCTTTTTAAAAATATAGCTTGCAGTTTGTTTTCTATGCTAGTCTGCAGCCTCTCCTTTAATGTTTTAAGGAGCTGAATAATATTCTGCAGTATGGATATATCATATTTCATTTAACCTTTGTCCTCTCCATGAACATTTTAGTTCTGTTCAGCTTTTGATACTCCAGGGTTGGTGCTCCCATGTTTTTGTGGATATACAAGACTAGAAACCAGAAATAGAATTGTAGGTCAAAGGATCTGCCCATTATTAATGCTGGATTTACTGATTTATTTTCCTGCAAACAAAATGTGTGAGTGCCTTGAACTCTTGCCAAGACTGTTTATTTTCAATTTTTTAAAGGTTCTGTCAAGTGATGGTCTTTTATTTGCAGTTTTTATTTATTAATTTTTCTTTTAAATTTTTTTATTGTTATATTAATCACCATACATTACATCATTAGTTTGTGATGTAGTGTTCCATGATTCATTGTTTGTGCATAACACCCAGTGCTCCACGCAGAACGTGCCCTCTTTAATACCCATCACAGCCTAACCCATCCCCCCACCACCCTCCCCTCTAGAACCACTAGTTTGTTTTTCAGAGTCCATCGTCTCTCATGGTTCGTCTCCCCCTCCGACTTACTCCCCTTCATTCTTCCCCTCCTGCTATCTTCTTTTTTTATCTTAACATATATCCCATTATTTGTTTCAGAGGTACAGATCTGTGATTCAACAGTCTTGCACAATTCACAGCGCTCAGCATAGCACATACCCTCCCCAATGTCTATCACCCAGCCACCCCATCCCTCCCACCCCCCACCACTCCAGCAACCCTCAGTTTGTTTCCTGAGATTAAGAATTCCTCATATCAGTGAGGTCATATGATACATGTCTTTCTCTGATTGACTTATTTCACTCAGCATAACACCCTCCAGTTCCATCCACGTCGTTGCAAATGGCAAGATCTCGTTCCTTTTGATGGCTGCATAATATTCCATTGTGTATATATAACTCATCTTCTTTATCCATTCATCTGTTGATGGACATCTTGGCTCTTTCCACAGTTTGGCTACTGTGGACATTGCTGCTATAAACATTGGGGTGCACGTACCCCTTTGGATCCCTACATTTGTATCTTTGGGGTAAATACCCAGTAGTGCAATTGCTGGATCGTACAGTAGCTCTATTTTCAACTGTTTAAGGAACCTCCATACTGTTTTCCAGAGTGGTTGCACCAGCTTGCATTCCCACCAACAGCGTAGGAGGGTTCCCCTTTCTCCGCATCCCCACCGACATCTGTCGTTTCCTGACTTGTTAATTTTAGCCATTCTGACTGGTGTGAGGTGGTATCTCAGAGAGGTTTTGATTTGGATTTCCCTGATGCCGAGTGATGTGGAGCACTTTTTCATGTGCCTGTTGGCCATTTGGATGTCTTCTTTGGAAAAATGTCTGTTCATGTCTTCTGCCCATTTCTTGATTGGATCATTTGTTCTTTGGGCGTTGAGTTTGATAAGTTCTTTATAAATTTTGGATACTAGCCCTTTCTCTCATATGTCATTTGCAAATATCTTCTCCCATTCTGTCGGTTGTCTTTTGGTTTTGTTGACTGTTTCCTTTGCTGCGCAAAAGCTTTTTATCCTGATGAAGTCCCAATAGTTCATTTTTGCCCTTGCTTCCCTTGCCTTTGGCGATGTTTCTAGGAAGAAGTTGCTGTGGCTGAGGTCGAAGAGGTTGCTGCCTGTGTTCTCCTTTAGGATTTTGATGGACTCCTGTCTCACATTGAGGTCTGTCAACCATTTGGAGTCTATTTTTGTGTGTGGTGTAAGGAAATGGTCCAGTTTCATTCTTCTGCACTTGGCTGTCCAATATTCCCCACACCATTTGTTGAAGAGACTGTCTTTTTTCCATTGGCCATTCTTTCCTGCTTTGTCAAAGATAAGTTGACCATAGAGTTGAGGGTCCATTTCTGGGCTCTCGATTCTGTTCCATTGATCTATGTGTCTGTTTTTGTGCCAGTACCATACTGTCTTGATGATGACAGCTTTGTAATAGAGCTGGAAGTCCGGAATTGTGATGCCGCCAGCTTTACTTTTCTTTTTCAACATTCCTCTGGCTATTCGGGGTCTTTTCTGGTTCCATACAAATTTTAGGATTATTTATTCCATTTCTTTGAAAAAAGTGGATGGTATTTTGATGGGAATTGCATTGAATGTATAGATTGCTCTAGGTAGCATTGACATCTTCACAATGTTTTTCTTCCAATCCATGAGCATGGAACCTTTTTCCATTTCTTTGTGTCTTCTTCAATTTCTTTCATGAGTATTTTATAGTTTTCTGAGTACAGATCCTTTGCCTCTTTGGTTCGATTTAGTCCTAGGTATCTTATGGTTTTGGGTGCAATTGTAAATGGGATCGACTCCTTAATTTCTCTCTCTTCTGTCTTGTTGGTGTATAGGAATGCCACTGATTTCTGTGCATTGATTTTCTATCCTGCCACTTTATTGAGTTCCTGCATGAGTTCTAGCAGTTTTGGGGTAGAGTCTTTTGGGTTTTCCACATAAAGTATCATATCATCTGCAAACAGTGAGAGTTTGACTTCTTCTTTGCCGATTTGGATGCCTTTGATTTCTTTCTGTTGTCTGATTGCTGAGGCTAGGCCTTCTAGCACTATGTTGAATAGCAGTGGTGATAGTGGACATCCCTGCCACGTTCCTTACCTTAGGGGGAAAGCTCTCGGTTTTTCCCCATTGAGAATGATATTTGCTGTGGTTTTTCATAGATGGTTTTTATGATATTGACATATGTACTCTCTATTCCTATACTCTGAAGAGTTTTGATCCAGAAAGGATGCTGTACTTTGTCAAATGCTTTTTCTGCATCTATTGAGAGGATCATATGATTCTTAGTCTTTCTTTTGTTAATGTATTGTATCACGTTGATTGATTTGCGGATGTTGAACCAACCTTGCAGCCCAGGGATAAATCCCACTTGGTCGTGGTGAATAATCCTTTTACTGTACTGTTGGATCCTATTGGCTAGTATTTTGGTGAGAATTTTTGCATCCATGTTCATCAAGGATATTGGTCTGTAATTCTCCTTTTTGATGGGGTCTCTGTCTGGTTTGGGGATCAAGGTAATGGTGGCCTCATAAAATGAGTTTGGAAGTTTTCTTTCCATTTCTATATTTTGGAACAGTTTCAGGAGAATAGGTATTAATTCTTTTTTAAATGTCTGGTAGAATTCCCCTGGGAAGCCATCTGGCCCTGGGCTTTTGTTTGTTGGGAGATTTTTGATGACTGCTTCAATTTCCTTAGTGGGTATGGGTCTGTTCAGGTTTTCTATTTCTTCCTGGTTCCGTTTTGGTAGTTGATACATCTCTAGGAATGCACCCATTTCTTCCAGGTTATCTAATTTGCTGGCATAGAGTTGCTCATAATATGTTCTTATAATTGTTTGTATTTCTTTGGTGTTGGTTGTGATCTCCCCTCTTTCATTCATGATTTTATTTATTTGGGTCCTTTCTCTTTTCTTTTTGATAAGTCTGGCCAGGGGTTTATCAATCTTGTTAATTCTTTCAAAGAACCAGCTCCTAGTTTCGTTGATCTGTTCTACTGTTCTTTTGGTTTCTAGTTCATTGATTTCTGCTCTGATCTTGATTATTTCTCTTCTCCTGCTGGGTTTAGGCTTTATCTGCTGTTCTTTCTCCAGCTCCTTTAGGTGTAGGGTTAGGTTGTGTATTTGAGACCTTTCTTGTTTCTTGAGAAAGGCTTGTATTGCTATATACTTTCCTCTCAGGACTGCCTTTGCTGCATCGCAAAGATTTTGAACCGTTGTGTTTTCATTTTCATTGGTTTCCATGAATTTTTTTAATTCTTCTTTAATTTCCTGGTTGACCCATTCATTCTTTAGTAGGGGATGCTCTTTAGCCTCCATGTATTTGAGTTCTTTCCGACTTTCCTCTTGTGATTGAGTTCTAGTTTCAAAGCACTGTGGTCTGAAAACATGCAGGGAATGATCCCAAACTTTTGGTACCGGTCGAGACCTGATTTGTGACCTAGGATGTGATCGATTCTGGAGAATGTTCCATGGGCACCAGAGAAGAATGTGTATTCCGTTGCTTTGGGATGGAATGTTCTGAATATGTCTGTGGAGTCCATTTGGTCCAGTGTGTCATTTAAAGTCTGTATTTCCTTGTTGGTCTTGTGCTTAGATGATCTGTCCATTTCATTGCAGTTCTTTATTTATGAGTGAGAGTAAACATTTAAGGAAAGGCTGTATTTTTCCCATGGTTGTATTCCTGCTTTCCATTGGTAGCATCCCTTTGATTGGCTGAGCTTTCTACAAGTTTTCTTATTCTTATTAATTTGCAAGCATTTAAAAAATTATCTAAAGACACTATCCTTTTCATTCCCAACCTATATCTTATCTTTTTAATTTTTATGTTTTTCATAGTGCAGCTGGTTTTAAACTTCCCATGGTTAAATCAGTTCATTTTTCCATTTATGGCTTTCCTTAGGGAAGTCTCTTCTTGTTCTCTTTATATTTTCCTCTTTTCCCCAAATTTATATTTAATCCATGTGTGATAGAATGCCTGCTTTCGTTTAAACACATTTCTCTTATATACATCAGTCTGTTTCTTGACTTCTAAATTCCATGCTGTTGATTTATTTGTCTTTTTGGTGCCCAAATCCAGTCTTATTATTATAGCTGTGGAATGTGCTTTCATATCTAGTAGGGTGAGTCCCCCACCAAAGAGATTTCTGCTTGGTCATTGTCGTACCTCTTGTGTGTATTTTTGAATTAGCTTGCCAAATCCCACTTAAAAACTGTTTGAGATTTTGTCCAGGTTTTCTCCCGTCATTGAATGGATAGCCATACTGTGGCTGATTTACACACTGTAACGTTAGGCAGAAATAAAGAAGGATTGAGCTATGGATATATACAACCACTTGGCCGAATCCCAAAGCAATTATGCTGAGTGAAAGAAACTAGACACAAAAAAGCTGTAGAATTCCATTTATATAAACTTCTAGAAGAGGCAAAACTGACCCACAGTGGGAAATGTCAGGATTTTGCCTCAAAGTGAGAGGGGGCATTGGCTGGCAGGTGCATAAGAGAAACTTTGGGGAGCTGTTAATGTTTCATCCTCGATACCAGTTTGTGTTACACATAGGTGTATCATCCCAAATCTTAGGAAATGTTCACTTAAGATTTGTGCATTTAATTGTAATATAAATTTTCCCTACAAAAATCCTGTTAAAATGTATCAGCTCTAGTTAATGATAAGTATGGGAAGTATTTGAGGTGAGATATAATGATGCCTGCAACTTGGATATGCATTTAAAAAGATGGGTCGATGTGTGCACAGAGGAATGGATAGACAGGTAGCTTGTGATAAAGCAAATATGGTAAAATGTTAGTACTAGCGTACTATGGGCATATGGGTATATGGGTATTCACCCGAAGTTTTTTTCAACTTTTCTTTGCCTGAATTTTTTCATACTAAAATATTGGGAGGAAATCCTCTTGGATTTTGGTTAGTCTTCCACTGAATTTACAGATTCAGTCCAGGAGAATTGGTATCTTTATGATGTTGATTCTTCATTAGGATATATGTTTTTTGTGTCTCCAAATATCCAGGGATTCTCTTTGCCTTTAAGTTTTATGGTATGTGTTTTTTGTTTGTTTGCTTTGTATGTTTTGCACAGTTGTTGGTTTTATATGTTTTTATTCCTGCTGTTCACATTACAGTTACTAATTGGCTGTGGCTGTGTAGAGAAAAGCTTGATTTTTATTCGTGGGTCGTTCATCTGGTGAACTTACTGAACTTGTAGGGTTTGATGATTTGTCAAGGATCATCTTGGGTTTTCTAGGTATACAGTCATTTTGTCTTCATGTTATCTTCAAAACAAGGACTGTATTTGACTGTATTAAATTCCCCTGTATTTTTCTATTCTTTTCCAATACTGACTTTTAATTCTTTTTCTTATGTCCTTGATAAAAATGAGTGCCAGGAGCAGTGTGTGGAGGGCATTCCATGTGGGAAGGCAGGGTGTGAGATGGAGCGCTGGCAGGACCGCTGACGCCATGTTGGGTCTCCAGGCCATGGGGAGGACCTCGGGCTCCGAGGCCATGGAGAAGCCCTGCAGAGTATGCACCAGAGGGGTGACTCAGTCCCGTTTGCTTGTTCAGAGCCTCCTTTGGGGTCTCTTCAGGCTGGGTGAGTGAAGGAGAACCCACCATCTTCTGTGATATCCCAGCAGGGAGTAGTGGTGGCCTGAACAGTGGCGTTGGCATGTGAAGGAGGGGAGGGGTCCAGGGTTTTCAGCCTGAGCAACTGGGCGCCATGCTGAGTGGGGAGGAGCGGGATTCAGATTCAGTCATGTTTGTGTGGCCCGTTTGACATCCAACTAGAGACTCGAGTTTGGGGTTTGGAGGCTGGGGTGCAGGTCAGATTTGGAGGCCGTGAATGTGCAGATGACACCAGGAGGCTGTCACCAGGGCCAAGCCTGCTGGGGCAGGTCAGCACTTTGCAGTTGGCACAAGACGAGCTCTGGTCCCACAGCCCAGGAGGACACTCTGTGTTGGGGGGGTGCCGGGGTTGGGGTCTGGAAGCCAGGCCTGGGGGCAGGGACAGGGACCAGTCAGTATGGAGGGGAGGGTCCCCGTGTCCAACGCTGGGCCGACTTCTAGGTCAACGTCATCCTGATGCAGGGGGAGGGGGAAGGGGTTAAAGAAAATGGGAAAAGGGGAAAAGGGCAGCCGGCACAGAAGGACTTATGTTTAGAGTGTTACTCTGTTAGTGGGATTTGGGGGAATGGAGCATAGCTGGGTGGGGGGTAAATAACAGGGGAGTGCTGTGATGTCCTGCAGGCTGACCGAGGTGCGCACAGCAGGGGGCTCACCTGAGCAGCAGGCACCCACCGAGGATGGGCCTGTGCCTGAGGGGGTGGCCCCCTGACCGTCTATATCTCTGAGTTGTCCCCTCGTACCTCCGAGGGTATCAGTGAGACAGCCATTAACCTGGTTTCCTCTTTGCTCTGGGAATTCTGTTCTGGGGTGTTTTCCTGTTTGCGTGTGTGTTGTGTTGGCGCCTCGTCCCCTACAGTTCACGTCTCTCAGTGGTGCGCTCCTGGTCATGCCTTTCCCGCTTCTTGACGGGGCCAGACCTGCTGTGCTCCCAGGGAGAGTTCTGGCGCCAGGAACTGTGGCTGTGGGGATGACACCTGGTCAGGGAAGGGACACGGGTGGCCTGGTTCTGCACCCTCCTGCTCCGGCCCGGTGGCTTCCAGGAAGGGCTGGGAATCGGCCCTCGGAGGAGCTGGTGCTCAGACCCGACCTGCTCCCGTGGGCTCCCTGTTGCAGAGGCAGGGCATTGCCCAGGCCCCTCTCCCCCCTGGGTCTGGCGGGATATCTCCTCCATTCTTGTTTCTTCACCAACGTGGATCCCTTTCCCTTCTACCCAGCAGCGATCACTACTGCTTCTGGCTTCCTGACGGTGGTTTCTTACTTTCTGCTGCCTCGTACGGACTGGTTCTTGTGAGTAGCCCTTCCTAGTTTCCTCAAACACGCGTGTGAGCATGGTCTGCCCTCTCGGTCAAATACTTCTCAGCAGTCACTTCCTTGGAGAGCTTGTGTCCTGGGTTGGGAGTGTTCTCCCCTCATCGTCTCAAACTCGGGGTCCCCCAAGCACGTTCACCCTCGTCTTCACCAGCCACAGCTTCTACAGCTTTCCTCTTGGGGGAATGGTCCCTCACGGCCTCTGTGTTTCCTCCGTGTCAGTGTCGTGCCAGCCCGGCTTCCTCCTAGAGCCCTTCCCCGGCCGGTCTGGTGGCCTGTGTGGCGCCTCTTGCCCTGCACTAGCCGCCAGCCCCTCTCCTCCTCAGCCCGGGGACCCCAGCCCACACTGAGGGCCCCTTCCTCCCTCTGACAGGGAGCACTGTGCATGGCTCTGTGGCTCTCCTTCAGAAGCCCCCCGTGGCTCTGCACTGCTCTGTGGCTCCCTCTGCAAGCCCGCTGCCCATGGCCACATCTGGTGCGTGAGACGTGAAGGGGAGAGTCCTAGGAAGGGGAGAGTCCTGGAAGGAAATGTTACTTTCCTGCCAGTGAGTATCTCGTCCCCAGAGACATAGTGACCATGTGCTGTGCGCACACACGGGGAACTTAGAACAGGAGCTGTTCTTTCAAAGCACGCAGGCCTCGTCTCACCGGAAATCTAAAAGCGCCCCTCCAAGGAAAGGTGAAAACCGGCCCCACAGGTGTGGGGAAGCTCGTTGGGGCACAGGGAAGTCTGTATTTCTGTCCTGCTGCTGTGAGGAAGCTGGTGGCCAGGACGGCAGTTGGAAGGCCCATCTTGGCTGGCACGGGGCACGGTGGCCCCGGGACCCTATAATTAGGACCCCAGATGTGGCCGTCCGGGGCGCGCCCACTGCGCGCAGGGCCCCTGCTGCCCTCCCTCCGAGGATATTTTGGAACCGGGGCATTTTGATTTTATTTTTGCCTGAGATTCACCTCGGATGGAAGCACCAGGCTTGATTGATGGCCCACGCCACGCTGCCTCTTCGAGCGCTTCCCTGGGGCGCAGGCCGCTGTGGCTTCAGTCAACGGCAGCAGGAGGCCAGCTGAGGCGGCTGTGGAATCCCACAGCCGGTGCCTGATTTCCGGCAGATGTCCCAGATACCGGGCAGGAGAGCCCACCACAAAGCGGGTTGCGTAAAACGGGTCTGCTCAGCGTGACCTGCCAGCCACAGGACAGTCGCACTGGGCCGGGAGAGGGCGGAGATCCAGGCCAGGCTGCGCCCACAGCCCAGAGTGACCCTCCTTCCAGGACAGCCGGCCCCGGGCTGCCAGGAGAAGCCTCTCCTCTGAGTTCTGTCCTGCGGGAACCCCTGCTGCGCCTGGCCTCCCGGGGGAAGGGGCACGCTGCGGCGTTCGCCCCCCTTCTCCCTTCCCGTGCCAAGTTTGGTGCCAAGGGCAGGACCTCAGAGACGTGGGGGTTGGTAACCAACAAATGTGCCCAGGACTGCCCGTGGTGCACCGGCGCCCGAGTCTGCCAGCCAGCGGTGCAGGAGGGCGCCCCTACCCCCCACCAGCCTCAGGGTGCAGGGTGCAGGGCGGGGGCATGGCGGGAGCCTGGGTGCTGATGGCTCCGCTCTCTTGTGGGGCCTGTGCTTGGTCTGAGGACCAGGCACGGGCATCTGTGCAGTAGACAGATAAGCAAGGGTGACTCCATTCTAGGCCAGGTGATGCTGGATGCCCAGAGAAAGCACAGAGGAGTGGAGGTGAGGGGCAGTGGGGTGGGCAGGGTGGCTCTGGGTGAGCTCTGGGAGCTGCTGGGGGCAGGCGCCAGGGCATTTGTGCAGGGAAGGCCCGGGGCAGCCGGCGGCCCCCGGGTTCACACCCCTGACAGCCTTGCTGTCAGAGGACCTGTGGTCCTGCAGATGGGGGAGCTGAGGTTTGGAGACTGCAGTCTGGGATTTGAGCCGGGTCCCCCTGGTCCCTGTCCAGGAGCTCAGAGCAAGAGAATTGCTCCGAGGATGGAGAAAGCCAGAGGACTTCCGCACATCCCGATGAACAGTTGGAGAGCACAAAGATGCGCCCGGGGAAATAGCAGAATGCGTGGGACGGGCTCTGGTGGCCTCGGACCCTGCTTCCCCGTCCCCCAGGCCTGGCTCGGGCCTTTCCTTCATCCTATGTACCCTCCCTCCCACTCCTGCTGCCTCATCTCCCTCCTCTCCTGCTGGGGGCCTGTTCGGTGAGTGGCTGGCTCCTTCTCCCCTTGGGCAGGAGCTCGCTGGTGCACTGGGGTGAAATGGGCCACTGAGGTCCTCCCTGGGGAAGTCACGTCCTCCCAGACGGGTGCAGGAGGGACGGAGCAGGGAGCGGCTGGGAGGACTGCGTGTGTGATGGGGCCGCCTGTCCCGGGCTCCGAGAGGGTCGGACAGCAGGGGGACACAGAAGGGCCCCCCCTCATCTCCACCTGCAAGGGGCCACATGTCTGGTGAGAGGCCATACACGGGTATTTGGGCAAAAGAGACAAAGACTCCCTTTGCTGCCCGCCAGCTCTGTGACCGTGGGTGTCACCGGCTGTTCTGTGTCTGGGGGACTCTCACGGTGACAAAGCCTGCCCCTCTTCCCTTTGGCTCCCTGGTCCCCGTGAGTTCCACCATGAGTGGTGTGTTCTGGAGTTTCTAGGGGCCTGGGTGCGTCTGATGCATCACTGAGCTGTCGTCTGGTCTTCTTGTCCCTTGAGTCATTTTCACCTTTTTGGACTGACTCCCTCGGCAACATGAAGCCTTCAGACGCCTTCTCAGCATATTTCAAATACATACCAAATCCATGGGGTGTGTGTCTGCAACAACTTCCCATGTCAAGAGCACACCTGTGATTTCTAAGGTGACCAGACCGTGAGAACTGCTAATCCTGCTGTGTCTTGTCACCCGCCTTCACAGCCGGGGCCGATTCTAGATTTCCATGAGAGGCGAATGAGGTTAAGGATTCATGTTTCCTCGTCTGTGCCCACGGACCTGCACCCCAGATTCCACGCACAGACTCCCGGGGGACCCACGGCCCCCAGGGTCAGAAGCGTCAGGTATAAGTAAGAGAAACAGTAGGTGCACCAGTGCACTCGTACACGGAGATATACTAATTCAAATAGTAAAGGGTAAATGGGATGAAAACTCCATGTTTTTACTGAGATGATTTTGTTTCTCAGTTATCCACAGAGGAAATCCCTCCAGCTAAAGGGGCCGAGGACAGCCTTATCGCTAAAGATGAAGGATGTCGGCTGCCACTTCCCACGCATCAGGGTGTCTGTCGCGCGCACGGTCCGCGGTCATGCTGAGTTGCCGTGTGTGTTGAGCAGGGTGTGGGGTGTGGGAGTGGAAGGCCTTCCAGGAGCGCTGCAAACCCACTCAGCCTGGGCCCCTGGGTATACGCGAGCTGGCTGCGGACACAGCTCCAGGACGGACACGGTCCGCACAACCTTTATATGACAAAGACTGGGCTGTGGCTTGAGCAGCCTGGGCATTTCCTTCCTTCGATACCCATTATCCACTGTTGGAGGATGTTTAACCCGGCGCACACCCCCCACACCACTGGCCGAATTCACCCCTTCCTCCCTGGAGCCGGCCCTGGAAGCCGAGAAGGGTCTCCACAGGTGCAGACCGCCAGGGAAGATGCATCGACACGAGTTTCGTTCTTCTCTGTGTGTCCTTGTTTATTTTATATTACATTTCATTTCATTTCATTTTTCCTTGAAAAAAGAGAGAAAATCCCTGATCCTTGCACAGCTTATAAAAATGCGGCCAAGACTCAGTGGTGTCTTCTTGAGAAAGTGCTGTGTGGGTCCAATGTGTTACCATTGGCTGGCGGCCGTCCGAACCGCTAAGCAGCCGGCTTCCTTGGCATTCCTGCACTCGTTGTGCGGGGTTTCTTCTTACCCTGTTCCTCACCCTGTGAGCCCCTTAGCTTTGGGGACTTTCTGAGCCCCAGCTACCCCTGCGCGCATGCGGGTGGTCATGCCCAGGGTTGCCCCCACATCCGGCCCTGCGGCCCCTCGGCTCCCCTCGGAAGCTGCGCTGCACCCCTGCTTCTCCCAGACTGCACCCTGATTCTCTCCCGAGGCAAAGCCCGCGGGCATTGTCCTATGCGAGGTCATGGAAACAGAAGAGGGAAAAGCTCTCGGGCATCAGTTTGTCACTCTTTCTGGTGAGACAGTTTCACAGTTGCCATGAGACAAAAACAAGCATTCTTGGTGATGGCACTTCTGCTTTTCTTTTTTTCCAAGCTACAGAATAACTTAGTTTCTAATTTCTGGTGGAAGGGTCTTTCCCCCCAGTGAAGGGCTCAGCCAGGATGTTCTCTGGTCTGCTGCTCCGGGCAGGGGCACCTAGGCTTGGCTGGGCAGTGCTGTCCCCTGAAGGGGGTGAAAACCTTGCAGGTGCCCGCTGCCAGCCACCCGGCGGCTTGTGACTGGCTGGGTGTGGGTGAGGCCCGGGCATCGGATCCCCCCAGCTCCCCATGGCTCTGCGGGCCGCCCGTCTAATCCCTCAGACGCCTGCGGGATGGGGCTAGCCTTCCCACTCTGTCCCCCTTGCTCTAGTGCACCCACCTTCCACACTTATGTTTTCCGAGTGCTTCGGGTTCTGAGTCTGCCCTTTAAAGCTGGACATAGGGAAAAAAAAAATAGTAATTCCTTTGAAAACCAATAGTAACCAATTAACTAGATTGAACCCCTTGTAGAAACTTAGCTGGATTCTCAAGCATAGTTGGAACAACTACGTTCAAGCACGTGTATTTCCAAACTACGGGGACGGGGGTGTGGAGGTGCTTTTTGGCCTATCTTCTTGGCCAGCTGTTCGCCCTCAGATGAGGAACCTGATAGAAGGCGCCTGGCAGGCGGAGCTGGGCCACAGGCAGGGCCCGCTGGCTGGTCAGCCGCTGGGGGCCTCTGAGGCAGGCCCAGGCCCAGGCTGCTTATCTTCTTCCTCCTCTGTGTCTGCCGACAAGAGAGAAGCAGAAGGAGTACCCGGTCGCTGGGTCTTCCTGCCCCCTCTTGTTTTCTCCCTCAAAAAACCACATTCTCCAGGATCAACTGCTTATCCCTGACTCTGCTGAATCTGCCAATTGACTTTGTTTTTTAAGACTTATTTTTTTAGAGCAGTGTCAGGTCCACTTAAAAATTGAGTGGGAGGAACAGAGATTTCCCATATACCCCTTGCCCCCCATACACACAGCCTCCTGCACCATCAACACCCCCACCAAAGTGGGGCATCGGTGACAGGTGATGAACCTACGCAGACCCATCGTCATCGCCCAGAGCCCACATGGCTGTCCCTCTTGGTGTTAGATATTCTGTGGGTTTGGACAAACGTAAAATGTCGCATGTCCGCTGTTACAGCGTCATACAAAGTCCTTTTGCTGCCCTAAAAGTCCCCTGTGCTCTGCCTCTTGGTCCCTCCTTCCTCTCTAAGGCCCAGCAACCACTGATCTTTTTAATGTCTCCCTAGTTTTGCCTTTTCCAGAATATCGTATGGTTGGAATCATACAGTATGTAGCCTTTCCAGATTGGCTGCTTTCAGCTAGGAATGTATATTCAGTATTCCTCCGGGTGTTGCCATGGTTCGAGAGATCATTCCTTTTTAGCACTGAGTACTAGTCCATTGTCTGGATGGACCACACGTTGTTTGTCCATTCACGTGCCACGGGACGTGTTGGTTGCTTCCAAGTTTTGGCAGTTATGACTCAAGCTGCTATTAATATCTGTGTGCAGGTTTTTGTGTGGAAAGAAGTTTTCACCTCCTTTGGGTAAATACCAAGGAGTTCAGTTGCTGGATCCTATGGTAAAAGTGCATTTAGTTTTGTAAAAAAACAAACAAACAAAAACTGCTCAACCAGCCTCCACGGGGCCCCACAGGTGCCCGTGAGCAGCACCTGTTGCAAAGGGCATCGGGTGAATTCATGCCTGGGTCCTGAGGGAAGGATGTGACCAGTGGCGCCCCCTACCGACCCCTTGCTGATTGTCCCGGGGCATAGGAATTGAGAGGCTCCTTGCAGTTTTTCTGTGCTGTGTCACCTCTTCTGACAAGGAACCAGCCGGCTTCGTGAAAGTCTTTGTTCTTGTGCCCCCTGGCATCTCTTTCCGGAAGAATATACCCCTTCTTGTCTCTGCCTTTCCATGCGGCACTGATGGAAAAAATACAGTGGTGTGGACACACAGGCCACACTTCCTCGTGGCCACTGGACAGTGGCACTTACCTGCTGGGGGGGCACCGGGTTTCTGTGAAACTAGGTCTATAAGAAAGTGAGTCTGGACGCCTGGGGCCAGCACGTATGGTGACCGCAGCAGGTACGATGAACCGCTCACGGGAAGCACACAGTGCAGATGCATTCACGCACATACAAATAAAATGCTGATGTCACAGCTCAGCCTTTGTAATTCGTACAAGAAGTTTCCGTAAACACACCTCCTGATTTAGACCGGTCTTTTAAGGACTGTGAATGAGCAGGATGGTTGTTTGCGGTAAATAGTTTTAAACATGCATGTGATCATTTTTTCCAAATTCCCCTTGTAATACCGGTAGTTTTTTGCACTCGCGGAAGAAACATTTTGACTGTTGTTGTTACACTGAGTTCTTACCTCTCCTGGTTTTGTTCTGGATTTGAACAAGGAAGCGGGCCATTTTGCAGAAATGCTCTAAGGCCGCTCCTTCTTTCAGGAGCCGAGACCTTGAGCAGAGGTTGCCTGGCAGCGAGGGGACGGGGTGGAGGCAGCAGCAGGGGGAGCACCAGTGGGAGCGCTGAGGTCCAGAAAGCCTGCCTCTGAATCTCATCCACTAACTGTGACATGTGGCTAATTATTCAACTTCTCTGGGCCTCAGGGTGCTCATCTGCAAAACGCGGACTGGAAGATTCTACTCCAGTCTTTACTGATTAAAGTAACCACAGAGTTGAGCTGGAAATGTATATAAGCCACCTGCCAAATAGCAAATAGTAAATAGGAGCAATTGCTATTTTGCCCGTGTCCGAGGGAACATACGACCACCCCTTCAGGAAATATATGGACACAATAAAACAAAGAACAGAATCCCCCAAGAAAACATCTAAGTGGGATCCAATTTGTTAGCAACTACCATTTGCATTATATTTTTTTATTACACATCGGACATATTTTTTTTATTTTACGTTTTTAAGGTTTTTAAGCTTTTAACATTTTCATCATTTAATCCCTGCAATGCAGCAGTGGGACTTACTTAGTTAATAGAGAAAAATGGCTCCGTGTTTGTAGGGGAAGCGACGCCACTTTTTAAACTCGGACGGAGACTTGCCGGCCTTCGGTACGCACAGAGCAATGACTCAGAGAGGCTGGGGTGGCAGGCGCAGGCTTGCAGCCAGCTCTGTGACCATCACAGGGGAGCCGGGGCCTTGAAGGGTCACGTGATGTGTGGCAGGAGCGAGACACTGGCCTCCTTTTGAAGTTGCAGGGTTGTCCCTCCAGGCAGAGCCCTGTCTCACACGTCTGCCTTCTAGAATCTCACCAGGCATGGAGCAGCACTGCCGTGAACCTGGCGACCAGCTCAGCATCATCTCCACAATGTTAACACCCTCTGCCTTTCTAGAATCTCTGAGTCGGCCATAAAATTTTGCTAGGGGCACCTGGGTGGCTCAGTCAATTAAGCGTCTGCCTTCGGCTCAGGTCATGATCCCGGGGTCCTGGGATCCAGCCCCGCATCGGGCTCCCTGCTCGGCGGGGAGCCTGCTTCTCCCTCTGCCACTCCCCCTGATGTGTTCCCTTTCTCTGTGTCAAATAAATATATAAAATCTTAAAAAACAATTTTTTTGCTAAAGATAGTTTTGCCCCAAAATGATTTATTTCCTTGGTGCCCATAAACTCCCAGGAGCCGCTTTCTATCAGTCTGTTTTTAAGAATGAACGGAACAAAAACATCGAACTTTTGTTCAGCACAGATCCTTTGCCTTCACTTTAGGACACGCTCTCTTCCCCACACCATACACATATATTTCTATGGTTTGTTACTTGTTAATACCTCACCCTTATGTGGTAGCTCCGAAGGCCTGAAGGAGGGCCGGTTTGGTTTCCAGAGCCTTGGCCGCCATCCGCGGGGAACGGGAGCGTGTTGTGACGTGAGACAGGATGCTGGTGGAGGGCCCGGTGTGGCCATGTGGCCTTGCCCTCCCGCCGTTTTAACAACACGTGGGGCACGGCTGAGTTGTCACCCATCTACGTGGGAGCTAAAAATATGGGGTCCCTGGGGGGATGGGCGTCAGTGGCCCACTGTGCTTCAGGGCACTGAGAATACACGTTCTTGTTTCAGATTCTGTGCACGGGGTGGGACTGGGTCTTTGTGGCGCACATCTGTGAATAACACACTCGGATAATTCCACACCGTGCAAGCATCATTCCCTCCCCCCCCCCCCCTCTCCCTTCCTTTTTTTTTTTTTTTTTTTTTTGGCATTTTGTTATTATGCTGTGAGCAGTAAGTGAACAATAAGCATCTGTTCTGGTTGAAATAGCCCCAAAAATAAGAACTCTTGAGTTCCAGTCAAGTCTGTCTCTTACTCATTCACAAAACAGGAATGACAGAGCTCCTCCTGGGGATCTTAAGGACCTCACGCAGGTGTTAGGAACGGTCTCACGTTACAAGCAGGACCGCTCCCATGCCAGGGATAAACTCGCCTGTACCGGCGTAAAAGGGCCGGCAAGGTCCATGTGCAGAGCTCCCCTTTGATTTGGGCGCCAGGCCGGATCTTTCATAGACAACATCCGGATATCGGGATGGGTCTCCCTGCTGGCCAGGGCTGTTTGTCACTCCCTCCAGGCTTCCCATGGTTGTCATGGAGACCGTCAGAGCAGATGCCCTTAAACTGCCTGAGGCATCTCTCAAATACGGGGAGGCCACCTGGGGCCCCCAGACTCTATAGCGGGGCTACGTGGAGCTGAGGGGGACAACCCCCAGGGCCCACCCCCAGGTGACGCACCTCCCCATGACTCACCTGGAGACTCAAGATACTCCTGGCTGGTCCCCTGTCTCACTACATCCCGAAGCCAGGCGCTGGCTACCCGCTGTGTTCTCGGAATGCTCGGCTTAAAGCCAAGTGGGGCAGGGATCGGCAGCAGTCCATACTATCTTTGGGGCTTACACTGTACAAACTGGGAGGTGAGAATCAGGCAGAAATGAATCAGGCCTTCCTGGAAGCCATTTCAGTGGGTCAGACACAGACCCAATAAATACTAGTAGAATCAGCCTGGGAGAGGGTTCCAGAGGAATCCTTCACCACCCCGACACAAACCATTTGTCCGACCGGTGCACCAAGCTCTTATTACTCGATGTCCCGTCCAGCAAAAACAATAAAGTCTCTCTGTTGAGTTTTATTGTTATATGCCAGGCACCGCACTTTACGTCCGTTCTTCCATCAACCCTCACACTCACCCTCGGGGTACACAATAGGATACCCAATTTTTAAGCAAAGAAACTGAGGCCCACGCAGAGCCCATGGCAGAGCTGGGATTGGGCTCTGGAGCTTATGGCTTTCTCTGCACATCACCCAACAGCAGGACTAAGTGGGCATCTTCCAACAGGGCCTCATCAACCTGTGTTTTCAGCTCAAATAAATTTGACAAACATGTGGTGTAAACATCTATAAGGTGATTTTTTTCATGGAGAATCTCTAATCTTCCCAAGTATGCTGTGCATGTCCAGGACAGAGGGTGCGATTTGCATAAATTATATGACTTTGCTGTTGGAGTTCCCATTAGCATCTTCCAAAACAGTAGCCCACAGAGCACAGCGTTACGGAGTGCCAGGCAAAGGTACTCATATGTCAAGAGTGGGAAGAGGTGTGGGTAAATACTGACAGGGCAAGGATTTGAAAAGGGAAAAGAAAAGAGGGCCCCCCCCCCAAAATAAGAGATGGGGCCCAGAGGACAAGCTTCACTCGCTCGATCCCCTACCCTCCAGCACACACAGGGCTTGCTAAGGTGGGCTGTACACGTGCTTGTCAGTTCTCATCCAGAAACCTGGAGAGGAAGATATTAGGAGATCACTTTTCTGCTTCTCACGTGCTCATCACATTCCGTCCACAAAGAAGAAAGACGGAGACTGGCAAAGTCAGAAAGAACCAATGACCAGGAAACCGTGGGCGTTCCATGCACAGGATTCCTTTCTCACAAAGTTGCTGGTGTAGAGAAGTCATGAAGCCAAAGGCGCAGAAGAAAGAAGTGGTGTTGTGGGCCCCACCTGCCCCACTATAGAGACTGGTAACCAACGGATGGCTGGCAGGTGATGAAGAGCCTTCTGAAGCTTCCACCTGCATGCATACCGCGAGAAGCCCCAGCCACAGGAGAGTGCATGGCTTCTAGATGATTTCAGCCACAGCAGTGTGCCCAGTGGCAGCCCAGGGGTCACGGAGGAGAGGTGCCTCCCTCCCTAACACCCCCAACACTGACCCCTGACCCCCAGAAGCTGTGAGCGTGAGCTGTTACTTCACACCCCCAAGTTTGGGGTGGCTTGTTAGGCCACAGTAATAACTGGAACAGAACTTAATACCCTTTGCACAGGGCACAGTGGTGGAGTGAAATGAAAAACACATCTTGAAAAACATACCTTGAGTTATTAGTCATCTGGAAATTTCCTAGTTAAAATATCGGGGCGGAAAAATCGTCCCACACGTAGATACTGGGTGTCTGGAGGAAAGGTCATGGAGGACAAATACCCACAGGCCCCTGTGGATGAATGCAGAGACATGGCTCCTGAACCCAGGGAAGGTGGCAGCCCCATGACTGGCTGAGGGCAGGGGTCCTGCCAGCTCTGCAAGGGAGGAGACAGGGTGTGACGAGTTTGGGAACCAAGCATTCCCACGTCTTCCCCTAAAACACACTTGTTCTCACCCAGGGCGATCCCACACGTCTTTTCCCTGCCCACCTCCCAGAGCAGCACCCTGGCGGGCGAAGTGGTCAGCTTGGGGTCACGTGTGAGGGTTGTCCGCGGGCCTTTCCCCAGAGGCCGCTGGGTCTCCCGCTGAGGCCAGGGCTGTGGGATGCAGACCACCAGGTGGTTGCAGTCCCATACAACCCAGAGGGCCCGACCCCCTATGCAGACCCCCGATGCCGCTGTAGGTCAGACCCCCACCCCGGCCTGGCTGGGCCCCAGGACCCACCAGAACCCATGCGGTGAGTCCAGCTGGCTCGGGGCTTCCCACGTCCTGCTCTTGCCTGCTGGGGATTGGGGAGAGCTTCAGCTACCAACATTTTGTATGTTTATAGTTCTAATTTCGGGTTTTTCTCCTTAGGATAGATTCAAACATTTGGGGGGCGAGTCCTCCATTGGAGAAATTAGAATCGGTTTCCCTGGACCACTTTCAAAAACATGTCGCCCAAGGTCAAAATTAGATGTAACAAGCAAAATAAAATTCTCTCCATACTAGTATTTTGATGAGATTTGCTGAAACAGATCTCTTCTTTAGAGTCAAGCAGAATTTCCCAAAGTGATTCAGAATGTGACATGAACAACCATTGTCACCTAAAAGCTGTGTATTTATGTGAGAGCATCTTATAAAAAACATAACAGGCACGTGAAACCTTTGACTCGAGTAGCGATGTAAAGCTTTCTTTGTAATTTTACGTAGGAAGGATCACACGGTAAGGTGGTAACCTGCCGCACTCTGGCTTGAGTGGGCTGGAGCAGTGATTTGCAATACAGAGTTTTGTTTTGTTTTTGTTTTTCTAACTAAGGATTAGGCTCTGTTTGATATCTTCCCTTTCACTAAATAAGCGTCTCAGTCACGTGGCTCCTAGGTCCCTCAGGCCCCGGGTGACACTTTGTGCGCGAATCTTTCTCTGCCCCACCCCCCTGCTCTGGGGCTGGTCTCCACCTGTTCGAGCTTTGTGTGAACCCTTTCACGTTTTCCGTATGCAAGCACAAGCGCATGCAGTAATAGCCCCTTTATTTTCGTGCCTTTGCACAGAGAATAACATTCTCTGCCTTTGCTTTCAAGGGAGTAAGTACTGAACCATAAATTTCAGGCTATTATGCAAGTAATATTGCTTTTAATGGTCTTATGATTGGGATAGTTAATTTTGTCACCTTGGTTCAGCTACAGTGCCCAGCTGTTTGGTCAAACACTAGTCTAGATCACGGGGAAGGTATTTTTTTTAGATGTGATGAACACATCAGCAGACTTTGAGTTAAAGCAGACGTGCCGGGGACAGCCGTGTGATGTGTCAGTCACCACCCGGACAGCCTGGCGTCCCACCAGGGTGTACCTGTGACAGTTCCCCGGCCGGCCAGGCACGGTTGCTCCCCACCTCCCCAGCACACAGCCTCCAAGGCAGTGCTTGAGCCTCACGGTGCTCTCCCGTCTCCAAGTGTGTTCTTACAGAGTTCAGCTTGCTTAAAAATGACACAGCTTGGCAGGATCTGCCCCAGGAGAAGGTCATCGTTGGCCTGCTGCGGTGGGCGGAGGGCAGAGCTGTTTCGCCAGTCAGTTTGGTTGTTGGTTCGGGAAATAATCGGTGGAGAGATTATCTGATGATTGTCGACAGGCTGTCAAAGCAAAGCTCAGAGTGCCTGTCACTGAAGCTCTGCATGGACTCAGGTGTAGTGGGAAGGGCCTGGCACGGACGCCTCATTTCAAGGGCACCGTGGTCACTGCACGTGTCCCCCGTGGCTGTGTAACAAATACCACCAACTCCGAAGCACAAAGCCCCGCAGATGCATCGGGTCACATTTCCGTCAGTTACCTGGGGCCCCTGCTCGGTGTCTCCGGCTCAGACCCGGTAGCAGCAGGACGGTGGGACTGAGCTCTCGGCTTCCATCATAGTGGCTCCAGAGCCGCCCCAGGGGCTCACTGCTTCCTTTCTCAGGCCAGCAAGACCACCTCCCACCTCCTCCTCTGCAACCAGCCAGGGAAGTTCTGTGCTTTTAAAAGCCTCGCGCGGTTAGGTCAGACCTAGGCATGGAAGGCACCACAGTGATAGGTGTGACTTCCATCACGTCCCAGGCTGGCCTCGGAGTGTCCCAGAATCCTGCCTGCCACATCGCCACTGGGACTGGGATCTGGAGCAGGCTTTCCACCAGCATCCGCCACGTATACCTCGTTTTTGTCTGGTATAGCCGGATTCAGGTGTTTGCATGACCCCCCCAAACATCAAAACACCTTTTTCATATTTCTGAGCTTGAGGAATATGGAAAAACTGAGATTTTCTGTGCTCGGAAGAAAAAAATTCACATTTCTGCACACAGCCCGGTCATCTGTGGGGTTTTGTTGTATTTTATTTCAGGGCCCTCGAAGACCCGGGGCAGGTTACCAGCTTAACATGATTCTGTGTAAAATTACAAAGAAAGCTTCACATCACTCCTAAAGTCATAGGTTTGATGTGCTAGTTCTGGTTTTTATAAGATGCTCTAACATAAATACACAGCTTTTAGGTGACCAGGGGTGTTCACGTCACATTTTGAATCACTTTGGGAATTCTGCTTGACTCTAAAGAAGAGATCTGTTTCAGCAAATCTCATCAAAGTCTTAGTATATAGAGAGAGAATTTTATTTCGCTTGTTCTGTCTAATTTTTACCTGGGGTGCATGTTTTGAAAGTGGTCCAGGGAAACTGACTCATTCTGGGAGACTAAGGTCTTACAGGCATGAGGGTCCGTCCCTGCTGCCTGTTCTGCCTGCCCTTTCCCCAACAGAACCGGAAGTTTGCGTTTTTCAGAAGCCTCTGTTATGAAGTCCATAGGAAAGCTTTCTATTTCGGTGTATCTCAGACTCAACCGTGTTTGCGGTGGGAGCGCCACCTGGCTTCCACGGGGACGGAGCTGCCATGCACTGGGCTCCCACACAGGTCAAGTGTGAGTGGCTGTGGGTACCTGCACACAGATCTGTGGGATTCTTTGTGCCGCCTAACATTTTCGCAGATGCTGACTCGACCCAGCCGTTCTCCTGAGCGGTGCCCACCCTTCCCCCGACTGCTGGGGGCACCGCCTGCCCCCTCATCCTGCAGACCACTTGGGGGCCACTGCCACTTTCAGGCCACTCTGGAGCCGCTAACAGGGGTTTGGCGAGTCCTATGCCTGGTGCCACCCTTGCAGAGGTGGGCGCTGCAATCGGCCCATGGGGATGAGCTCAGTGCCAGGAGAGGAGACTGCTCCAGCGTCGACTGACGGAGGACACCGCTCGGAGGTACTGTGGGTTCATTCCAGACCAATGCAATGAGGCAAGTCGTGCAAGCAAGCAAGTCAGATGAATATTTGCTTCCCAGTGCATATTAAAGTTATATCTGTACTGTCATCTGTGAAGTGTGCAATAGTGTTATGTCCAAAAAAACATTGTACCCACCTTAGTTAAACATATTTTGTTGCTAAAAACTGCTAAACATCACCTGAGCTTTCAGCGGGTCATCACCACGGATCACAGGTGAATGTAACAAATATCATTATAATGGAAAAGCTTGAGCTCTTGTGAAAATGACCAAAATGTGACCCTGAGACAGGAAGGGAGCAAATTTTGCTGGGAAAATGGCACTGGGAGACTTACTCGATGCAGGGTTAACACAGACCTTCAATTTGTAAAAGGCGAGGTATGTGCAAAGTGTAGTAAGACAGGGTTGCCTGGGAGACTGAGCTGGTCCAGGAGCCTCGCACCCAGTGCCCACTCTTCAAGTTCGAGGGACAGAAATCCCAACCAGGTCACGTTTCTGCGATGCCACACCATCTCTTTCTGAGCTGAACGCTTGGCTGCATCTGTGGCCCAGTCAAGCCCCACCTGTCTCCCCCACGAGTGTCAGGGTGTGATTGGATTTATGATTTACACCCTCTGGGCTGTTCGTGCACTGGAAGGAGTGGCCGGGCTGCTGGTGCAGGCACCTGGGGTGTTTCGGGCTGGAAGGAGCAGGCCCCAGCCCCAGCCTGGTCTGCAGGCTCCTTCACGAGGCACGAACGGCACACAGGCTGGAGGTGGGAGGGCAGGGGGCTCTGTACAAAGCGTCCAGGCAGGCTCCTGGGATCGCACCAGACCTCTAGCTCCCTCGACCGGTCTGTAAGTAGAGGCAAAGTACTGTTTCCCCGTCAGTGGAATGGGGAGGTTGCGTAGCTACTTTGTCGTAGGGCAGGTTGTCAGTACTAAAGAGGGTAACGTGCAAGGTGTAGAACCGTGCTTGCTCGGCCCCCGTTTTGGATGGGTAGCTCACGCCGGCACCTGCTCAACGCTGTTGATTAAATCACCATCTCTGACACATCGGGGAAGACAGGGCGTTTCATTGTTCACACTCCCCAGCATCTGCCTTTGATTAAAAAAAGGGGGGGCCCTGATCGAACGTGGGCACCCCTCCCTCTCCCATGGACTTGACCTTGAGTGAATCTCAGTGCTCTGGGAGAAGCACTGCCCTCGAGGCTCGTTCCCCAGACTTCCACCCCAGGGGACCCTTCCGCCCCCATGGGGCCCACGGATGTGCCATCACTGCCATCCCTTTGGAATGAGGCAAGACCGGGAGGCAGACAGTTCCCTGTTAACATCCCATTCCCCACGAGGAAGTCCTCTATAGGCTGGACATAACAGAAGTTACCATAGCCCTGCTAAAGCTCCAGAGGGGTTCGGGGTGGGCCTCGTTAGATCAGGCAGAGAATCCGAGTTTTTTTGTTCACTTCCAGGACGTTCTCCCATCGACTCGCTCACTGCCCCTCCCCCGCAGGTCCCAGGCTCCTGACCTCTCTTCTCCCTGCCGATGCCACCCAACCTCTAATAGTCCTCTCTGATCTTCCCAGTCTTGTCCAGCCCCCCCCTTATCATGTCCCCCGACTCCAACAGCCACACAGAGGGTCCTCCCTGCCCCCCAGTGCTCTGGCCCCCCACCCCCATCCGCCACCCTCCTCCAGGGTCTCAATCCTGCCCTTATGAGGACGGGTCCTTCCGACCCTCACCATCGGGGGTCCTGCTCTCGGGGCCCCCTCCTCCCGCCTTCCCAGCTCACTTCCTTCCGTCCGTCTGCTGTCATAAGTAATCCCCCAGCGGCACTGGGGTCCCCACGGCCTCTCCCGACCCCCTCGGCATCATCCGTCATCGTGACCACGCCCTGATAAACACCCTTCGCACACATATTCCTCTCTTGCTTTGTCATGTACTTTTGGGAAAATTCCCCAACGAGATACACCCGATCTGCCCAGGACTGGCATTCTGGCTGGTTGTCGTCGATGTGGCCCCCGTGCATCCTGGCTGGTCGGTGCCTGGGCCATGCTGACTGTGGGGTGTTTAGAACTTTCTACCGTCTGTGCACCTGCACCTGGCAGCTGCTGGTGGCTTGGAAAAAAAAAAAAACCCAGTACACTGATGGCCCGCACTTTAATTCCATAACGTCCGACGAGCCCTTCGTGTTCCCAGCTGTCGGCTTACATTTCCTGGTCTGTCCATCCCCTGTCCTAGAGGATCATTTCAGTTCCGCTCTCCTCAAACCTCCACAACCTCCTCCCAATCTTCTTTCTTAGCTCTTCACCTTGCTTCCTATTTCACTGGAAAAATAAAGAAAGGAGCAATTACAACACGTTCCCAGCACTGCATAAACCGACACGTGGACACATCGGACAAGCCATTGCCATGAATTGTCCTCTCTCTCATCTAGAAAAGCTTCTCTTGTGTACTAGATCCTGTGCCTTTAGCACTTTGCTCCAGAAACTCTCCCCCTCTTTCCTGCACCATAACAGCGTTCCTATGGAACATTATCATAAGCGTAACAATGCGCTGTAAACTTATCATTTAGAAGAAAAACACTAACAACAATAACAAAATTGTGACTTCACATCCATCTCTAGCTGCAGCTCTGTGCTGGATCTAGTCTATGCTTCCTTTCCCCTGTATTGAAGGACAGGGGTCCCAAAATCCCTGCCACCAGCATTCTGGTTAGATTCCTCGTGATACATGGAGGGCAGAGGGATATAGAGTTCTCATTTAGGAGCAAGAAGCTCCTAGTACCCTGACCTCTGTATTCATGCCTCAGGGCCTTTGCACATTCTGTTCCTGCTGCACAGGAACCTTTTCTCCCCAGAGAGACACATGGCTCCCCTCCTTCTTCGTTCAAATGCCATCTTCTTAATTAGACTCTCCTGACTATCCTCTATAAAATTTCAACCTGCTCCTCCTCCACCCCCAGGACTTTCTAATTCCCTTTTCCTAGCTATTTCCTTTTCAAGTGTATATCATCTTATGATCCTCTATGTGAATACATGTTCCTTTCTTTATTGGTTGTCTTCACTGGAATGGATGCTCCTCTGGCAAAGGGGTTTTCATCTGTTTTACCCACTGTTAGGATAATGCCTGGCATAGGATTGATTCTCAGTTTGTTTGCTTTTTAAGATTTTATTTATTTATTTGAGAGAGGGAGCACTCAGGAGCGGGGGTGTAGGGCACAGGGAGAAGCAGACTCCCCGCTGAGCAGGGAGCCCGACACGGGACTCGATCCCAGGACCCTGAGATCATGACCCGAGCCAAAAGCAGACGCTTAACCCACTGAGCCACCCAGGAGCCCCTGATTCTCATTTTTTTGTTGAGTGATCCAAATGAATGAATATGATGTTATTCAAAGCGATAAAATTTCTTTTGAGCACTTCCTTAGGTGTAACTTATAGGTTCTGATACATCCAGTTTTTATTAGTCATAGTTTAGATATTCTGCCGTTTGGTTTTCATTTCCTTTTTGAGTTAAGAATTGGTTAAGGGGCGCCTGGGTGGCTCAGCGGCTTCAGCGTCTGCCTTTGGCTCAGGTCGTGATCTCGGGGTCCTGGGATCGAGCCCCGCATCGGGCTCCCTGCTTGGCGGGGAGCCTGCTTCTCCCTCTCCCACTCCCCCTGCTTGTGTTCCCTCTCTCGCTGTGTCTCTCTCTGTCAAAAAAAAAAAAAAAGAAAGAAATCTTTAAAAAAAAAGTCCCTATCGTAGGGATTGTTTGTTTGTTGATGGCCATTTCGATTGTTTCTTGTTGTTGTTATTAATTTCTGTTTTCCTGCAATTTGACCGGAGAATGATGTTTGCGTTTGTTTAATTTCTGGAGTATGTGGTGGTTCTCTGTGTACCCTATGAAATGGTCAATTTTTCTGCATTATTGGCACTTCAAAAAAGGGACTCATTCTGTTATTCTGGTCTTCTAGAACTTATTTTTGTCTGCTTCCTCTGTTACCAACTGAGTGGCTCAGATCTCTAGTGGCATACCTTCTGTGTAGCTTTCCTGGTACGGCTCGTTTTATCCTTCAGGAGGGGGCTGCTATGTCATTCGGCGGATGGATATTCATAACTGTTATGAATATGCACTGGCGTGTTTTCACTACGGATCGCCCATTGTGAAGCATCTTCCTTTGTCTCTCTGTCTCTCTCTTGATGTACCTTTCAAAATCCTCACCTCGTTAGACTGTGACCCACTTGCTTTCTTCTCTGTATTCACTGGTATACCTTCTGCTTGTCCTTCTACCTTCAAACATTTCGATTCGCTTCAGGTGTATTTCTAGTATACAGCATATTGTTTGATTTTGCTTTGTGACCCAATATTTGAGTGTTTTTATCTCTTTCTATATTAATTTAATGCATCTACATGCCCTTATTTGATATAGTCTTATTTCTGTTCCATATTATGCACTCTATTTTCAGTAGCATTTAAATCTTGGTGTGTAGTTTGCTGTAAATGTTTCCTTTGAAAATTTGTTAAAGTGGTTAACATTTAATTATAATTGAATTTAATGTGCTTAACCCTCTATTTCTTTGGATGAAACCCATTGACTCCTGGGGTACCCCGGGTGGCTCAGTTGGTTGAGCATCCGCATCTTGATTTCATCTCAGGTCGTGGCCTCAGGGTCGTGGGACCAAGCCGCATGTTGGGCTCCACGTGGAATCTGCTTGAGAGTCTCCCTTTCTCTCTGCCCCTCCCACTTGTGCTGTCTCTCTCTAAAATAAATAAATCCACCTTAAAAAAGAAATCCTTTGACTCCTTATCATAAGCGATGACAAACCTACTGTATTTCCTCCCCTTTCCCTACTCCCACCACCAACAAACCATTTTAATCTTATTTTTTTCTTAATGTTTCCTTTTGTATTTTTAAAAACATATTCATCTTTTATTCATCAGCTTTATTGATCTGTCCCGATCTCTGGTTCTCCCAGACAAAGAAACCACGATGCTTACCATACCTTGCAAATTTTGTCTACCCTCCTCTCTTAATTACTGTTATATAAATCTTCACTACCTTGTTACACTTCTGCTACATTCTGTTTTGTATCCACCTTCCTAGCTTTGTTTTCATGTTAGTCCAAGAGTTAAGTAGGCAATGCTCACCGCCTGCCCTCTGCTGTGGCTTCCGGTGTATCTGTTCACAGTCTCAAGTGTCTCCTGTGGTTTCTCAAATTATTATATATTTTAAAAAAAAATACCTCTTGCCTTTTAAATTAAACAATAGTCTGCTTGAGTTCAAATGACCTTGGCTCATTTTTCTGTTCTCAGGGACTCCGTAGACATTGCTTTACTGTCTTTTCAGTGTTGACTGCTGCCATGGAAGTGTTGGAGACCAGCCCAAAGCTTCTCACGTCCAAAAACATGGTCACTTTAGGGATAACTTGGGTGGCTCAGTTTGTTAAGCACCAGCTCAGGTCATGATCTCAGGGTCCTGGGATTGAGCCCTGCATTGGGCTCCCTGCTGGGCTCCCTGCTCAGTGGGGAGTCTGCTTCTCCCTCTGCCTCTGCCCCTTCCCCCCTACTCGTGCTCTTTCTCTCAAATAAATAAAATCTTCAAAAACATGGTCATTTGGCAGGATGTGTGTCAGTGTTGATTGCTCTATGCCAGTTTTTCCTAAGGAACACTGAAGAAGTGTGTGTCTTCTTTGAGTTCAGGAAAGCGTTCTAGGATTATATCTTAAAATATCTGTCCCATCTTATTATTTAAGTTCTCTGCCCCAGAGACAGTTGTGCATATGTCGGATTTCCGTTGTCCATCTTACAGAGCTTCCAGTTTCTCTCAGTCCCTTAAACTCTGAGCTCATTTCCCTCCATCGTGCACTTCATGTCCCTTTGACGCAGCACTGACGTTCCTCATACTTCTTTCCTGGAAGAACAGCTTCTTTCCTGAGCTCTGTTGGCAGTTGGTTAACTCCCTTCAGCTTCCCTGTTGTACCTGGAAACCTTGTATCTCCACCTTTACATTTGCTTTCGAGGGCAATTTCTTCATTACATTGTTGATTTCATGGCAGTATGTTTGTTCACAACTCATCAGATCTGTAACAATATTTTGGTGGGGTGGGGGATGTTCTTTGTCTGAAACTTGATTTTTCTCTTTTGTGTTCTTCCTTTTATTTCGTGTAGTTTATTTGATTCGATGCTATATCCTCATTTCACTACATATCTTTTTTTTTTAAGATTTGTTTATTTATTTATTCAAGAGAGGAGAGACAGAGAGAGAGAGAGTGGGGAAGAGCAGAGGGAGAGAGACACGCAGGCTCCACGCGGAGCACGGAGCCCAACACGGGGCTCAATCTTACGACCTTGAGATCATGACCTGAGCTGAAACCGAGAGTCGGATGCTTAACCGACTGAGCCCCCCAGGCTCACCCCCTCCCCACCCCCTCCCCCGGGGGCAGGGCCTGCAGCTCAGAGGCTTGGTTCTCCAGCCTTCCTCATCCACAAACTGCTCCCAGCAAATGTAGCATGTTTCTCTGCCTTTCCAGCATCTTAAGCATGCGCACAAAGCGTGATCTAGGAAAGCACATTTGCTGTTCCCTTCTCATCAGTGCAACCAAAGCCTTGGCGGGTGGCGTTCC
The DNA here is from genome assembly GCF_003265705.2 of Callorhinus ursinus. Taxonomy (NCBI): domain Eukaryota; kingdom Metazoa; phylum Chordata; class Mammalia; order Carnivora; family Otariidae; genus Callorhinus; species Callorhinus ursinus. The sequence continues at coordinate 17,987,991 of NW_027397090.1, forward strand.
AGGAACATTGCTGACCCTGAGATGGCATCTCCACCAGGTTTCCTGATGGCTTCCCTACCTCGCCTCCCACATCCTATTTGACCACTGCTTGCTCTGGCCAGTGCTCCCCTTTACCTTATGGTACGCGGTTTTGAATATCTTTAGGCTCCCCAGACAGGGAATTTCTGTTGCGCATCTTTGTTGCTGTTGGTGGAGCTCTCAGAAGGAACTAGGGAAACAAAGCTTTTGTGCCATCCCGTTAAGACCAGATAGGGTGAGTTCAGACTAAATTTAGAAAAACTAGTTGGGGTGTATCCTCCCTCCCTTATCAGATTATAGCCTTTGTCTTAGTGCTCCAGAGGCAACTTGCGAAGTGGATTTGCAGAGACACCTTGTATGCCGAGCATTTCCTCCCGCGCTCCTTCACTGTAGCCGCTCCAGCTCAGAGAGCTACCGCACCTACCGACGGAAAGATTTAGTCAGGAATTCAGAAACTTGGGTGAATAAAAACCAAATAGAATTTTTTTTCCAAAAAAACCCTCAGGCATAACAAATAGCAATGTCGACATGATCATAGTCACTTCCGGAGATACCATTAAACAGACATTCAGTATTTGTCAATGCTTGCAATAATGAGAGATGCTGCCCTCAAGTTTGCTTTAAATTCTTTCAGGACAGCATCCTTGTATCCACAGCACACAAACCCGGCGCACAGTTGCTCTCAGGAGATAACTGTAACTGCCTGCCGTCCATCGTGGTAACAGGTGCGTGATGCCACAGGATCGTTCTCCCTGTGGGGCGGGGGGAGCCTTGCTGGCCACTTTGCCCTCCCTGCCTGTCTGTTCCGTGAGCCTAACTTTCATCTCGGATCTCTCTACGTTGATTGGAAGTGGGTTTCGCCTGGCAGTTCCGTTTCTCGTCGGGAAACCATCGTACGTCCCGACAAATAATGCTTTAGTGTTTCCATTCACTCTTGTACGCCCATCACTCTGAGTGGAAGAAAAGTCCCTGAAAAAACACAGCAGGAACATGCATCCTGATCACTGTTCCTGAGACGATCATTTCTCCAATCAGAATCCAAGTCGACCTTCATTGACCTTCTTGGTTATATTCGTTGGCACCAACTGTGTCTCTCTCTAAGGATGAATAAGTCTTATCAAGTATGAGATGGATTCTCTTTTCTAAAAATAGTTCCCAGCATCAAAAAATAAAGCAAAACAAAAAACAACAACGAGACACTTTCTTAGATTCTAGAGCTGCAGGCTTTTTCCCCCCTTTTTTTCCCTTTCAAAATAATTCAGTTTTTCAGGCAGATCAGAACATTTGTTGGAAACAGCATTTTCAAGTACGTTTCTCCCAAAGGTAGCAGGACTTCAGGGTTTCTGAGTCCTTGAAACCCTGGTGGCTGGAGACTGCCCTGCCTGCAGCCCATGCTGGACTGGAGACTGTGTGAGCCTATAGCAGGGGTGGTGCCTTACTTTTGACTGATTTCTATCACATCTGATTTTTTCCTCCTTGTGCCCACTCATACCCATGTGCTTTGGAGCACAAATCCAAACAGTTGACATTGTTTTGAGCACATTTTGAGAAACCGTGACATCTCAAAGAACTGGAATCTGCACTGTCCGATGGGGTGGCCGTTAGCCTGCACAGCCGGTGATGTTTGAGATGCAGCTAGTCCCAGTCCAGACGGTTGCTTGGTGGAAAAAGAAAAAAAGTGAAGGATCTGACTAGTAATTTTTTTTACACTGGCTACCTGTTGGAATAGTATTTCCTTGTATTGAGTTAAGTAAAATATGTTATTAAAACTAATTTTACTTTGCTTTCATTTTGCAGGGTGGCTACTAGGAAATTCAAAATTCCCCAGGTGGCTCACATTTGTGACTTGCATTCTCTTTCTTTGGGACAGGACCCCTCTAGACACGAGCCCAGGCTGATTTCTGAGTTCTGGGCTAGCTGCCGTGCCTGGAAAGGTGGTGAATGGAGAGAGGGAACTAGACTCCGGGCCAAAGAGAGGCGGACTTTGTCCTACCTCTGCCCTACCTACCAATCACTGGCTGCGCAGCCTTGGCCACGTGACCCACCTCTCCACACCTCAGTTTGCAGGGCTGTGAAAATGGGCACGGTGATGCCTCTTTCAAACATTGTGAGGGGTCAAGTCAGGTAATACATGGAGCATCCGGCATATCATGAGCCCTCACAAATTGAGCCAATTGCAAGGACTTTTAAAGCACATTTGTTTCTCATTTAAACACTTCTGCCAGCATTATTCATGAAGCAAGTGCTTATATGGAGCATGAAATAAGATGCCAGTGGTGGTGTCCTGGGTGGAGACCCCTCCATTTCAAGGAGGCAGGCAGGTGCCTGCATCGGGTGGCCGCTCCGTGAAACTCGCCCCAAAGAGGAAGAGCCCAGTAGCCCAGAGCTGTTTAGAAGCAAAAGGGTGCAGCCTAGAACCCCCCGCCAGCTATAGCAGCGTTTGCAGGCCCCGGAGTCACACCGCTCATGGGGGAGGCAGGGAGGAGAGGGGCTCTGCTGGAGAGTTTCCAGGAAGTAGCCCCTGGTGACTGCAGATTAGCAATTCAAAGATTTGTACAGCCCTGGTACTTTCCACCCAGACTACGCCAGCCCCTGGTCTGAGGAGGAAGCCTCAGGGCTGGGCTCTCGCGTTATTTGTTCAGGTGAATGTCCTAGCAGTTCCTACACTTTCAGCGATTTCTAACGGTGGGATTGCGAATACCTAGACAGTGATTTCTAGCCGTGGGACAGGTTGATGGGGGAGGGCACTCTGAGAGGCTCAGGAAAGGTGTTGAGTCCAAGTCAGGCTTGAGGGAATGTGGCCAGAGCCCCCAGATCTCGGGCAAGGCATGAACACCTTGAGTGCTCAGCTCACTATGATGTTTCGGAGGGGCTGTGTCCTTTCACAGTACGTCCACGGGGCTCGAGACCTCCCACTTAAAACTTCCACTTCTCAAGTTGATGAGAGTTACAGTATTCGTGAAAACGCCTACTCTTGGAAAACTTTCTAACCAGTGATGCTGTGAATGCGTCCTCAACCCGCAGAGCTTTTGTCTTTCGTGAATTGTTGGTCAAATTGTCAAAGATGGAAAAAGTGCACAGATGTATCCAACCCTGCTAAGTCTTTCTATTGCTGTAAGTATTCCTGAATACATGTGTTTGGTTGGTCCCCTGTATTTGTATTTTTAAATGTACTATTATACATTTATTATGATGATGCCCATGTATTTGTTGTGATGACGCCTACTGAGCCCTGGTAGTCACATCCTTGCGTTGTCCCCTCCAAATGAACTCGACCGTGTGCCTGGCTTTGGTCAGTGGAATGTTAGCCAGCACGACAAAGAGGCTTTAAGAACTTGCAGATTAGCTTAGTTTTTTTGGAACAGCATCTCTTGGAGCCCCAAGTCTCATGAGAAGAGGTCCAGCCGCACAGCTGGGAAGACCAGGTGCGGAAAAGAATGCCCAGGCGGCCCCAGCGGGTTGAAGAGACCATCCTGGATGCTTCAACCCCAACGCATCCCGGCGCCCAGCCCAGATAGCTGAGTCAGGAGGGCCAGTCATCACCGTCTGCGCCCATTAAATGGTAACGTTGCTGGCTGCACAGCGATGGGTAATCGAGACGGTACCATCTATAAACACTGCTATAAGATGAAAAAAGATAAAATTACTCATCAAAACACAGGTCATAAGAAAGGGTTAAGTGAATCACCGATTCACTCAAAGATTAGGAGTGGAATAAATAACCAAGTAAACCAGCGCACAGAGGGCCTGCGACTGTATCCTTAGCAGGTGTGCTAGGCTTCGGGGACTGGAACCAAAGGAGGAGACGTGAACAGGGAGGAGATCCACGGTGTCCAGAAGAAAAAGCACAGCAGGGCGCTGTGCTGTGTGTCTGCATGTGAATCCTGAGTGTGGAGAGTCAGAAGCCTGGCAGGCCTTTCCCCAGCAGGCTTCACTGAGTGCGGCTGAGTGCAAATTTTCCTTTTACCTTGCTTTGATTGTGAAATATGAAACACAATCCGAAAATGGTGCAGAACTGAGATAACGTATCGGCGGGTAAATACCTGCATAGCCAGTCCCCGGGGCCAGAAGGACCACACGGCCACTCCCGAGCACCGCCTCCAGCTTCTGTCCCTGCCCCTAAACATAACAATTATCCTGCCTTTGATGGAAATCACTTTCTTGCTTTAACAATGGAATGCTGTGGTTGAGTTTTGCCGGCTTTGATTTTTATCTTAATAAAAGCATGCAGTAAGTACTCTTTGGTATTGGGCTGGCTATATTTAGCTGCAGATCATTCCTTTTCCTTCCTGTCTAGTTATGCACCTTACAAATGTCTCTCTCTCTCTCTCTCTCTCTCTCTCTCTCTGAAGCCCTTTTATTTTCAGGTCGGGGCTATAATACTGCAGGAATGGGTATTACTGTGCTGAGCCCCTGGTGCATGTGTCCATGCAGTTCTGTTGGGAACACACTTATGGATGAACGTGGTGGTTCCCACGCGGTCTGTGTCTTTGGCTTTAATAAACGATGCTGAGCTGTCTTCCAAAAGCTTCCCCGAGGCTCCGAGGGCTCTGTCACTTCACGTCCACACCAGCACCTTGGTGCTGTCAGGCTTTCCATTTTGGCCACTGCTTGCGTGGCGATTCTCTAAGCACCTGTTCGTAGATTTACTGTCCGCGTATAGGCTCTTGCTCAGTTTTCTGTCTGATTGTCATTTTTCTTCGTGAATCTGTGGAAAACCCTTCTATACACCAGGAAAGAGCCCCTGGTAAGGTGGGTGCACCGCAGATGCCCCCTCTGTCCTTCCGGCTGATCATCTCTTCCCTCCTTAGCAGTGCCTCTTGGTGACTGGAGGGTCTGACAAGTATTGTAGAGCAATTCATCAAGTCTTTTTCTTTGCAGGTAGAGCTTTTTGCATCTTGTTGCATGCGTCTTTCTCTGTCCTGTGTTCCAAGAAAAGATCCTCTTACATTCTTGTCTAAGAGCTTTCTTGTCTTGCCTTTGACATTTGGATCTGCAGGGTGCGTGCACGGCGTGAGCTGGCTCTGGGTTTTCCCATAGCTCCACGTGGCTCTCCGGCAGACCCAGCCACACCTGCTGAAAAGTCTTGTCTTTCACTCCAGCCAGTGTTTCCGTGGCTTCATATTCCATTCAGACCTTGACTTCAGCTACTCCTTTCGGGTGTGTAGAATGTGCCACCCAGCCCGTCAGCTGCCCTCTGTAAAGTGGGAAAGCGCCCCCGGGAAAAAGCCGCCGAGCTGAGCTCAGCTGTGGGGGCTTCATCTTCACTGGGATCCGGCACAGGAATTTTTGAATGTCCTGTGAGTTCCCTGGCGCCCCTGGACCCACGTCTCCATCCAGCTTTTCTCGTGCCCCCAGTGGGAGTCCCGTTTCCACTGACCTGGCTCATCACCACTAGAAGCAGAAGTCTGGTGACTCAGTTTTACATACATTAGGATCACCTTCGGATCCAGTGGCAGAACGTGGGGGGCACAGGCCGGTGGAGCATGAGGGCTTCTTGGTGAAGCACATGTCTGCTGCGGGTTCAGGGAGTGCGTTCACAGTGGGGGTGGTGTAAGTATCCCCACGGGGTATAAGGCTAAGAGGCAGAGGCCACGGCTGGGGGCAGAGGGAAGGCCGGGGGTCCGTGGCGGGGCGTTCATGAGGTGGCAGGCCCGCCAAAGCCTGTTGAAGCAGAGATGACATGAGCTGCGAGTAACCTGCAAATGAATTCAAAATAGCTTCGGTGACAAGGGAAGTGTCTTTTCTCATGTAGTGCAAAGAGTCGGGGTGATTCCAGAGTTGATTAATTCATCTCCCGGTACCACCAAGAATGCGGGTTCTGTCCATCTTCCCATGCCTGTTAGCCTCCCTGCAACCTGCCCGTGGGCAGGGAAGGGGGAGATGCTGCCCCTTCCTCAGTGTCTCTCCGTGGCAAGGACACCCTTCCCCAGAGGCCACCAGCAGACACCCCTCATGTGTCTCTGACAGAGTGATCTGGAACGTCCGTGCCTGACCCAACCCCTGAAACGCTGGATTGAGACTCATTCTCTGGGTCTGGGGTGTGCCCACCAGCATTCCCCAGATAGCTGGGGATGAGAATTGACGGGATTGGAAGGGCACAGGCAGAGTAGGTTTGAGCGCTGCCTGGGTGGGCCAGGGGAGAAAGGAGAGGCCTCACAGGCCAGCAGTGGAGGCCCTGGGTGCAGGGAAGGACAGGAAGGTTGGGGAGAGATGGAGCAAGGACGCCAGCAGAAGAGAAAGGGGGCTGAGGACAGCCACCGAGCAAGAGGCGGGCGTCAGCGTTGCTCAGCCCCGGGGCCAGGTGTTCCTAGCACGGCCTCCCCTTCCGTGCCTGCTTTCATCACCTGGAACATTCCATCAGATACCCGGACCGACGGGAGCCCTGGCGTAAACCAAGCTTGAGGGGCTCCTCAGCACTCAGCCTTTTCAGATGCACCCATTCGTCAGAGATGACAGCAACCCCACCAGTGTGGCTATGTGTAGACCCTGGGAACCATTCGCACCCAAGCTGGGGTGTGGACATGCCCAGCTGCAGCATCAGGGGCAAACTAAGCCTTCTGAAGCATCGGCCAGCTTGTCCTTTGGTCCTTTAGCAAGTTAGGGCCCTTCTCAAGCTGCCGGGGTCCTCATCCCGGCAGCCTGAGGTCCAGGAAGGTCTTGTGATTCAGAGGCGCCCCAGCGCCAACGGGAACACATGCTGCGGATCTGCCTTAGAGGAGTTGGGGCAGATCTTCGGGACCTGGGTTGAACTTGTTCTCTGGACTCTAGCTGGCTGGACCAACAGGAATCACAGTCCACACGCTCTTCCCCCCGGGGCATGAGCTTGGTCTCCATTCTCTCCCTTCTGCTGAGCAAACGCCGGCCTGGCATGGGAGACCTGGAGGCTAGCTAGTCGTGCCTCACGAGTTGCACGGGCTTCCCCATCTTTAGGTCCGAGGGCCTTCTGCAGAGCTTTGTGGTCGAGGGTGCAGATCAGGGCCCTACAAACTTATGCTGTAAAGGACCAGGTAGAAAATCATTTTGGCATTGAAGGCTAGATGCTCTGCATTTCAACTCCTCAACCCTATAGTTACAGATGGAAACTCTGGTCACAGAGAAAGGTGAATGAACGAGTTCACATAAAACTTTATTGGCCCCTGGGCTGTCGCTCACCAACTCCCAGTCTGAGCCGATCGGTAATGCTCTTTTCTGTGGGAGAGAGAAGCTGGGGAAATCGTGCTGAGATCTTCTGTTGTCTTAAGGCACTATTTGATTTAAACACGTGTTCGTGGCATTTTTAATTGCCATGTTTAGTAAACGTGATGTGTTCCATTTTAATCTCTTTCTAGTTGGCCAACAAAGGGGAAAGGCAGCCTCAAACCTTCCTCCCCACCATACAAAACATCTGCTCTTTGGGTCCCATTCACTGCCTACGTAACTGGCTCGGAACTTTCCAATGGAATGACACCGTGGGTGTGTCAAACTCCAGTGGTTCTTTCTGTTCCTATTTGTACGAGCTCTGAAAGGAGTGCGGACCTTCCTGTTTGTCACCCGCTGTCTTCATGTCTGCCCGGCCTCGCGGTTTCCCGTCCCCAAGAGCTGGAGCTCCTACACAGTTCTGAGGTGCGTGAAGGGTGCCAAGCAAGCATCACCACCGTGGAACAAAAGGCCTGTGTGCACCATCTGTGGTGGAGAATTCCATTACATTCGAGCCAGAAGCACCATACTGCTTGCGTGGCATCAACACTGAAATCAAAGCTGGATGTTTTCGCTCAATGAGAAACACCCTCTGCCTCTCTGGGCCTGTGGTTGGTCCACGTCAGAATGGATCCAAGTCGCTGCCAGAAGCAGAGGTGAAGATGCCCGGGGGCAAATACTCAGCCCTCAGCTGCTGGGAGCTGAGTCGTGAGAATGGGGGCAGAAAACTCATGTCCAAAAAAAACAAACAAACAAAAAAAACTCATGTTCAAGTCACTGGTTGAGCCCTGTGACCTAAGGCCCTTCATTTTCTCTGAGCCTCCCTTTTCTGTAAAATGTGAATGTGAGGGATGGATTGTGAAATTGGCCCCAGTTGCCCCTCCCTCGGCTGTACCTACGCCCTTTGCAGTGTCACTTTTCAGTCCCGCGACTGAGCGGTTGGACCCCGTCTCCCCGTGCCGTGCACTGCTGGGCTTTGTCATGGGCTCTGACCTCCACAGCGCAGCAGCCGAGACAGGGAGCCCATTTGGAGGCTGGGCCCCCGGAGGCTGGTGCCACTGTTCACTCCTGCTGGTTCATTGTTGCCCGAGAGCGAGCCTGGGCCAGCCTGCAAGGACAAGAACGGAGGCATCCAGCAGGCAGCTCGCGGGGGTCCCACCAGTGACCCACAGCTTTCCAGAGGCACAGAGGAGAGCACAATCCAAACTGCCCTAACCGCCCAGCCACTCCCAGCCTTAGATGCTGACCAGCTGGACCGTGAGCTCAGTAGATGCTGTTTGAAGTGAGTAGAGTCTGGGATGGTTGGCCATACAATAGCTAGCTTATTCTTTCTCTATCTCGTAGATGTTGTGAAGGTCAAGGGAAGCCACGTTTATTAGAATGCTCTGTGTGTCATGAATAGCGCACAGAAATGAGCTGTTTCATCAACGCTGCACGTCTTGATCCATATTGAGATGGAGCAGAAGATGCTAATCAATATAAGCGGCCCCTTTGCTCCCCTCCATGCTCTGCCCCAACACACAGAAGATCTGGTCTTTTCTCTTCTAAATACTTCAGACAACCTCTAGGCTCCCTCGTGCACTCAACCTGTACTTACTGTCCAGCTACCATGTGCCAGGCCCTGTCTGAGGCCCCAGGGATACTGGGCTGGGGTGGGACCGCGAGGGAAATAAGTGAGTGTATAAAACAAAAGTATCAGAAAGGCTCCGGAGAAGACAAGCATGGGGAGGAGCAATCGAGTAATTGAGCATCTAGAGGGGGTGGCGTGGGAAGGAGGTCACGATGAGATGAGAACCAGTGTCTGGAAGAAGCCAGATGCATGTGATTTCTCATCACAAGCTTGGAGCTGCTATGATCCTCCGGGTCCTGACCTTCAGTCACAAGTTGGTGGGATGGGCAGTCCTATATGCTCACCACTTAATTTTAGTGGCAGGCATCTAGCCAGTGGATTACATATTTGGAAATAAAGAGATTTAGATGTGCATTAGTGATGTATTGCTGTGCAAAATGTCACCCCAAAACTTAGTGTTATAAAATGCAAATAGCTGGGGCACCTGGGTGGCTCAGTGGGTTAAGCGTCTGCCTTTGGCTCAGGTCATGATCTCAGGGTCCCGGGATCGAGCCCCAGGTTGGGCTCCCTGCTCAGCGGGGAGTTTGCTTCTCCCTCAGGCCCCCTCCTCCTGCTTGTGCTCTCTCTCTCTCTCTTTCTCAAATAAATAAATAAAATCTTTAAAAAAATAAATAAAATGCAAATAGTCGGTGATCTCTCACGGTGTCAGTGGGTCAGGAATTTGGGAGCAGCATGGCTGGCTCAAATCTCTCTCTTGTCATTGCAATCGGGTGTTGGCTGGGACTGCAGTCACCTGAAGGTTGCGGCCTCCCCCACCATCAGTTCATTGTATTCTCTGATACACCCAAATGGTGTACTGATGAGCCATCCAGACAGGTGTGCGGATGATGTATATGCCTGTGGGCAGCCATCTGAAAATGCACTTGGGACTCTAATCCACAACAGAGGTACTGGTTCATTGGCAGCTAGCTCTGATTTTTGCCAAGTGTCAAGTATGTTTACAAGTTAGATGTCAGTTATGTACTTTGGTTTAAATTGCTTTCACTTTTCTGAAAATCAGCTTTATGTTTCAGAAATAGGGAGCCACTGATGGATGCTCCTGGTCTTCTGTGTTCTGCAAATGGGTGGGCAGTTCAGGGTAACGTAATGAGCTGATGCATCGTTGGATGTAGTGGTCACCGGATACGGTTCTCTGTAGCAGCTCATCGGTAGGGCTCGCCCTATGGGAGGCTGCTTTTCAGACACTGGGCTTGGCCCACGTAAGGGAGGTGGAGGAAATGCATCCCTTTCTCCGAGTCAACAATACCAGAATGGGCCAATTTCAGTGAAATGGAACTCTGGGGTGAACAACTAAGCTTCAAGGGGGTCAGCTGCCCTCTGAAAAGCCCCGCCCACACACACACCCCAGCCCCAGCTGCTTTTCCTCCCCATGGCCTCACTGGCACTTGGGGTTTCCTAATGAATTGGTTGTGACAGACACGACTTCCAGCAAAAGTTCAGATTAAGCACTCTGGGACCCTCTTTGTCATGCCTTAATGTTCTCAGCAAATACAGTCACGAATGTAAGGATAAGCTATCTGATCCAGGGGCCGTGCCTTCTTAATTTATTTAATTATACAGCTGAACTCATGGCCAATGTGGGCGCATTTATGCAAACGTTGTCATGGAACGACTCCCTTTGCTCAGGGTTTGGGTAACAGGTGCTTCCGTGCTGTGGGGGTGGGGTCTGCAGGCTTATTGCAGCGGGCAGCCATGATCATCCTACGCGGTGGTCGGGGACACGCCACTCCCTCTCTTCTTCAAATGGTATTTAACTTGGAAGCTACCTCTCATGGAGTGTTTTGGACGTGGGAGTTCCCTGTTTCATGGCCAGCAGGTGTTTGCAGTGTGGCATTTCGCCCGGGCTGTTGTGACGAAGCACCGGAGTGGACAGCTTGACCAGGAGGAACACATTCTCTGGCACTCCTGGAGGCTGGAAGCTGAGATAGAGGGGTTGGCCGGGTTGGTATCTTCCAAGGGTCTGAGGGAAGTATCTGGGCCAGCCCCTCTCGCCGGCTTGCAGATGGCTGTCTTTCCCTGGTGTCTTCACATGCCTGTCTCTGTGTCCACATCTCCTCTTCTTAAGGGACACCAATCCTGCTGGATTCGGGCCCATAAAATGACCTCCTTTTATTTTAATTACCACTTTAAATGCCCTGTCTCCAAATACATTACAGTCTGGAATTCTGGGGTTTAAGGCCTCAGCACGTACATTTTCAGAGGACACAATTCAGCCCGTAACACTCTGCTGACTGTGGTCCAGCTTCATGTCAGTAACCTTGGAGAACTTGCGGGATGCAGTATTCACAGAGTGAGACCTTTGCGCAGTGTGATTTGGTTCCTGATGGGCTCTGGAACTGGTTTGTTGTAGTGCGAGCAAGAGACGGAATCTCATAGATCTTGGGAATACGAAATCTTAGCAGTCCTGAGAATCGCCCCCAAACTTGTGAAAGCCCGGATTTCTGGGCTCACCCCCAGAGTTTCTGCTTCAGGAGGTTTGGGAAGGGCCTGAGAATTTTTAATTTCTAGCCAGTTCTCAGATGTTGCTGCTGGTGGGGCTGGTGGGGCTGGCGATGTTGGTGCCTTGGCTTGAGCAGCCCTGGGACCGTCCCCGCCCGAGGGGCCCCCGGCCGCCCCCCAGCAGAGGAGTCATGGCGAGGGGGTTCTTACACAGGGGAAAGCAAATGGACTTTCTTCCCCTTTGGGTATTGACTTCATAGTTCAAAATCTCGTAAGCATTGTTAGGCAGGAAAGACGAAATGAAACAGATCCAGGGGATGGGTGTCCCTGAGCGAGTTTCTGGCATAGCCCTTTGGAACCTATGGAGGCACCTGTGGCTCAGCCTGGACTATGAATTACCTACGAGGTGGGATGTGCCTCAGTCCTGGTGGATACTAAGCTTCACTTTCATTGCTCGGGGTCCTTGGCCAGAGCTGGGAGATTTGTGGGTTCCATACCCCGATGGAAGGAGTATGGCGTGAACCCCACTTGGTGCTTCCCCTCAGATGTCCGCCCAGTGCCGCATCTGCTGGAAGGTAAGATTTGGGGAAAATCTCATCCCCACTGAACTCAGGGTTTCTCTCCAAGGACGGCTAATACCACTGACAGAATTATTCAGAATTTCCTACTGTCTTCCAGCCCTTGAGTGGGTTAGTCAGGAGGAGAAGTGGTTAATGATCTTTCTGCCTGGTTTGACCAGAAAGTTGTCCAGCTGTGAAACAAGGTGCATCGTCCCTGCCAGAGACAGACCTGGCAGTGTCCGCGTAAAATGTCACCGCCGCTGAGCATCACTGAGCGGGGGGGGGGGGGGGGGGGGGGGGGGGGGGGGGGGGGTCGGCGGGGAGGCTTCTCATTCTTTGCAGGGTCTGTGCTGATGCACCCTGCCAGGCGGGGGGCCCTCCGGACGTTGAGGCCAGGTAAGTGGAGCCCTTGTTCATTTACACGTCCTCCCTGGTGGGCTGGCTCCTGGCCCGTGACGGGATGTGAAACGTGCAGGGAACCCTCGAGGGGACCCAGAACCACATGCAGAGCACAAAAAACAGAGAGCTAGCACCCAGACCCCACGCGTCACCCATTACCCAGAGCTCCCGGCTCTCTGTATGATGGGAGGGCCCCGCTGTGCATGCCGTCACGGGGACTCGGGGCGGGGGATGGGAGGGAAGTTTTCTGGCTCACGATGGTCATGACCCCGAGTCCTTTCACTTTCCTTCCTGAGACGCGCTGCTGTATTTTGGAAATGTTAGCATTAGGCTGAGGTTTGGCAGGACCTCGGGGTGAGAGATTGTAGGGTTGCTGAAGTAAGCACAAGGCTGGTGGGGAGACACGTTGTGTCACCCCTCCGACAGGGCTGTGGGGGCGGGCACCCGGGTGCAGGCGACACAGCGGTGCGTGGATGGCAGAGATTTGAAACACAGTAGCCAGCATGATGTGGAGTGAGCCTGCTTCCCACTGTGAGCACACACGAGGAACCGTACACCACGCCTCTGGTGACATACTCCCTTCCCCCAAAACCTTCGTTGGTGCAAATCCTCTGAACAACAACTTCGGTCCCCGGGGAAGCTGCAGATGGGCATGTGCTCAGTCCCCACCCTTTAACAGGCGCCGTGCCGATTCAGAGAACCTTCGAGAGCACATTCGTCTGGGTTCTGCGGACATGGCCGGTGTCCCCAGCGCTGAGGTGCCACATATTCCTGGGTCCCATCAGCTGGTCGGAAATGCACCAGGACACAGAGTGACAGAAGCCATGAAACAGGGCTGAGTCCCTCCATGAGACCAGCTCCCAGCTTGCACCTATGTTGAAAACTCCAAACAGGGCCGTAAGTTGGAAGGGTGGGGTGCAATGTGTTTGTCTGGCATGTTCAGACTTTGGTTCATATGTGACCTGTATTTCATTTCGTGATTACTGCAGACAGTAGTTTTGTCTTAGGGAGGGGATGAGCCTGATACACCAGGTACTGCCCATTGGCACTTCTGGAATTCCCTGCCCTGGCGTATGACAGTGACCGGGCTGTCGGGGACCTGGCTCTTGCTTTCTGCACACACTGTGGGCGCCACACGGAACCGCCCCCCCCATGCTGCTGCAGGCCTCCAGCTGAGGCCACCTCAGGAATGGCCACGGCCAGGGGGGGAGGCCCACAGGGGTTGATAGTGAGGGCCTCTGCAGAAATCAGGGTCTACTTGGGGGGACTCCTCTTATACCACGCCCATCCTGACCTTCATCTTGCATAGATCGAGCTCTCTGGCCTGTGTCTTCTTCCCCAGATGCACACATCGGCCCCCACCTGGGCCCCAGCGTCAAGCAGTGCTGTGTGCCAAGTACCTCCCCCCAAACCCCCCCCCCGGCTCAGTCTTCTGGGCTCGGGGCTCAGGGAGGGCTTACCTTCCTGGTGCTCGTGGCCAGGTCGGGCAAGGGTTCCCTTGCCGCCCTGAGACCCTGCAGACCTGCCTCTGCTCTGGCAGTGACGCAGGTCCTAGAGTGAGAGCCGGAGGCAGAGCCCCTGCTGGTCCTCGGCGGGGTGGGGGGGGCAGGGGTGCAGCGGGCTCGGCCTCTGATGATGATGCGCACCCTGAGATCTGGGACTGCCCAGCAGCCTCGCGCGAGCGCCCCGACACACACAGCCGCCGCGGGTGAGGACCTCCTTCCCCACATCTTCTGGCTGTTCATACCTTGTCCAGGTTCTGGGCAAAATGCAACCATCTCCGTGAAGACAGCTCTGACTTCAGCAGGGATCCTGTGCTCGTGTTTGCCCTTTGGAAGTCTGTCTTCCCCGCCAGACTGACGGAGTCTCCGGGACAGGAGGCACGTCTCCGTCATCTGATGCTTGTGAAATGAGCCAGGGCGGAGTGGTGGGCGCCCTCGGAGGCCGAGGTGGGGGCTCTCAGAGGTGGAGGTGGGCGCCCTCAGGGGGCTCTCAGAGCTAGAGGTGCCCACACCTGCTCTGGGTCACTGAATTTCCCGACTGTGGCAGAGGTGGCCGAGCCCTGGGTGGGCGGGTCCACTCTGTGGCCAGGACCCCCCCGGAGGCCCGGGCTAGGGTCGGCTCCTTGCTCCTCTCTGCCACTTTGTCAGCAGCAACTGCTCCCGGCAGATCCCGCCTGGCTTCCCAGCGCCTGGTCTGTGTGAACCAAAACCCCCGGCTGGTGTCCGTCTGCGGCTCTCTCTCCACCTCTGAGAGCCCCCACCTCGGCCTCCTGCCCACCACACCTCTGACCGCATGGAGTTTAAGCTTGCACTGAAAACCTAAAACCTGTCCCTCAGGAGCTTGGGCTGGAAGGTTGGGCCTCGCTCTCAGACAATACTGTCTCCTCGCTTCCTTAGCCCCAGCTTTTCTGATTAGGTGCGGCCCACCCACACTGGGGAGGGTAATCTGCTTTACTCAGATGCTGGTCTCGTCTCAAAACACCCTCACCAACACACCTGGAATCACGTTTAATCTGCGGGTCCAGTGGGTGGTCAAGTTGACACGTGAAATGAACATCACCACGACTTTTCTTTCCTTCCATGGCTTAATCTCAGGGGGCCTGGGGCCTTGCCCACTGTTCGGGGGGGGTGTTCAGGGATGTTCTGGATGACACGGGATTATTGAGAAAAGCTGCATATGGTCTTTGGGCACGCCTTCGAGCCTCTCCCATGCAACAAGCGGTGTGAGGGCGGCTGAGGTGTGCCTGGGGGTCAGCAGCCCAAATGTCACTTCTCTTCATGGGTATGGGCTCCAGGTTCCCGGGAGTGAGATGGACGCTGGCAGGCAGGGGCCCCGCTCCTGCGAGACTGATGGCCCTGCAAGCCACAGCCGGTCCCTCCCTGTCCCATGGGGCCACCAGCCTCCTCTGGGTGCTGAGCCCACAACCCCATGGTCTTCCTTGCTCTCTAGACCGGGCCTGTCCTCCACCTGCTGTCTCTTTCTCACAGACAATGTGACGTCCGGCAAACGCATCTTTGAGCGTCGAACCCTTTTGTGATTATTGTTTTAGGTCACCATGCTCTTCTCTTACAGATGCAAGCTTTTGACTTTGGATGCTATTGTCTCAAAGTGGGCTTCCCGGTCGGAAGTCAGAGTCTGCACATGGCTCTTTCTTTGCTGGTAAATTCCTTCTACAATAGCCATCGTCCTCGAGAACCTGTCTGACGGGCCAGGAAGGGATACAGGAGGATGCGGGGGAAGGAAAGCCCATCCGTCAACATCCGGAGGGGCTCCCCCTGCAGGAGGCTGGGGCTGGGGGCGCTTCTGCCCCATGAGAAGGGGACGGCTTTCTTCCAACATGCCGCCAGCCCTCTGCCCTGCTCTTCCCTCTTACATATTTTGTGTTTTTATGAAGGTCAGATCCTGTGCACAGTTAGAAAAAGTTACATCTGAGTGATGAGCTCGCCTCACTGGAGCCGTCAGGAGGAGCCGTCTCGTACATCTCGGGCAGGTTTTCTCATCTCTGTTGGGTCTACACGTTGGCATCCACATCACTTGGGAAGGGATTTCTGCCCTGGCCCCCGGCCCCCATGTTTGGACTTTCACCTCGTTACTCCCTACCCTGATAATGCTTTAATGACGCGAGCTTGAGTGGTTTCCCCGGGTTCTTCTGTTCCCATCTGGTGGGTGGTCTGTCCCCTCCTCAGTTCTTACTAAACGGGCATCTTTCTCCTGCTTCTCCTTGGGGGGGCTTCCGTCCGCTAGGTTTAGAAGGAAAGAGGCTTTTCAATCCTTCTGCGGCACCACCACCTTTCCTTAGCCGCCATTACTGGCTTGGAGATCAGAAACATCATCAAAACACGTTATTTTTCAGGCTGAAAACACAACTCTCCACTGATCGTGTCCTCGTCTGGCTTGGGGTCGGTGGCGAAGAATGTGCCGTGCTGCGGAGCCAGGGACACAGTGGTTGGGGGTCATGTGAGGAGGCTCGACCAGCCACGGGCAGCCAAGCACCACCTGCCCCCGCCGAGGCACCCCCAGGGGGGCGTTCTGGGGGTGCTGCTATTGGCCGGGGGTGAGCACGAGCCACCTAAAGCCCCCAGGAGGACAGTGGGACCCCCGCACAAGAACGGGGCCCGTGCCCGGAACACGGAGGGCCTGGCAGTGCCCCTGAGACAGCGGGGCCTTTGGGGCTGGGAGTGAATCACGTCCTGAGATTCAACCAGATTTCCAGCCGGAGATCAGGTGAACCTGGGAATACAAACTCCCTCCGTCATTGAACGCATCCATTTACCTTTGTGTTCACTGGATGAATTTACAGAATGGCACTCTCTTGGGGAAAAAAAATGCCCTGGAGCCTGCAAAGAGCAGATAATAGCATGTAGTTAATATGCACCCAGCAGAAGTAGTAATAGGAGGTTAGGCTAGCACCAACCAGAGAATACAAACACTCAGACTCCCGAATTCCCCAGTGTGAATGCCTTCTGTGAGTTCCTGCGGCTCTGTTCCCCTTCCTGCACTGATTCAGCGGGTCACCTGTGGGGCTGGGTTTGGTTTGTTCCTTAAATTCTTAGACAACGTTGGCTGTTCCCACGTGAAGTCACCCTTGCCACGGCCAGCGCGTCACCCCAGTGAGGAGGGGTCAGCCCACGGGTGCCGTCCGCAGACGAATGCACGGGTGTGTCCCGGCTCCATCCCATCACGGCGGGCGCGCCAGGCTCAGCGAGGACACGGTGACCTCCAAGTGCCGGACACACACAGATGGGAACCCTGCAACCGCAACCTGAGCCCGGGAAGCTGGAGGGAAAAGTAGAGGCTGTATGATTCATTCCAGCGCTAGGATGTCCAGGGAAACTGAGCCGCGTGGTTAGAAGCTGGGGCAGAGGTGCCCCGGGTGGAGTTATGTGGCCGGGCAGTGACCTCCTGTGGTGGGGCTGGGGTCTGTTCTCATCCTGGGGCCGGGCAGTGACCTCCTGTGGTGGGGCTGGGGTCTGTTCTCATCCTGGGGCCGGGCAGTGACCTCCTGTGGTGGGGCTGGGGTCTGTTCTCATCTTGGGGCTGAACACGTGGGATGAGCAGCACGTCCTGAGACCCAACCACCGAGCACTTAGGAAACGTGTATGTCTTGGACGGGACAATAAGAAGAGCAAGGGCCGGCTCCGTCGTGGGGCGAGCGGATCAGAAGCCCCACGTGGGCCTCCGGTGGGAGAGGCCGTCTCCACACACCACCTTTCCCTGCCCGGCAGTGCTTCTCTCCAGCTCGTGCTCTGGGCTGCGTTTCCTTGTCAGTGACTATCTCCGAACGCCTCCCGTGTGAGGTCATGGCTTTGGGGTTCCCAGCAAAGGGGAGACCAAAAGGTTATCTTTGTTGTGGTGGCTTTCAATAGCATGACTGCACATTATCCAGAACAGTGACCACCGCCCCCCCCCCCAAGGGCATCTTGGCACTTGACGTGGAAGAGCCGGGGTTCTTCTAGAGTGTTTGTAACGGGACAGAGAGAGACAGCAGCATGTGGGGGTGGGCCTGGCCCCAGGGCTCGAGGAGATAAAGCCGGAGACCTCCCAGAGCCCAGGAAACAGACTTCTCGCTGCAGACTTTCTGGGGGCTATATTCCAGTATTTACTCTTAGGAGTAGTAGTGGTGGTAGTAATCGTAGTAGTAGAGGGAGTTGGGTTCATGCAAAACCGATCCTCTTAAGAGGAAGAAATTCAATTTCCCTCTCAGAAACCCTTAAAAAAAGAACCATCCTCCCCCAATAAAAGAGGACAAAACCAATTCAAAACTCTCACTTCCTCATCCTTCTGCTGAAGCTCCAGTGCCTTTAAGGAAAGAAAAAAACCCCCGAGACACACAGAACTATTTTAAGAACAGCAGGTATTTGCACATCTTTGTGCTTTGACTTATTTCTAGATCAGAAACGGGATCGCAGGTCTGCGAAGCCGGCCCCACCTGGTGCTTGCTCCACACGGGGGCTGAGAAAAAGCAGCTGTGGGCCCAGCGGACAAGGCCGTTTCGTCCTTCTGGTGATAAAATGCCAAGAACTGACTAATTTATAGCATCTACGCAGATACGATCCACAGAGGCCAAGACTGGAGCTGAGCCCAGTCTTTTCTGGAAACGGTTCCTTTGAAATCAGGAGGTCCACTTAAGGAAAATAAATGAATGACGTGTCCCTTGGCGACACGCATCACCACTGCTATGTGTGGCCCTCTGTGTCGAGACTTTCTCTGGAAGCCGCGGACGGGCATTCCGCTCCCATCCAGAGCCCGAGGGCGTGCGAGTCCCTTTCTAGAACAGTGCCAGAATGAGTATGTAGGAAGGGATTTCACAGACATTCAAGTCTGGGGATTCCCCACAAGGAATCAAACAGTGTTGGAGCCTGAAACGGCCATCTGGATCATCTGGTCCGTTAGTCGCACGGGCACCGGGTCGCTGGTCCAGGAGCCGCGGGGTGCGGCCCGTCTAGAGGCGAGGCCGCCGGAGGGATCCCTGGAAGCTGTGCCACCACGGTTGGCACCTGCCCCGTCTCCCCAAAATGGACTCACTGTGCTTCCACAAATATGTTTGCACCAGACAACATCTACCAAAGCTAAGAAGAGTTGAGAACCACTGACCTCCATGAGGTCTGTATTTTACAAACGAGAAAACTGGGGAGACATGCCAGCCGTGGATTCTCGGACAGATGGGCGAGCTGAGCTCCAAGAACAGCCAGACATCAGAGAACCATCACTGTGAAAAAGTAGCTACCAAATTCCACCCGTGGAAAAGCCTGCACAGCAGACTAAAGTCTTACAAGGAGTCCACTCCAAGGGGTTGGAGAACATGAACTCTCCACAAACCAAGAAGAGGTTGGTACGAAAAAGAACCAAAGAAGGCTGAGCTTTATGAAACACCCGTTGATGGAAGCTCAGTTTCTAGGCTCGCTAGCAACACAGGACAGGAGAAGGCATTCTAGAACAGGCCAAGGACTTCCCACGCACGCTCATGAGGACAAAGAAATGAAAGTCAGAGAGAAGAGCTGCCGCAGGGGGGAGGACCAGAAGTCTCCTTGTGTATTTGCCAGCATTCTAGGAGAAGAGAAAGAGTCCAGGGGCAGATAATCAATTAAGGAAGAGAGGACCGCTCGTGAGAATGTCCCCCGTCCTCGGCAGGGCTGACCTCACGGCTGTGTGGCCTGCTGTCCCATGGGCCTGACGCGTGGAAGGAACCCGCTGGGTTTAATACACTGAGGCCAGCATCTCGAAATCCTTAATAATTTGATCTAAGTGAAGTTCCTGGGGCACGGGGGCGTGGAGCGTACGTGTGAGTGGAGATCCCACGCAGAACTGGTGTCCTGTGGTGTCACAGCCCCCCGCAAATACAGCGTCCCAGGGACCCAGCCTGCGGGCATTCGGAGAGACTCGAGGCAGGTGCCGACAAGCGTGTGGCCCGGACGGCTGAGCAGGTGGGCCGCCGTCAGCTCCGAGAGGCCACACTCTCTCCTTGACCCACACTTGCTCCAAGTGCAGAAGGACAGCTGTGGCCTTCTTGGAGACACCCCGTCCTGCCCCTTCTCACCCGGGATCAGCAATTGCGTCCTCCAAACCGATGGTGCAGGAGGCGAGGGAAAGGCGGGGAGACCCACCGCGCCTCCGCCTTGGGTCCTTCTTCCTTCCTGGAGAGCCGAAGTTAGAGGGCCTGCAGAGCACGCCCGACTCGGGGGGAGCGTGAACCGGGAGCTCGTTTTGTGCAGCATCAGTCTGTCTTTGCTTGGAATGCCACTGCGCAGCACACCCCCTGTGGCAGGTCAGGGAAAATGGGGAAGGAAAGGAGAGTTTCCTACGTTGGGAGCTTTAAGTACACCGTTGTCCTGTGTTGAACCGGGGTCTCCCAGTTACTTTTGCACAGAGTCCAGCAAGTGAGATGTGTGGCCCTGTGAGAAAAGGCAAATTCATAGCAGAATGCATTTTAAAAAGACTTGTTTTGGAACTTCAGGGGTAAAGAGGAATTTCCAAGGTTTCCAGAGAGAGAAAGAAGAGTCCATTTTCAAGAAATGGAAGTGACCACAGTAAGTGGTGGCCGAGTGGGTAAGTATCCTGTCATTGGAGCACTGAGCCACTTTGGATCGGGCCCTTGGGGGGCCCTCCAGGGCTCCCCCCTGGAAGCAAAGGAGGTGGCGAGGCCAGCGGTGGGGGGCGTGGGCAGGCTGCTAGGCAAATCCCCGGGGCATCTCCTCGCAGAACCAGCGGGGCAGGCTCTGGACCCAGGCCAGAGGTTCCAGACGGAGCTCTCTCTGCCGGGCTGGCCCGCAGGGCTGCAGTGCTCGTGGGCCCAGCCTGCGGACACGTCGGAACGCAGCACCCCACCGCTCGGGCGCCGGACCGCCCGGCTCGGCCAGGAGGATGGAGGGGGCACGGGGAAGCTGTGACAGACGTGGCCAGCACTGAGGGACACTCGGGCTGCCTGGGACACCAGGTTTCCCGTGTCAGAGCAAGGCCAGGCCCGCTGTGTGTGCCCCGGGTTCACGAGCGGGTGGGCAGCAGACGTGTGCACACATAGCTACACACAGACACAGACTCGTACGTATTCAGACGTTCCTCTGTAGATACGTCTGCAGATAGACACAAACACACATGGACAGACAGACGCACACGGCAATGGAGACTTCTCCTCTGGCTCTTCAAATACAGAAACACATGACTTGCTTTGGCCAAAATTAGGAGTTGGCGCAGGACCCCGGGAGTCTAGGGACAGGCATACCCCTGTATGCCCTGGCACAGGTGCTGGTGAGCAAAGCCAGCCTCGCCGCGCAGGAAGAGAGACACGTGGCGATGGAGTGGGAGCACCCAGCGGGCCGGGGAGAGCTCACTGGCCGCTGGGTGCCCCGCACGGCACTCACGCAGCACCTGCTCACTGCGGGTGTCCAGGGAACGGGTAGAACGCAGCTCCTGCCCTCGCAGGGTGTACAGCCTGAAGTCCAGCAAACATGCACCTCGAACCAGATGGGACATCGAAGTCCAGGACCCGCAGAGCCGGGGGATATGCCAGGGAGTGGATGGCAGCAGTGGAGGGAGGGGAGAGTCCAGGGAGGGATGTGGGCTGGCTGCTCAGGCTCAGGGAGTGCGGCCCAGGAGGGAGCCAGGGCAGCCAGATGGGGCGCCCTCACCGGGCAGGCATGCAGGATGGCTCCGGCTCACAGCTCTCAGTGGCCTCTCGGGGAAACTCAACGGTGCAGGGCATATCTGCTAGGCCTTCCGGCAGGAAGGAACCGAAGTGACCTCAGTAAGGGGAAATCAGGCCTTTCTAACACAGCCTGGCTGCTGAAGCGTCAGTGTCCACATGCCAAGTAGAAAGCCACGTGGTGGTCTTCGATCCCGACTTTTAAGACGCCTTTGAACCACCCCCGTGGTGAAGATTGTTGCAAAGAATGACTGGCTCTGGCCAAGCTTTTGTTGGTCTGTCATGGGCAGGGACGCGTCTTACACCGGAGGCTGGACCCGGAGCCAGCAGGGTGAGGGAAGGACGAGTGGACGGCGCTTGAATGTTCTCTCCGTGGTCGGAAAGAGCCTGCACTGTGAAATCTCTAAGTCCAGTCATTCAGAAACAGAAACCAGTGCGGATTGACCGCCCCCTCCATGAGGGCTGTTCTGCTCTCACAGGAACAGGTGGAGCCGGACCCGCCCTTCCCTCCCCACCGCGCGCCTCTGTCCGGGGCCTCAGCTCTAACCGCAGGCTCTCAGGCCGCAGGAACTGCCCTGGTGGGAGGCGGCACTGCGCGGGACACAAGCTTAGGTTCCGAGCCACAGCTCCCCAAGCGTGGCCGGGAGCTTGGCTGGGAAGTGAAAGGGCTGGTCCTCAGCTCTCGGGTGTGTCACCCGGAACAGTCCACAGCGGTGTGCCCGAGTGTGGATGGACCTGGAGACAAAACACCTTTGGGCTCTACGTCCCTGACCTCTGAGTGGTGCGTCCCGAGCTGCTATCGCTTAGCGGGAAGGAGGCGAGCGAATATGCAGAAATACATAGCTTTTCAACAGCCACTCTTCTCGACCTTTCTCAAATACCGTCCCCGGGGTGTCGGCGGGCGGATCGGCCTTGGCTTTGCTTCCTGTCTGGGATCCCGAGAAATCGCTTCTCGGCCTTTTGGCTATAAGATCAAGTGTGGGATCCAGAGAAGGCAGGAGCCGGCCTTGTACCGTGATTCCCGAGCTCTGGGAGCTGTGGTCCGCCGTGTCCTTCCACACCTGTCTTGGGTCACCTCGGGTTTGGGGGACTCAGTTGCCTCCCCTGGAAAACCGGGTGTATTGGACCCATGTTCAGAAAGGGCTGATCCTCCCAACGGTGTTGACTATGTAGTCATGGCCAGTGCTTCCAGACTGTCCCTTCCTCAAAGGTCCAGACTATTCAAGCCCCGCTAAGGGGCCTCAGGATTGCTGCGGTCCTGGCGGCCTTCTCCAGAGACGCCTGGTGGGTCCTTCCGTTCCCGGGGCTCCCAGAGACAAGGGGCCCTCCAGCTCCGACGTGCAGCACCCCCCTCACAGGGAGCACGCTTCAAGGTTAAGCTGGCAGGAATGAACATGTGCCAGGCAGATCGTTAACAAGAGGACATGAAGAAACCTTCCAAACCCCCTTTACTGGCCAATATCTAATGGCAAAGATTAGGAATTGCTTCCCTGAATAGAGTAGCTAGCCAGCTGCCAGCCACTTACTTTGAAAATAAATCACTGACAACGTCCTTTTACACCTGTCAGAATGTGATTTCCAGTACTGCTTGCAGTTGGCAGCTTTCAGGGGTCTGTGCAGATAGGCCTGATGTGGACCGGTGGCCAGGCCTGGTGAGCTCCTGCCCGGGTGTCGGCTGCCCCCTAGCGGGTGCTCGGGAAGAAACATGGCATCCCTCCCCTCCCGCCTCCTGAAAGAGGCTCAACCCAAGAAACGCAGCCCCGCAGGAGGCAGCTCCCATAGCGGGGGGAGGCCACGCTCAGGCTCCACCCTGGGGACGGCCTGGCACAGAGGGATTCAGCACCTGGCCTCGGGTGGCTCTGCTCCATTCCGGAAGGCAGGCCCCCTCCCCACCAGGGTTTCAGGAATGAAGCTCACCCGGGGACTGTGATTCCGCCCAGGCCCCCCAGCTCATTAGGTCCTTATAACAGGCCCCTAAGGGGCCCCACACTTGGCCCAACCACGTTGTCACTTGGTGGCTCCCGCGGGATGCACGGCATGGGCCAGGCAGGTGCTATCTTGGAGGCTGGCGCTGCCCAGAGGCGCCATCCACGCCTGGATGTTCAGACCGGTGGGCCCAAGGGACAGGCGGGCTGTGGGTGGCAGGGACCCGCCTGCCTCGTGCCTCCATCAGTCTTTACAGACAGCATCCCGTCAGCATCTCCCCGGGGGCCCGCCGGCACAGGTGTGGGGGTTCTGACTGGCTTGCCTGCCGAGGCGGGGCCAGGGACCGGCCGTGGTCGGCTCCTGCTTCCACATCGGGCCCTCCCCTTGGGGCTGGGATCAGCCCGCCTAAAAGTCAAGTACTACCTGGGACGCTCCTTCAGATACGACTTCTCTGGGCTCTAGAAACGTCCTGCTGGGTTTTTCTTCTTTCTTCCATCCTTTGTCTCTGTCTCTTTCACACACACACACACACACACACACACGCGCGCACGCGCGCGTGCACACATGCTCGTGTATAGAGCCGAGGGCCAGGATTTGAAAATCCCCACAAATAAACCTGCTGGGCAGCCTTCCCAGGTTACTCTGACCCTGCGAATAAGGATGACAATGTCTTTGGGCCATATCACTTGGGAGGGGCCGGCTGCTGAGCAGGGGGTCTGCACCCCCGGGGCCTGTGGGGTGGGGTTAGAACTCACGACCTCGCAGGGTGAGAGGGCCAAAGCCCCCAGAGACCTGGCCGGACACAGCCACGCAGAGACCGTGATGACAGCAGGGAACTGTGGCTTGTGGGGAGAGGGTGTGGGAGCAACTGACTGTCCAGCTTGTCATTGTTCTTTTGTCCAGGTGGGCGGGGCCTTCCGGAAACACCTTCTAGTGCCTTCACCTATGTGCTTCCGCCTTGAAGGCCTGTGCTGGACACCAGCGGCTCAATGCAGGGAGGCTGGACAGCAGGGCCCGGGCCCCTTCGCACACTGGGCCTGGCTCCCACGCTGGCCTCCTCTCTGCCCACGTGGCCCCATGTCCCCACGTGGACGATTGGTCCTGTCTCTAAAAGCCCGTGGGGGCTGTGTGGTGTGGACCAGACCTGGGGAAGCAGGGGGAAGCGTCCTGGTTTCCAGTAGAGCCCCCTCCTCGTCACGTCACTCCGGCCCCTGCCTCCGCTCCATCGGCGGTGGCGGCACCTGCTGTCCCAGCTGGCTGAAGGGGGGACCTGCCAGCCGGGTTGAGGAGGGTCACGTACCTAGCTGGGAAAGGGGGCGTCTAGGTTGTTAAATGCAGATGTCAAAAGATCGAAGCCTTCGAGGGCCCCCAAGTCTCTGCCCGTAAGCACCGGGGGCCCAGGGTGTCCTGCATGGCAGGGCCGATGTGTCCTCCCGGGACTGTTGATCTAACAGTCAGCAGCAGCAACCCCTGGTAAAAAGCCTTTATTCCCCCTAATGGAGTCACGTCTGTGGTTGGATGAATCCCAGACCTTCTGAGTTCGAGCATTCCTCGAGACCAGCAGCTGTGGGGGACGAAGGGCACAGAGGAGCGGACCGCACAGGCACGTGGTGATGGCAGGAGACTCCTCCCGAGAGCGCCGCGGTGACTGGCCGCACCCTGCACTCTCGAGGCGAAGCTTCCACCGGCTCGGAGGGTGAGCCAGGAGACAAGGTGGGAGGGAACGGCAGGGTGTGGGGACCGGTGTCCCGGCCCCCAGCAAACGCCCCGTCACCGAGTACTGTGCCCTGAGCCCGCCCTGCACCAGGCCCTGGGGCACAGAGGTGGGCAGGAGCCCGGCGGCGTGGTGCTCCCCTCCCACCCCTGACCCTGACCCTGACCCTTCCAGGCTCGGGGGCTCTATAGGGACAGAGTCGTTTCTGCCATTTGCTCAGGCTTCTGGAAGCCCTCAAGTGTGGGAGGGGGGTGCAAGGCGATAGACAGACCCCCTCAGTGACCAGCGGTGGGGTCCTGGGGACAGTTGGGTGGCAGCTCCCAGTATCTGACCCCGAAACGCTGCCTACTCACCCCAGCACGGGCCACACATGAGTGAAGTCCCATGTGCACGGGGCTCTTTGGAAAGAACCTCCAGGGAGGTGGTTCTCTGGGACGCTGACGCTGAGAGGGAGGGTAGGGGTGGGTGATTGTCGGTGAGGGCCATGGGGTCCGCGTCTGTCAGGGGTGGCTGCAAGAAGGTGCACAGCAGTGGCGCCGCAGGGGCTCGGCGCTAGCATGGCCCAGCAGAGCTGTCCCAGGGGGGCCAAAATGGCCAGACCTGCACAGACCTCCATCGGGACCCACCCCCAGCCTCCGTCAAGAAGCCTCAAGGTGAGCTAACTCCCACGGGACGGGTCCAGGTCCCTGGGACTCTGAGAGCCAGCCTTTAGGCCTTTGGGCTCAGTCCCCGGAGCTCCCGCCAGGGGCCCTAACTTAGGACGAGAGGCGGGTCATCATACAGCCGGAGATGCTTGGGTTTGAGACCCCTCATCTGCTGCTTCTCGGGACATGGGAAGCACCTTGGTAACGTGCTCACATGACCAGAGGCTTTAGTGAACGTGAGGTATTCCGACCAGTGCAAGGAGATGTGCTGTCTCTTCTGCGGCCTCCCAGAGTATCTGCACGTGTCTGATCTTAAAAAGGGCCCCAGACTGGACGAGACTCAGGCTCCCTGGAATAGGAGCTGCTGCTGCTCCCCCCCAACACCCAAGGAGTGTCCCCCTCCCGGGAGCTGTGGGTCTCACACCGGCTGCACGTGAGGCTCACCCAGGAGGCTTTGACTCTGGCACCGCCCAGGCCACAGGCCAGAGCCGGGAGGCTGGCATGGCTAGCCCTGCAGGCAAGTCTAGAGAGCACCAGAGCTGGGGCCCCGGTTGTGCCCTCCGGCCTTGGGAAGATGTCCTTGCCAACTTGCGGCCCAGCCTCGGGAACCACCCTGCCCTGAAGGAACCAGCGGCTAGAACCTCTCTGAGCTGGGTGCAAGGCTCCGGTCAGACCGTAGCGGGACCCCGGCCATTTCCGGGCACTGGGCAGTGCGGATGAACCGTGAACGGGATGACAGAGAGTCCATCTGCGCTGTGTTATGGGCTGAGCGGTGTCCCCAAATCTGCACGCCGCATAACCCCCAGCCCTGCAGAAGGAGGCCTTATCTGGAAATAGGTCACTGCTGGTGTACTTCGTCACAGGGGAGTAGGGTGGCCCCTCATAAAAAACGGACATGAGGACCCGGAGGTAGACACACAGAAGGTCAAGCGTGTAAGGAGATGAGCACCCAGGGGGAGGACAACTGTCTGCACGCCAGGGAGAGAGGCCTCATGGGAACCAGCCCTGCTCACGCCTGGATCTCAGGCTTCCCGCCTCCGGGACCGCGAGGCCAGGAATGTGTGTTTAAGCTGCTGGGGGGGGGGGGTGTTGATTCCGGCAGCCCTGAGACAATGCCACACACAGGGATGCCGGCTGGGAGCGGCCCGGGTGCTCCTGAGCTCAGGGAACGGCTGGGCAGGGTCTCGGGGCCACACCCGATGACCGCAGCCGCGGAACCCGAGGGCTTGTGTGGCAGACACACTCTGAGGAGCCTGACGTGGGCAGGCCTGTGGGTCGTGGCCCGTGGCCGTGGTCTCCGTGTGGACTCCGGGGCAGGCTGTGCCCCACAGCCCCCTCAGCATCTCCGGCCTTGGGGGACAGGAAGTCCGTTGGGGTCACACGTGAGACCGGGGGACCCTCGGCAGCAAGCCGGGCCGTCTCTAGATGACGGGGAGTTGGGCACGTGTCCATCCTCTGTGTGAACCCGGCCTTGGTTCCATGCACAGGTGGGGGGCCTGGAGAGGAGGAGGGTGGGGGAGGTGTGTGCTGGAGGGGCCTTCTCAGACCCCGGCGGTGATGTACTGACCAGGGCCGGCCCTGGGGAGCGGATGGAGCAGGCAGGACACAGGCAGAACTCACACTAGAGTGTGGCCCTAGCAGGTGACTTCTGTCCTCCTTTTTGGCACCGCCCATCTGCCTCCCCATACTACCTACACCCAATTCCACCCTTCCCCTCCTCCCCTGCCCCTTCTCCCTCCCCTCTTCACCCCTCCTTCTCCTCTGTCTGGCTCTCTCTTAATACTCAGGTTCTCGCTATCCTGCTGGCTGTCGGCAGCGACGATTCACCAGGAAGCTAATACCATACAATCCTCAGTGCCCAGGGTTCGAATGGGCTCCTCCAAGGTCCTGGGAGAAGACCTAACAATACAGTCATGCCGTTTAAATACGATTTCCCAGGGAAAGAAACTGTATCTGCAATCTCTCAAGACAGCTGCCTCCTTCCCCTCCACGTTCCCCGGGCAGCCCTGCTAAGATTCGGGGAAGGAAAGATGCGCTGGGGGCGCCGACCGCCTGGGTCCTGGGTCCTGTGTCTCCCAAGCCCGGCCACTGCCTACTTTCCTGAGCACCTGGCTTGAGATGGGAAGGTGGCGGGAGCTGACAGACGGGCAGACAGACAGAAGGTGGCGTGTCCCCTTGTGCATGTGCAGGAGGAACGCGGTTGCCGCATGCAGAGCCGGAAGCGTGATTATGACAAGCTCCCTCCCGGAAGGAGCAGGGACGGTTCTCGTCTGGAAGCGAGAATCCCCTGGCGGCCACGCAACAGTTATATAATCATGGGTGCACCGTGCTCTCTTTTCTTTTTCCGTGGAAGTCACCTAGAGTGGAAGTGACCAGCATTCGTAGTCCGTGAGCCAAACCTGGAGCCATCCCACGCTCAGGACCGTCTGTCGGTGGAGGTGCGCGGGCCGTACCTCCCAGCGTGCTGGGCCCAGCCTTAGCTCGTGCACACCGGGAGCGCACTCCCGTGCATCCAGTGAAATGCGCTTTCTCAGAGCTGGCCCTACAATCGTGTGTGTGAGCTCGGACTCCGCAGCTGAATCTGCCCTGGGAAGGCCTTCAAAGATGCTTAGTCGCTGCTCGGGGCAGTCACTCATTTGAGGCTTCTCCATCTGGCTGATGGAGAGCTCCCTGGGATGCTTACATGGCATGGCTTCAGGTACAAATTACCTTGGGCTTTCCTCCCTGCCGGGCATCCCCACACCATCTGGGGACACAGGTGCTGGTTGTGGCATTCGAGGCTGGGGTCCCCTGGATTCTTCTCCCGAGTGAGGCCTGGATCGCACAGGTTCCTCTGCGTCATCCTGGGCTGAGCTCGGCTCCTGACGCCTACCCAGTGCCGCTGAGGACTTACCCCCTCTTTGTCAGACTCTGCGGACCGAACGGGACTGAAGGACGCAGGCCGTTTCTAGTCTGTTCCCTGACCTGCCGAGCCAGCGTGGACAGGCTGGTCATGACATTGAGCTTTCCAAGCTATAGGTTTCCTTGTTCTTCCAAGAAACGTTGGAACCTAAATCACAGACAGTGATGAGCTTTAGCGGTGAAAACTAGCGAGTCGGATTTCTATCAGCCAAGAGAACGCATCACCCTTACTCATCACCGAGCCATTGTGGAACGGCTGGGGCCCTCACTCGATGACCCATCATTAAACATTGGGTCGACACCACCTGGCCTCCAATGGAGAAACCCAACCTGCTGGAACTCAGGTCTGGCCGTGACCCTCACCTTCCTGTCCCAGGTCCCCAGCGGCTCCGTGTGCCCCAGGTCAGAGCCCAGGAAGCAGGGTGTCGAGTTGTAACCTACCTCCTGGCGCACCTGTGCAGACTGTGAATGCCCGGGCCCAGCCCCGCCTCCCCCCAGACCAGTGAGGCCATGCTCTGGGAATAGAGCCTGGGGACCTGCATTTGGAAGGCTCCATTCAAGATTCTAGGGGGCAGTCTGGCCTAAGAGCCAGGGCTGTGAGATAAGAAATGGGGCTCAGGCTCTTTTTTGGTGCTCTTTTCTGAATCATGGCCTTTCACTTGTCAAATGAAGAATTAATAATGACAGCTGTCTCAAAAGTTGCTTGTTTTTAGTTTTAAAATAGTGTTTTACGCCTGAAAACACCTTGCTAGCTGTGAAAAGTGCAAACGAAGAGTTCTGTGACAGAGCCCTCAGTGCCACGTCCCACGGGTCTGGTGTCCAAAGCCACTCACTGTTTGCGCGTGTTCACGGCTTGCCCACTGGTGCAGCATGAAGCCCTTTGCACGCCGGCCTGCCCGCGGTCAGAGGCGGGGCCGATGCTGCTGAAGGGCATCGTGTAGGCATCCGTATTTCTGACCCCTGAGTGCTCGGCTGGGTGCCTCCTAAAAGCTGAGGGTGGGGAAAAGGAAGACAGGGACACCCACAGATCCTAATGCCACTCTCAAGTGCCGCCTCATCCGCGGCTTTCTCTCCCAGAAGCCTCCAAGAACCACCAGTGGCCAAGGACACGGGCCCAGGCGGCGGGGGGCGGGGGGGAGGCGTCCCTCCCCGTCAGCCAGCAGTGCAGGGAGTGGCCTCTGGGACCCACAGGGCCACTGTCGAGGCCTCAGGGGACCACGTGAGGGATGAAGTATTTGTTGTAAAGCCTGCTCTGCCGGTTACGCTGCTTTCTTGAGGGCAGGAGCACTGGTCCAATTCCACAGAGAAAGTGCCTGCAGGCGTGCAGAGAATGGCCCCGGTTCTTGGGTCTCCGGCACCCACCCACCCTCCCCGGGAGCCAGAGCGGGTGGGCAGTCTCTGAGAGGCCTGGGAAAAGCAGACCTTTCATTGGGAAGTGAAATAGGAAGACAAGCCCCAGGCCCAGGCCTGTGGCGGACACCGGGGGGAGGATTAACTCTGGGCGCCAGGGGGTGGGGGCAAGACCAGGTCTGCACACCCTGGACTGACCTAGGGAAACCAGGCGGATGTCGCCCGATTGGGCGGCCGCTGCTCCGGAAAACTGTGCTTTTTTCCCTCTAGGCTAATTCTGCAAAACTCCAAAATCCTAAGTGGCCTTTGAAACAGGTCTAGGTGGCGAAACACCAAGTTATGTGCCCTGGGCGGCCCAGGTGTAGCGAGATGCTACCATTTCTTCTTTTTTTTCTTTGAAGGAGTGATTGCTTATATGTATCCTGTGTGTGTGTGTGAGAGAGAGAGAGAGAGAAAGAGAGAGAGAGAGAACATGGTGTGTGAAAGCAACCGACATCTGAGATCACGACAGGGCTGGTTCTTCAGCTAACAGCACAGCGAACGGCCTCCCCGGCTGATGTCAGGGAAGGAATTAGCTCCCCACACGCGCCCCGGGTCCCCAGGAGAGCCGCCTCCCTCGTGTGCGGTTTCCCGGCCTGTGTGCGGAACACCAGCCCCGTCTTGCTAACGGGGCACTGAGCACAACAGCGGGTCTGCGGTCCGAGAAGTCGGGGAAATGCTGAGCTGGCAAGAACGCATGGACAGGTCTTTGTTGCCCAGCTTCTCAAACTGCGAGTGGGCTGCCGGGCACCGGGGTCCTTCCCGGGCAAGGCCGAGCTGAGCTGCCCAAGCCGTTCTGTCTGGCTGCGCTGCTCAGACTCACAGGTGCAGAAGCAGGGCTGGGGCTCCGCCTCTGCCTGGCTCCCATCCCCCGAGAACATGCAGGGACTCAGGAGGACCCGCTGTCCCTGGCCACCATTCCCCAGACCACGAGGAGTGTCCAGCACCGTCTATCTCTACCCTAATAGAGCGTGCGGAAAAGCAAACCCTCATTCCAGCTCTCGGCAAAGGCTTCTTCCTTCCCTGAACCGAGAACGCATTTATCGACCAGTTCTGAAGTCTGTCCACAGCCTGGAACCGCAAGCACGGGTCTCAAACCCCTCTGCCCGAGCTCACTTAGCGACAGTCTGTCTCATGTCCCTGCCTCCATGGCGCTGTGGTTCCTGCGCCCTCCCCCGGGGTCGAAGGCTCAGAGTCAAGGTCGCTGGCTTCCTGGATCACCACCCAGCTGGCCCACGGGTCCCCACGAGGTGGGCTCCCCCTGGTATTTTCAGAGCCGGGCCCCTGGCCAGTGCATCTGCACTCACAGGTGTCCGCACAGGTCGGTGGCTGAGCCTCCCCGGTGTAGGGGACCCACCACGGTTCGCACTGGGGACCAGCTGACCGCACTGTTACCACTGCCACTTGACGCGCCCCTGCCACGTCTGGAGCCACAGGCCCGCTCCGTGTCGTCCTTGGCTGTCCCGGTCTCGGGGCCACCAAGGGACTGTGAGGCCGGCCCGCACAGGCCTTCAAACCTCTGCCTGCCGGCAGCAGGAGGCTCTTCAGTGGGACCCCGAGGGAGGCTGGTGGCCAGGAGAGGCACTGACGCTCCTCCCCGGGCCTGAGGAGGAGGCAGAGACAAAAGCAGCCAGCAGCGCATCCCCGCGGCAGGGCTGCCCCACACTGGCACTAAGAGGGTCACTGGGAGTGGGGTGCGGTGTGTGGTGTGGATGTTTGTGTGGTGTGCGTGCGTACCTGTGAGTGATATGTAGGCACGTGTGCACACGGTGTGCGTAGGTATGTGGTGTGTGCACACGTGTATGGGAGTGAGTGTGCGTGCGTGACCCCCTTTAAAGCAGGTGGAGATGGGGACACTCTGGAATTCCTCTGCTCCCCGATGCCCCATAAGCTGTCTTCATGTGGAAAGGGGAAGCCCACAACCCCCAGCCGGGCTTTGGCGCCTGTGCGGATTTCAGGGATCATCACCCCTCTTTCCTGTGGGTACGGGGCGAGCTGTCAGGCCCTCCTTGGGCAGACCTCAGGAACAGGGGTCACGGCCCACCAGGGCCCCCCTCGGCAGGCCTTTGCACAACAGAAGCTCCCGGACCCGCTCCCAGGGATCTGCGTGCATCCGGCTTTTTAGGACTCAACTGGGCACTTAGCATTTACAAAAAAAAAAAAAAAAAAAAATTTCACATTTAATGATGCTGTTTAACACTGTTTATTTGACGGTGCAACCTACAGCATTCCAATAATATCCATGAAAATCATCACGAAGCTAATTCGAAAGTTTTATTAAAAAATCACAGAAAAAAAAAAACAAGTCCAGTGGCAAAAAGTCGTTCTTCTGAAATGGTGGCATGTGCTCTGTGGGAGGGGGGTGCCCGGAGGACCCAGCAGTCACCTCCACGTGTGGACATCCAGGCGGGGCGGCGGCCCCCGGGCTGGGGGAACTGTGAAGCCGGTGACAGCCCGCGTGGGGACACGCTCACATGGAAAACCCCAAGCAGTCCCTGTCACCACGGAATGGATTAGGGTTGTGTTATGGAAAGCTCCAGTCCCCCGGTGGGGACACAGTGTGCGTGGCACCAGCAGTGACTGGTTCCGGCCTGAGCGGTGTGTCTGTCCATGACGCTGTCTTGCTGCTCCTGAACAAGGACCAGAAGGGGAAGGCATGGGGAGGGGGGGCTCAGGCCCGGGGAGAGAGAACCGTCAGGAGGGTGGCGGGCCCGCGAGCTCCAGCCGCGGCCAGTGCCCAGTGAGGATCCTCACCTCCCAGACTGCGCACGTTCACATCACGGAGCCTTCCATGCACGGCCTCTGCCAGAGACGCGACCACTTGCTCAGAGGTCACCAGTGCTCCGTCCAACCTTGCAGGCATGACTCCAAATCCATGGACAGCCCCCCGCAGAGTTCCTGTCACTCGGCTTTTTAATTCCAGGGACTCTGATGTATGTTGCCCATGTTTTGAGTATCTGCTCAGCACGCTGGGACCCTCTCTTTAACAAAATGATTAATCCGCCAGCTAGCACGATTCCAAAAAAGCCCAGGTGGGTTCTACACGCTTCTTCCCACCAGTTCGATGAGTGAAACTCATGTTTCTTTCTGGCTGAGCAAAGGTGCTGATTGCTGCTTTTCCCTGTGCCTGGATGCCCTGCTATGAGAAGGGAAACTCTCCCGACAACAGGCCGGACGTATACTTTAAAATGTCTCAGGTACGACCGACGCTGGCCCAGGGTCTCAGCTGTCCTAAGAATGACAGCTAACTCCCTCTGACTTTCAAACTGGCATACATGGGCTGATGACTTGTATAAGCTCACACATGACTCAAGGCTTCGCTAAGACCAGAGAGCTAGCCAAGAATTCCCGGTCTCGTATCTTCAACCCAAAGTCACACTCGGGCATGCTTGCAGCAAGGCTCAGAGTCTGTGGCTTTATTATGAATTAATACAATCTTAGGAAACTCACTGTAGATGGCCTTGGCCCCCGGGTTGTCCCCACCCCCTCCCCACCGTGAACACAGAAAAAGTCGGGAGATTCTGGAGGTACCCTCTCTCTAGGGGAGGGGAGCTCGGACCTCCCTAAGGAGAGGACAGCCCGATGCACCTGCCGTCTGTCCTCGCTCAGGCCCGAGAGGACAGACGCCCTCTCCCCTCCACCACCTCCAAGCAAGCACAGTCCCGGGAGGGTGTGCGGGAGAGAGGCTCTCAGGGGGAAGGCACGCCAAGCCAGTTCATGCCCACAGCCCCATCTGTCCCATGGATCTGAGTCTTGTGTCTCAGAACGCACAGAGCAAATGCAGTATCCAGACTTTTTTCCCCCCTTTAACTGGCTACACGCTTAGAAACTGTACTGGTCCAGCTTGATTTTTTTTTTTTTTCTTTTTTAAAGCCTATAAGCCTTTTCATCGCTAGGAAAGCTTTTCGGCGGCAGGGCTAAGTCTCTGGACCTGTCGGCGCCAGGTTCTGGAGGCAGCCAAACCCCCTCCGCTCGCCTTCCCTGCTGCAGGGCAGGCGGTGCAGGTGAGCCCGGGACACCTCCCGGCTGCTGGAGATTCGGATGCCCACATGGATCCTCGTTGGAACCTGTCCTGCAAACCGCACAGGCGAGAAACACAAAGGAATCCACGGGCCCCCTCCGGTCCTGCCGTCTTTCTTCCCGGGCTCCTCGGGGAGGGTGTGCTCTGCGGAGGGCGTGCTCCGGGGCAGGCTTTGGGGACGACGGTCGTGTCCCGCACGAGGCTGGCCTCTCCCGACGGCAGAGAGAGAGGTGGACGCTCTCGAAATCCCTGCGTTGGGCGGGCTCTGCTGTGACCGCTCCCCTGCCCCCGGCAGCGGCGCAGGGCGTGGGGCCCTTAGTTCACCACGTCGTAGTAGTAGTTGCGCAGCCGCAGCTCCACGTTTTCGAAGCCGGGTCTCTTCTCCACCCTGGAACGGGAAGACCCGCGTTATTGTGGGTCTGTCTGTCCGCGCACGTGCTGTGATCCAGCCCCTGCGACAGGTGCCTGTGGCCCCGCCCCCCGGAAGCCCCTGCACCCGGCGCCCAGGAGCCCCCGCAGCGCCCCACCGGCCTGCGGCAGGCTCCCCACGGACTCGTGTCCACCTTTAACGTGGAGACGTTTCGCCCTCGGAGTCGGGATCTTTGAGCCCCAGGTCGGACACTCTGCCCTTGTGATCCAGCAAAAACAGAATGTGCCTAAAAGTATTAGTGGGTCGATGGGCCCCAGACCCACTTCAAGTTGGACTCGGAATCCTGTGAAAAAGAGATGGACACAATTTAAAGTACCTTCTTCCCCACCCCGGTCGGATAGCTCTGGATATTCTGAAAAAATGCTGTTGATACGGGTTCGCATTAAACTCAAAACTTGTCATAGACTTGTCTGCTTCCTCCCACAGGACAGCATCAGCTGGAAGGAAGTATTTCTTAAAACTGTGAGAACGTGCCCCCGCATGGAAATAATTTTGCTTACATTGTGGGATTTGGGGCTATGCTGCCCGAGGGTGAAGTTGCCCAGTAAGTGAAACAGAACTTGAGGTCGCACTGGGGGAAGCGTCCACATTCAGACTGGAATTTCAAGAGGTTCCATGCGGGTCTGGTGGGGCAGCCAGGCAGCAGGCTCACAGGGGCCCAGAATCACTCACCACCGCAAGGAGTGCGGCTTCCACGGAACCCAAATGGGTTTTGTCACATGCCATCAAAATAAATGGTTTCACCTATAGCTTTCAAGAGTAAGGAAAAACCATAATGGACTGCTGGAATTTACAGCCGTCTGCGGTCATGGCTGGGGACACAGGCCACCTCAGGCATTGCTGTGGGGACCACGCCTCTGGCCACCAAGCTGTCCTCCAGGAGGGCTGGGGGCCAAGCCCGGGTGCAGGAGTGTAGGTGGAGGCTGTGTCTACCCAGATGGACAGCCTCCCTCCTTCTACAGTCAGACAACACACCTCATCATCTTTGCAAAACCGAACGTTCCCCTCCAGCTCTGGGGACCCAAATGCACGGAGCTCCTGAGTCTCCATCCACCCAGCAGCCAGGCACCAAGCAAACTAACCGACATAGGGATACAGACCGGCGCTCGGCAAGGACACCTGGTCCAGCCTCCCAGGGGATCTCTCCTCGACACTTGAGCATGATGCCATGACGCTGAGCTTCAGCCAGTGTGGCCAAGCGTCCTACACGTGTGAGCTTCCTGTCTGTCCCCACCTGCCCGCATCGGCCTCCTGGGGCCTCGGGGGGCTTTCTCCGCTCGGGCCCTCGGGCCAGCAGCCCCCCTTTCCTCACTGCCCGCACCCCTGCCCCTCGCCCCTCATCCTGCGGTCCTCAGGTGGGACGCCACTCCCCGATGGAGGCCAATGTGAACCTCTAACCAAAGATAGCCGTGCGTGATCACGGGCTTATGGGGGGCTAATCTGTGGCACGTTTGCCTCCCAACACCCAGTTCTCTAGCACAACCAGCCCAGGATGGTGACCTCCTCCAGGTAAGTGTCCACCGGTACATACGTGGAGGGGGTCAATAGAGTGTGTCAGTGATAGGTCTTGAGGTGTGTATGTATGTGTCTACCTACCTACCTACTTACCTATCCATCATCTGTCTATAGCCATCTATCACGTATTAATTGATTCATCCACCTAGTTGACTGTTTAGAATGGATAAAACAAGAACAACAAAAAAATGCCTCAAAAAGCTTGGAGAATACACAGGGCTCCTCTGTATTCACTTCATGGAATCCACCAGGTTCTGGAAGCTCCATGTGCTTCTGGGCCCCAGGCCGGTGCTATATCTCCTTGCATGAGAAAGCACCTGCACACGGGAGGTACTCTGAGACCCCACTCACACGTACAACACCCTCCTGGGCCATGGCCTGGGCCCTGAAATGCCATCGGACTCACTACCTTTTGAGAGCACACAGATTCCTTAGCTCGTCTATCGCCTGTTCACCCCTCCCCTCGCCTGTAGGCTCTCGCAGGGCAGGGTCTGGGCCTTCCCCGAGGCTGGCTGACCCCCACCCCGGGTGATGGGATGGTGGCTTGCACACAGCACCTCCAGTGGTGAGTGCGGGCTACGTGAGCTCTGGGGCGCTCAGCGGATGGGGTGCCCGGGGACGGGGCGCTCAGAGGGAACGGACTTGGCACTGAGCGGAGCAGGGAGCCAGGGGCGGGCCTCCAGATGGTCCAGGTAGAGTCACCCCATTGCTCGGGTTTACTGATCTTTAAGCAGCACTTTGAGCTCCCCCTAGATCATTCCCGACCTCAGAGATCCCCAACGTCCTGGGCTTTTCTCCATTAAGCAGGAGCCCATTTTTCAGGGTGAAGAGACCCAACTTCTCCCGATTAGCAAGGGTTTTTCCCACTGGCATCCCTAATTACAGGCCATACACCGACTCTGTAAAACACAACCGAAGACCCCAGCCCTGCTGCTCCCCATTTTCCTCGGGGCCCATCTTCCCTTCCTGGCCCTGACTTGCCCCCCTGCCCTCAGTGTGACCTCTGCAGGTGCTGCTCGGAATGCCTTGTTCCCCTCTGCAAAGCCAGGGGGCCAGGGGCGATGTCCGCCTGCCCAGGGTTCCGGCCCCCACCCTGGAAAGTCCCCAGAATGTTGCTCCGGGACACACCGTGGGACCGCAGGGGAGGCTGGGTGAACGCAGCGGCTGCCGGCGGTCCTGGCCAGGCGTCGCCCTGAGGGCCCTGGGCAGGGACCTGGCTGCCAGACCATCTCCTGGTGTCTGAGGGCTCCTTGGTGGCCGTGCCCAAGAAAAGGGTGCTTTGCCATTCAAGGGCACATCATCTCACTACTTACATTGAGACCGAGTCTCCAAACCCCCCCTCTGCCCTTTGTCAGGTCACTACCAGAAGAACCTGAACGTTCAGAAATACAGCTTTGCTGGAAAATGAACCCAAGACTGATAAGGACTCATTTCTCATCTCGGGCATGGACTGCCATCACTGCTTTTACCTGGCTGATACTTAAACCCTGTGGCTGGTTCTCCGTTGGCGACATGGAACTCGCCAGAGTGCATGCTTGGGTTGGAAGCCGGGGCAAAGACGTCCCTGCCTGTAGGCCTCACTGTGATGTAACCGCAACCTCCCGGTGAGCACACACACCCCAGGTCTGGTGAGTACCCAGGAGACCTGTGTCCCCTGTGTGTCCTCCCTGTGGGGACCATGTGGCCAAGAACGGTGCAAGGAGCCATCCGGGTCCCGCGCGGACAGGTGGGCAGAGCGCCCGCTCCGGATGCACTGAGTCACGGGAAGAGCGCGCCCGGTGCTGAGCGGCTTGGGCGGGCTCACGGCCCCTGAGCCGGGCGGGGGCTGTGGCAGAAGGTGGCGCCCTGGCCGCCCCACCCCGCGGGGCCCACCCCTCACACCCGCCCCGCCCTGAGGCCCCTCCCGCCCCCCCTACCCTCCTCATTGGCAAACACAAAGGACAGCAGATAGAAATAAACCTGTCAGTCTTAGCATTAAATGCCAAAACACTAATTTTAACGACCTCCCTGAGAGTTGATTTTAATTTCAGGTTTTAAAATGTGTTTCAGAATGATTTCAAGAGTATTCCCGGGGGAAGCGAAACCTTCCACAGGAGAAGGATCCTTCTTCTACAAGTTTACTTACTTCTAGTAAGTGCCCTCCCCCAGGGCTGCGCCTGACCCCTGGCCTTGCCCTGCTGCTGGAGGTCACCCGCCCCAGGGTCCTTGGGAAGGAGAGGTTGCTTAGGCCAGAGGCTGGGACCCAAGTGCACAGAGGGAAGGCATTGTGAGCTCATTTCCAACCTGGAGGTCAGCCCCCAAAGAATCCTCACAGCCTGCAGGGTCTCCAAAGCCATGCAGGGTGCACGGTGCCTGCTGGGTGCTAGAACAAGCCTGCGCTGTCCCCAGCGGCGCCACCGGACCCCCGCCAAAGGCCTTTTCCCTGGACCGTGTCCACAGCGTCAGCCGGGGAAACCTCTGCTTTCTCCCCTGGGGCCTGACCCTGGGTCCCTTCTAGATAATGATGGCATTCTTTACTTCCACTCCCAGCTGTGGTGGACGATCGTCCTCAGGGAGTTACAGAATCCCCGGCGGCATCTGAAAGCACTTGGAATATTCCTCACCTTCCAGATGCTCCTGCTCCATCAGCCCGAGTCTCTGACAGCAGCCTGACCCTAAGTATTGAAGCCACGGAAGGGCAAGAACACGGCTCCTCTAGATCACACACCCACAGCACCTCGGAGCTCCGAGGGCGCACAGGCACGTGCCGGGGTCAGAGACACGGAGACCAGGCTCGGGGGCTCCCCACGGCCCACGCACGGGGCCACCGATCCGGGCAAGGTCAAAGGCCACGTCCCTGACTGTCAGCTGTGGTGCATGTCTCTGGCCCGCCGAGCTGCCCTGAACACCACCAGCCTACAACATCACATGCGCTCCCCCAGGCAGGACATATGACGGCACGCGGCAGATGCTGAGGGCCACTGTCCGAGGTCTGAGTCACTTCCGGGGAAGTGCTCCCCTGGCCGATCCCCCAGCGACCTGGATGACACCCACGGTCTTGCCTGGAAGGGCGGTCAGGAAATCAGGCAAGTATGATACTCATTCCCCTGCTGAGTACCTCCGCCAGCCCCTGCTGCCAGAAGTGGGACACGGCACCAGCCCGGACTCCTACCAACACCTTTCTACGCTGACCACCCTCACCCCCAGCTGGTACCATCTACACTTAAATTTGGAGACCCTGGATTAGAGTTCATTGTCTAAACTTATTCTTTAGACCGAAGAATATGAGCGCCTGGTCTGGGAAGCAAGCCACCCCACCGCTCTTTGTTTAGAAGGGAGCACGGCCCTGGTTCACGGAAACACAGAGGCGCTGCTACTTTCCAGGGCCTTCCCACCTGCCCCCGGGCCTTTGCATAAACTGCAGGGCATCCCGGGTACTCACTCATACGTCCAGCACAGCTTCATCAGCTCGTACATCTCCCTTGGACACCCGGTGGGGCACCCCATCCTCTCTCCTTTCTCCAGCATAGCCGAAACTTCACTGCCTTTCATGCCCTAAAATGCAAAACATACCCAAGCTTGTTTAAGGCAGCGTTCAGCAAAACAAAACAAAACACAACAGATAAGTCTTACTCCCACCCCAAAGAGGCAAAAGTACACGCTGCACAATTTCACTTATAAAAAGTACACAAACAGGAGCCCCTAACCCATGATCTAGAAGTCAGACGGGGTTGCCCTTGGGGAACGACTTGTGCGTGCAGGGGGCACAGTGGGCCTTCTGTTCATCATCTGGGGGCTGGTTTCACGGGCACACCCGTTTGTGAAAATTCATCAAGCTGTATTCTAGCACAGGGGCCCTTTTTGGTATGCATATTTTGATTTAAAAAAATCTAAAATATTTAACTGAACTGCCAGTTAATAAATATATATATATACACACACATATATTTCCACTCTAATTATAATGTCAACGTGGGTCTCTTTTATGCATATTTATAAGTGTAATGCACAATGAAACTAAGTAAACTGTGCAGTTAATATCACATATTTTTTTCAGTTTAGAATAAATGGAGGTCATATCCACTGCTCACTGTCAAAAGACAGTGAAAGACTCAGACAGGGAGCCCAGATTTTAGGAGTTTATGATTTTTGACGTCCTGTGACAATCATCCGGGGCTTGTCTGTTGGGCTGGCTACGTAGCTAGAACCGAAATAGCAGGGGCTCACCCGATAGGGCTTCTGCCCGTAGGAGAACGCCTCCCACATCAACACCCCAAAGCTCCAGACGTCGCTCTTGCTGGAGAACTTGTAGTAGTTGATGCACTCTGGAGCGTACCACTTCACCGGCCACTTCCCGTGGGTCTGGGCCTGAAAGCAAAGCAGACAGAGACCCTCGGTGACAACTGGGTTGTGGACGCCTGGGTTCACAGCAGCAAACGGTGCGGGGTCCCCACGTGTCCCCCGCCGGAGGACTGGATAAACAGCAGGTCCATATCCACGCGATGGAGTATCACCGGGCCTCCAGTGGGAAGGGACTTCTGACGCACATAACAGCATGGATGGAGCCTGAAGACATCAGGCTCGGTGCAGTCAGCCGGCCAAGTCCCTGCAGTACTAATATTGCATGAAAGCACTCACCCAAGGCCCCTAGAGGGTCCAGGTCACAGGGACAATTGCCAGGGAATGGGGGGCTTGAGCAGGACAGGGGGAGTCGCTGTCTAATGAGGACAGGGTTTCAGAGAATTCTGGAGAGTGGCTGTAAGCACAGGGGACGTTCTTAACATGACTGATGTGCACACTTAAAAATGGTTCAGATGGTAAAATTTATGTCAACAGATAAAATTGATGTGTGTTAACCAAAATAAAAAAAAAAGGAATAAAATGACTCATGAAATAAAAAAATTAAAAAAAAATGACTCATGAAATGCCCTGTGCGTGTGTGCATGTACGTATTTGGTCCGAATCTTAAAAATAGATATTTAAATCTTAAAAAAATTAAAATTTTAAGATTTCATTATATTTTTTAAGATTCAGGCTGTATTTCTTGTGCCTTTTTATCTTTTTCTCTTGCCTCTTCCTTTGGCTACTCACAGCTTCATGGAGCTTGTGCCAACACAAGAGCCCAGCCTGAATTTTAGCTTCATGGTTGTGCTCCAAGAAATACTGGGCTATTCCCAAGAATAGTTAACTATTACTGGGTACTTGTCTATGGTTTTCAGCCAACGTTATTTTGTCACAGACTGCTAGTATGGCTTTAAAAATGTTTTAAACTTTTCTCTTTTTTAAGATTTTATTTTTAAGTGATCTCTACACCCAACGTGAGGTTTGAACTCACAACCCTGAGATCAAGCGTCCCACGCTCCACCGATGGAGATAGCCAAGTGCTCCAAAAATGTTTTCAACTTTTTAATTTAAAAAAGCAAGGGGAGGGCGCCTGGGTGGCTCAGTTGGTTAAAAAAGCAAGGGGTAGTAAAGAGATCAAAATTGTGCCCAGCAGAAACCCTTTCCTCTGGGGCTTAGAGTTCGGTGCGTAAGTCAGTCCTGCTGCCTCCTGGGGAGGTCACGCTAACAAGCACGCTTGGGGGGAGGGAGGGAGGTGGGCTGCCCCACGGTGGGTCAGCAGGGCCCCAGCCCAGGACATCGCTCTGAGACCATAGGCACCATGGGTGTCTCTAAATGACACTCTGATTACCCTTTTGTCTCAATCATGTAACACATTATTTTTAGATTCTGGTTTCCAAAGTTGTGAACAATATAGTCATATGTGTTATTTCAATTTTAGCTTAAATTTTGAGGTGATATAAAGATGACCCTTTGATGAGTCCTAAATATGTCAAAAAGTGAAGTCTCTCTCCACCAACTTCAAATCTTCAGCCATAGAGATGGGCGCGTTTGATCATTTTTCCTGAATCTTTCCAGAAAAAAATCTATATCCAAGTACAGGTAGGTAACATATACCTTTGGGAGGTAGAAAAGTTAGGGACATATGTTTTGCACTTTACTTTTTGATTCTTCTCCTTAACCACGTGTTGTGGACATTACTGCTATAAATATTGGGGTGCATGTGCCCCTTTGAATCACTATGGTTGCATCCTTTGGATAATACCTAGTAGTATAATTTGCTGGGTCATAGGGTAGCTCTATTTTTAACTGTTTGAGGAACCTCCATACTGTAGGAGTGGTATGAGTGGAATCCTTCCCTTGTTCCTGATCTTAGAGGAAGAGCTTTCAATCTTTCTCCATTGAGTCTGATGTGAGCAGTGGGCTTGTCATATATGCCTTTATTGTGTTGAGGCGTGTTCCTTCTATACCCACTTTGTTGAAAGTATTCATCATTAAAGGAT
This sequence comes from Callorhinus ursinus, assembly GCF_003265705.2. Lineage (NCBI taxonomy): Eukaryota > Metazoa > Chordata > Mammalia > Carnivora > Otariidae > Callorhinus > Callorhinus ursinus. The sequence continues at coordinate 18,030,221 of NW_027397090.1, forward strand.
ACTGGAATCTGTCAAATGCTTTTCCTGCATCTATTGAGATGACCATATGATTTTTATCTTTCATTCTATTAATGCAGTGTACCACATTTATTGTTTTGCAGATGTTGAACCATCCTTGCATCCCAGGATAAATCCCACTTGATTGTGGTGTATGATTCTTTTAATGTGTTGCTGAAGTCAGTTTGCCAGTATTTTATTGTGAATTTTTGCATGTATGTTCAGCAGGGATTTTGGCCTATAGTTTTCTTTTGTGGTACTGTCCTTATCTGGCCTTGGGATCAGGGTAATGCTGGCTTTGGAAAATGAGTTTGAGCATGTTTCCTCTTCTTCCATTTTTTGGAAGAGTCTGAGAAGGACTGGCATTAAGTCTCTTTTAAATGCTTGGCAGAATTCACCTGTGAATTCTGTTAAGATCCATTTGGCCTAAAGTATAGTTCAAGTCCAGTGTTTCCTTATTGATTTTCTGTCTGAATGACCTATCCATAGATAAAAGTGGGGTACTGAAAATCCTTACTACTAATGTATAGTTGTCTATTTCTCCCTTCAGATATGTTAGTATTTGTTTATTCAGGTTATATTCAGAAAGTTCCCCAACATCGGGTGTATATATATTTAGAACTGTTATAACTTCTTAATGAATTGATGCCATCATTATTATATGACGACGTTCTTTGTTTCTTGTTACAGATTTTGACTTCAAGTCTATTTTGTTTGCTATAAATATAGCTACTCCTGCTATTTTTTGTTTCCATTTTCATGGATGGGCTCAGGCAGATAAAATGGCGCTGTTCTCCCATCTCTTTCTGTGTAGCTATTCAGTCTAGATTTTCCTCTCTAATTATCACGATGAAGCGTGTGTCCCAAAGTGCCTCCGGACGGAACACCTGCTCTTCTCTGGCGTGTGCTTGGAGCTGTCCCTCTAGCGGTGTCTGTAAAGGGCTCACTCAGTGCTTTTCTAATGGTGGCTCATCTCTGAAGGGGCTCTGCTCTGGAGCCAGCTTCTCTCTGGAGGATGGAGTACTGCTGGACAGCTCTGCTCTTGCTGCTCATCCTTTTTTTTTTTTTTTTTAAAAAGATTTATTTATTTATTTGAGAGAGAGAATGAGAGAGAGAGAGAGAGCACATGAGAGGGGGGAGGGTCAGAGGGAGAAGCAGACTCCCCGCTGAACAGGGAGCCCGATGTGGAACTCGATCCCGAGACTCCAGGATCATGACCCGAGCCGAAGGCAGTCGCTCAACCAAAAGAGCCACTCGGGCATCTTGCTGCTCATCCTTATGCCAGTCCCTAGCTGACCAAGACCCACTGTCCCCATCTGCCACACGCACGGTGGCCGTCCCAGAGAGAAGTGAGTGGGTGGGCGAGTGGGGGACCCCGCACTCCAGGGTGTGGAGCCCAGGGCAATCCCACGGCCCCCATCCTGCCATCCTCAAGTGAGAGCTTCAGGGTGGGCCGTCTATTTCTGAGAATGCTGGACTCTCCCAGGGACCTGGAGAGTTGGAAATCTGTTCTTGGCCCCCTCTTTCACTATCTGAGTTCCATTCCCATTACATTTTCTAGTTGATTAACCTAGACTCAACATACACACTGTGACCGAGTTCATATGAGGCTTTCTTATGTTTTTCCCTTCCTTTCGTTGCTATCAGTTCATTTTGGGGGTTGAGGGGGGGCTCTGAGAAATCCTGTAAGGATCAACCTGTTCAACACATTTTTCCAAAGTAATTTAAGGAAGGAATTCTATTCTTGTGTGTGTGTGTGTGTGTGTGTGTGTGTGTGTGTTTTAATGAATTATCAATTAATACCTTGATTCCTTTTTGTTCCCAGGAATATAGTTTGGAAGATACTATTCAGAGTAAACTCAAGTTGTGATATATTAGAGTATTTTCATTTTATAAAACAACATAATCAAAGCTTAACAAGAACATTTTTTACATAGGCAAATTCAATAGGTAAATTGCTTCTTGAAACCCTATCATAATCAAATAAAGAACACAAACACTTGCATTTCAGATTCTCACCACCTGCTTTGCATACTGGAGAAATTTTTCATACCTTATAGTAGTTTTCGTCAGCACGAAGTGCTTTGGAAAGTCCGAAATCACTAATCTTGGCATAATGTTGAGTGACCAGCAATACATTTCTTGCAGCCAGATCTCTGTGCACAAAATTGCACTCCTCCAGATATTTCATTCCCATAGAAACCTGATGAACCAGCTCTATGATGTTCTTATCCTTAACGTGCCTGAAAGTTATAGATGTGTCTTTAGTGATGGTGGACAGCAGTCCATCTGGGACCAAGCAACCATGCTCTTCATGCATGCGGAGGGATCCTCTCATTTCCTATTTTTCTTAAGAGTAATAAGTGGTGACAAACAACCTTGTTAGCTTACAGCTGCTCAGAACTGAGCACCGTTATCCTGGTATTCAACTGGTACAATTTTCAAGGTGTGCTTTGAATTGCATGAATTGAATTGAACTGCAGTATAATTGGGGTGGACAGACCTGACTCATGGACAGCCAGGCTTTGGTTGGAATCCTTGTTCCAATGTTGGACAGGTAACAAAACCACCTCTGAGTCTCAGTTTCTTACCTGTGAAGTGGGGCTTACCTCCTCCTTCCTACGCTGATTAGAGACACAATCTAAGTAGAGTACACACGTAATGTATCAAATGGGACCAAGTGATCAGTGGCTATTATTAAGACTTATCCCATGTGACTTACTCCATCTCAACAATGGCCGTAAATGAGCCATGAATCCCCCACCAATGCTTGTAATCCATTAACAGCAACAGTTATTTTCAGAATTACTCGTGGGAACGTAGAGGTCAGCCAGACACATAAGACATCAATCACTGTTACTCCCTTTTAAAATGTTTATTTTAATATTTCTCTCCCTAGGTATGGCATGTTCTGCCTAGTGAGGAGAGACTGATTGCCAGGATATTCTGAGGCCGAGCAATATAGAGAGAGCAAAGGAGAATGAAGACCAAATTGTTGGATTGGAGTTTTTCTGAGCACAATAAGAGCTAAAAGAGCTTTTGATCCAAAGACTACAACTCTCTTCCCTCTTCCCTCAAGGTCCCTGAGTGTGGGCCAACATAGCAATCGGGCTATGACATACACCGGGCAGGCGGGCCCTGCCCCACCACAGCATCAGCTCCTGGGGGACCGAAACATACCTGTTCTGCTGTAAATATTTATTGAGTGGACCCAGTTCTGCCATTTCCATAACCAGCATCCAGGACTCGGCTTCACATATCCCGATCATGCGCACGATGTAAGGGTTATCGAGCTGCTGCATGACGTTCGCTTCTGCTAATAACTCATCTTTAAGAGCCGGGTCATTAGCCTCGTTCTTCAGAATCTTCACAGCCACTGTCTTCACAACTCTACATAAGAAATCATAATACATAAGAAACTTTTCAAAGTGGCTAAGTTCTAAGTTCCCTAATTCTAGGGAATTACCTTCCATAAAACATAATTGCTATGCTAGAAATGGTGTTATGGAGGTAGTTACAACCTTGTTCTCTCATTTTATAGACAAACAGTAACCCTGTATTAGTTACAGATAATGACGAGGTGCTGAAAAATATCCAACCAAGCAGAGCCTAAATATTACGGGATATGTAAATAATTTTCAAATAAACCTCACAAATTGCAACATGCATGGATTCCTGCAATATCTTCAGATTTGCCATCTCAGATTATCTGTCATGTGTGTGACTATAACATTCCTTTGATATATGTTAAAAGTGAACCTCCGGGTGCAGAATTAAAAAGCATACATTGTTAAAGCTCATAGTTTACAAAACACTTTTTAAAATGAGCATTGACAATTTTAAGCAAGCTTCAACAACTTTGCAAAAAATTGTTTTTCACTTTCTTATAAAAACATCTCACAGGTCATGTGGGACCTCCTGAAAATATTCTGATATAGTGGGACTTACATAAATGAATGGAAGTTAACTCTGTATGATTTGAAAAAAGTGCATTTCTCTTCCTGCATGTGTGCAGGAAGAACATCTCCTTTGTTGAACTCCGAAATGGGAGAGTAAAAACAGAACTGTCCAAAAAGATGGTAAAATAAGAGAACAATGGGGTAAGTCTAACATACATTCACAAAAACCCAGACCACTTCAGTGTAGAGTTTAACAAGTGTTTCCACACTGAACGCAAGCTGTAGCTCCTACACAAGCACCCCCAGGTGCCTCCCTCCCCCTCCTACAATCATGGAGCTACTTCTCTATGCTCTCTCTAGTCAGTGCATCATGTTACCTTTCCACATTTCTGACTACCATCCACCTGAAACTGGCTCTGTGTATGGCGTGAGGTAGGGGTCAAAATGAACAAGAGAAACCTCTCGATCCTTCCCAGTAGTAAAGGAAGAAAAAACACCCACAATCTCTTGCAGAAAAGAGAAGAGGAAGGAAACCTTCCAATTCACTTTGAGGCCAGCATTATACCTTGATGCCAAAACCGGAAAAAGAAACTTCCAAGAAAATCATTTACTGATCTCTCTCATGAACCTAAATGCAAATATTCTAACAGAAATATTAGTAAATTCAATTCAGTGATTTATGAAAAAAATGAATATCTAATTCAAGAACAAAGATGGGTTTATTCCAGGAAGGCGAGGTGGCTTTAACATCTGAAAATCAGTGTCCTTCACCACATAAACACAACAAAGGAGAAAAACCATAAGGTCATCTCAGCAGAAAAAACCAGTACTCAATAAGCTGTAATACACATCCATGATTAAAAACATCTCCTCTCCTCTCCCCAAACCCTCTAGTTGAAATTACATATCCATAGTTATTGTCTGTGTTAAAATATGTATTTAATTAAGCAAGGAATTTAAGTGTCACGAACTAGTTGAGGAAATTTACACCTTAATACAGAGTAATTTATATTCATTCCACAAATGACTGTGATATGCATGCACAGATTTTTGAACGAGCCTATCAATTACATGCACCCAGAAAAACAGGATTTGAAAGCAAGAGTTTCCGTGAATGCTTTGCCTACGTTCTTGACACTTGGGTAATGTAAATTTACCTACTCAAGATAAAACATCTATAAAATGTCATAATTCAAAATACTATCAAACAACTAAACCCAACTATATTCGTATCAGTAACGTATTAATTCAAACATACACACTCAGAGATAGGGTCTGTTTCAAAGCACTCTACAGTCTGGCACATTTACTGAACATTCCATGCAGGACACCTTCTAAAGAGCAAATGAGGTGCAGAGATTTCAGTGACACAGCAATTCTAACTATTGTATGGTATGTGTTGTGATCTGAAATTATAGGAAAAAGCAGATAAACAATTACACTAATGATGTCCATAATCAGGAATTTTCTGGGTAAGAGAAATGTGACATGATTTAAAAAATAAAACAAAATACCTGAAAATGCTGTGTTTCTGTCACTGAGTAATTGCATTTTAATTAAAAAATACATGTGTGTATGTGTGTGCATTAAAAGACCCAAATAATATATAGACACTACTGTTAGTTAAGAGTAGGGCTATCTGGGTGGTACAAACAGGATGTTCTCATTTTATTACGTTTTGCTTGTTTCTACTTTCGAATGCTCTGAAAGGCACGCTTCCTACGTGCAAACTAATATACGTACTTGGTGTATACAAAGCTAGTATACACAATGAATGCTTACATTGTAGCTGTACCAGAAACGGACAACCATACACCGTTAACAAAGAAGGATTCAGCCCTGCTGGGTTAGAGTTCGTGTTTGGGACTAAATGCACAGGAAGCGTGGAGTGTGGCGGTTTCTAGAACGTCAGCTCACGGGAGAACGCGCCGTGCAGCGGTGTGGCCACGACTTACTTTTTCATCTGGTAGTAGCCCTTCTTCACGGTCCCGAAGTTGCCAGAGCCCAGCTCATTGTCCTCCAGGGTCAGCAGCTTGCGGTCTAGGTAGACCTCCTTGGGCCTGATCTCCTCCGGGTCAGCGTAGGGGCTTTCGTACACTTCGGTGTCCATGGGCATGGCTTCTCTCTGGGCATCTGCAAGGCGGTCAAGAGACACCCGACCCGGGTGCTGGGTCCCTGCTGAAAATCCCCATATCTCCCGCTCCTGCCTCCTATCGGCACACCTCGCCTTTCCAGACCTTGATCACCTCTGACAGTTGCGATGCTGGTGAGCACTCAGGGCACAGTCTCTCCTGGTTTGTTAGGGGGCGGCAGCAAAAAGCCCCTCACCCCCATGGGACTCGACCCCGTTCTTGCACGGACGTGCACAGAAAAAGGGTCTTTCGTGCCAGAAGCCTCCCTAATGGATGGCTTTACACTGTCTGAAAACTCTGACCCTCCTTCTATCGAGGGGTGAAGTCTATGTCACTATCCGCCCCCAGTGGCTTTTGTCACTGTGTCAACCAATGGACTATACTGGAAATGACGTTGGCGAGTCAGGTGAGGTTATAAATGACCAGGCACCCTCCCTTCCCTGTTGGCTGGAAGACTGGTTCTTGAGCTTCAGACACCAGGTGCCTGGGTCCTGTCCATGCTGGGAGAAAGTATAAGCCAGCCCTCGAGGGGACACCGAGGGAGGGGCCCCATCAGCGTGAAGACTGAGATAAGGCCAGCCCTGTGCCCCGACCTCCCCACGGCCTCCCCACGGCCCAGCCTGGCCCAGGCCCCTGACCTGCAGGACGCAACTGAATGACTGCTGCACTAAGCTACTACATTCGGGGGCCGTTTTTGTAGCAATAAACAGACCGAGTGCACCAATACAAGTAGAACCTGGAGTCACGCCGAGAACCCAAGGAGGTCCGGCCGAGGCCCCGCTGCCGACAGCAAGTCTGGCCGAGGGCTACGGGCACTGCTGTGCCGCGAACGGCCGGGGATGTGACCGCGCATGGCTCACCTCTGTCCGTGGGCCAGGGCCCCCGGTCTGGCTCGTAAGGATTGAAGGTCACGGAGTTCTCAGGCCGGCTCCCTGTGGATGTGGAGGACTGAAACACAGAGGACAGCAGGTTACTTTCCTCCACGGCCGCACCGTGGAGCTGATCTGCACAATGACTTTTGTTTTCAAATAATCACATTACGACTTATGCGGAGAAGACAAAGGAAAGCGTCAGGGAGAGAGACAGAAACAAACACCATGGCTTACGTCATTCTTCGGGTCACTGCTTGGACCCCGTGGGGGCTACATGGAGCTCTGTCTCAAGGGGCTGCACGGTCTCAGAGGGGACCCAGTCAGAGGCCCTTCCAAACCCCATTTCTGCCTACACACGGCCCCCTGGGATTCATTTTCCTCCATCAATCCTTTCTGTTCAATTTAATGTCATATAAAGTTATGTAAGAAGAAACACAGTATCCACCAGCCACTTCCCCTACTCCCTGACTCCACAGGGTCTATGCAGTCCTGGTTTCTGCCTGAACTTGACCTTCCACGGAGATGTAGCTACGGGATAGGATGCCGGAGGGCAGCAACCTTCCTGGTGCTAGATCTGATTTACATTAATTTGCATGATGAATTAACGGGGTGGGGGAAGGATCTCCTCCTTACATCCCTATAACCTTCCCCTTTTGAAAATCTCTATCTTGAGTCTTCCTGGCCCGCCTTTGCCCCCTCCTTTTAACACAAGGGTATTGCTAGTACATTTGGTTTGTGGGGGAAAAAAAAAATCACTATTCAAATCTTTTTGTTTGTTTGTTTTTTGGTGTAGTTGACTAGGAGGGTCATCTAGCCGTTTACCTTAGCAGGGCCCAAACACTGGCCACGAAGACATGAGATACTGCCAGGGTTTGGAGAAATGTAAAGACACAGAGACATCAAGCTTCACTGTGCACGGTGACGTATCTCGCAGCACACACGGGGTCCTCCTCTGCCTGCCTGACGTCCCAGGCCCGGGAGCCAGAAGGACAATAGTGGAGTCACAAGGCACCACGGCCACAACCTGTCTCCAAAACCTGGACCTCCTTCTTCACGGCATCTGCCAAGCACCACCAAGCTGCTGCCCACAGCACAAAGGCCCAAGGGACCAGGCTACGGGACGCCGGCTCTCCCGTGTCAGCGGAGGGTGCTCGCTCCACGTTCTCCGCCTCTCTCGGCGTTCCCATCGCGTTCCTACCACACTCCACAGGAGGGGCTGGGACGTATCACGAGTAAAAACAGCGTAAGGCCCCTCACTGCGTCTGAACGTTGCCTTGTCCGCCGCCACTGGAGCTCCAAAAAAAAAAAAAAAATGTACCAAACACACACCAACGAGTGAATGAATGAATGAATGAATGGGAACAGTGTCTTAAAACTGGGAGATGGGAAGTGTAAGTCAGTGTGGTTTAGAAATGAAATACCCTAACGGAGGGAAATAGGCGTGGATAATCCCAAATGACGATCCACCACCTCTTTTAAAAACTGGCCTGTGATTACAGGGCGGTTGGATGTCCTGGGAGTCCACTTCTCATTTAGAAGATAATTGCCCTGTCTCGATAGAACTATCCTCGGAGAGACTGGGAATCCCCAAGGCCTCCCATCAACCCTCTGCTCAGCTGCAATCAAACTCCAAGGTGGAAATAGTATTCAATTAAAAAAAAAAAAGCCTCTTTTAGGTTCATATATACAATCATTTCAACATCTCTGATTTTCCCTGTAGGCAGGAAACTCTGAGATCCAAAGACACGACTGACTTCAAGACGCCAGGACCGCCTGTCACAGACAAGGAGAGACACCAGGACCCCTGCTCCTGGCCCTGAAACCTGCCCTCTGCCCACCGAGGACCGGCTATCCCGGGGCCACTACTGCTCCGGCCTGAGCGAATGCTCTCCCGAGCCCCAGGCCTTCACAGATCAAGCCAGAATGCAATGACCTGCCATCGGAAGCCTGTGGGGAAGACTTCTAAAGCAGAGGTGGGAGTGTACAAATGAGTGACAAGAGTGAGTGAGCGCTGGTGGTGCTGGACACACTGAGCCTAAAGCCCTGGAAAGAGCAGAGCAGACTCTGACGGGCAGTGTGGTGCTCACCCCCCGTCGGCCTTGGCGACGCATTAGGAAACGGGCTGGGGTCTCCCTCTGAAGGTCACACAGACCCCATGCCCTTAAGAGCCTTCCCAGCCTAGCCGGGGCCCCGCGAGTCCCTCAGTAACCACATCCGCTCCCTACCCAGGCCCCTGGGTTACCCCACTGGGAGAGAAGCTGGCACAACACTCGGGAGAATGTTCTTCGGGAGAAATGGGAGATTTTCTGGTGCGTCAGTTAACAGGGTGGTGGTGATGTCATGATGAAGGTAAAGGTACAAAACACAATTCCATCTTTCCTAAAGTGTTTGGTGGATGTGCCACTGAGTAGAACGACACCAAACACCCTCTGGGATCGAATGCTCAGCTGGAAAGAATTCGAAGACTTTGTAAAGAATGATGCTAAATTATAAATGTACTGATTAGCGTTAAAATTTAATGAAAAACACATCACTGGCCTATTCTGTCACCTGTCATTATTCTTTCTGCTTTATATTTGATGATTTATTCTACCCCAATCAATACCATCACCTTTTCCGCACAGAGCATAAGGTGTCAATGGAATGCGAGCAGGTGCATTTTTTCCTCCCATTTTTGCGGCTTTTCAAACCTGTGGGCCACCACTAGATGGCACTAGCGACCTTCGCGCTCTCCCTCCCAAAGAACAAGGGGTGATTGTTAAGTTTTGTAAATTGAGGTAAAAACAGGTCACTCCACAGTAATTAAAGATAAGACCAAATTAGGTCTTAAATTATGATCCCTGATCTCTTACTGGCCAGCCTTAACTGCAAACTGAAATGTGTTCGACAGCTCTCCGTTGGGTGCTTATTAAGTGGGGATGCAGAAGTGAACGAGGTACACATGTACTGTTCTCCTGGTGATCTGGGAGCATCATGCTGTGTCCTAACATCCATTTCTAGACCTTTGCTTTTAGGCTTTTGGACAGACCTTTCCCAATCAGGCAGAGCAGCAGTAAAGAGGACCACATAGGTGTCACAGCCGCAGTGACAGAGAGAGCCTGCAGGCTTCAGAACGCGGGCTGCCATTTTGGGCACGGCTCCGGTCTGCAAGAGCGGCTGTGGTCCCAAGGGGGAACAAGACCCCACAGCCCAGGGCAGACCCTCCCCGGCCAGGGCACGGAATGAGACCACGTCTGCTTCCGGTCCATGCAAACCAACAGCTGACGTCCAACATCAATCGTCCTGACCTAAGGAGCAGAGGGCGGCAGCGTGGCCCCTGACAATGACACGGCAACACGTTTTCTCCAGGGTCTGTCCCCGTGCCTCGCCGTTACTGCCTGACGGTGTGACTTCACAACTCTTCTCCTTCTTTTGCTCTTCCAGCTCAACTCTAGCCAACTGCGTATTTACATACAAGCCTTCAAATAATCCAATCATCAGTGCAGGTGTTGGAATACAGCAGGAGAAATGGGTCTGAATTTGAAATTCTGGAACACATTTCGACCACGGAGCTACAGGTGAATGCTGTGTCGCGTTTTAGGGAGCATGCCTCTGAAACAGGAGGTGGACGCTCCTATGAAGACGCTCTTACTCACATGAAGCAAAGGTTTCTGTACTTAAAGGAGCAAGACAGATGCTCCCGTTCTAGAAGTGGGAGGGACTTCATTTAAGGATGTGGGGAGGGGAGAGGGTGAATCCCACAGACACCTGTTAGTTAATTTCATTTATATTTTTAAGGACTAACATCGAAGGAAAACTTTAAAATAGACCCGCTCCTTAAGTTTTTATTATGGAGGGCAGGGAAGAGGGTGGATCATTATTTACATTGGTTACTTGACTTCACCTGTATTTTTAAGGACGAAAGTATTCCCAGTTTCTAAGGAAAAAATTTAAAATAGACCTGTCCTTAAGTTTTTATTAGGAAATCTCTAATATCTAATTAACAGTCCTCTTCAAGTCAAAACATAACTTTTCGGTGACTACCCACACGCTAGAATTAATTCAAGTTCTGACATGTCCTCTTTGGGCCTGAATTATTAAAAACAACTACGTATACTGATCAAATTAACAAACTCAAGAAAGTCATTTGCACCTTATCTAAACAGAGGAGATATCTGACATAATCCCTGTAAGTGCTTTCTCATGACTGTTTAATTAATAGAAAATTCCTCCTCTATTTGCAAAGATATAAACACCAGCTCTCCTAAAATATTTCTGATGAGCAATTAAAATACATTTAATCCATAACTTAAATCACACAATCCTTCTTTATTAATTTTTTTGGCATCTAGGAAAATTCAATGAATATTTCAAAGTTGTTATAAATTTAAATAGGCAACAGCCTTTTTTTTCCAGAAAAGTATTTTCACAGTATCAATCAGATTCACTACTTTCTAATATTCAATTCTCTTTTTAAAAATTGATTAAATTCGAGAGGTAAGAATTTACAAAGGCACAAGGGGGTTTACGGTAGAGTGTAAGTCTCCTTGACACCCCTATTTCGTGCTCTCGCGGTCACTACCGTTACCACTGTGTTTCAGTATTTCTTCCAGAATATTTGACATTCTATCAGCACATATCAGTTGTTTGTAATTAACACTGGAATTTGGAAATAATTCTAGATCTCAGCTGCCTCTCACGGTATGAATTTTAATTGTAACTAGTTTATTTCCCAATGACAGACTTTTAGTTTGTTTCCAGACCTTGTCAGTTACACAGTGCTGGAATAAACACTTTTCATGGACACATGGTTACACACAAATGCAAGAATAATACATACCTAGAAACGAAATTGCAGTTGAGAAGTTTACTTTGGATGGATGCTGTGAACTTGCCTTCTTCCGAGGCTGCATCATCTCACACTTCTCCAGCAAAGCGTGGGAGGACTTACTCACCACACCCTTGCTGCACATCCTGTTGCTTTTTACTTGGGTCCACTTCACAGGTGGACATAACAGCGCACCTAGTTTTCACTTGCATCTCTCTTATTATGGAATGGAGCAGCTCTTCCTATTTTTATGTTTTCCTACGTTTCTCCTATTTGTATCTGCTTTACTACAAACTACCTAATGACATCCTCTGCCATTTGCCTGTTAGTTAAAACTTTTACAGACTTAATAGAATTTCTTTATATATTAAAGATCTTAACCTTGCATGTGTAGCATCAGGACCAATAGTTATTCCCAGTTTGTTATTTCCTTTGATGATAGTTCTTTATTTTTAGGTAGTCTTACTGATATTTTAGGTAGTTTTACTGATATATTGATAGTGTAAGAAAGAGACATGCTCTCCTTTAATACAAAGATCTATTGCATCTTTTCTGTGTATTTCCTTAGTTACTGCAAGTGACGTGAGCCTGCTTCAGCCTGCCTGGGACAGCGACGGGGTGGTAGTGAGTCTTGTCTCCTCGCTAGGCTGGGTTACTGTTTCCTGGCTTTTTGATGTGTCCACGTGGTTAGTCTGAGCTCTAGTCCTCCATGATCGAATCAAATTGTCATTTTGCTACTGCCATGGAGGGATTCTGCAGATATAACTAAAATCCCTAATTAGCTGATTTAAATTAGGGAGATTACGCTGGGTGGGCCTGGCTTAATCAGTTGAGAGTCCTCTGGGGAGAGCTGCAGCTTTCCTGAGAGAGAAACAGAGAAAGGTGGAGGGCGTATTGACCCCTGGCTGTGGACGACAACTTCAACCATGCCCGAGGGGTTCCACCCTGCTCCTGATCTACCCTTCCTGACGGTCTGCCCTACAGGTATGGGATTTGCTTAGTCAGCCCCTATCATTCTGTAAGGCAAGTCCTTGTGATAAACCCGTATATGTGTGTGGGGGTGCATGCATGTTAAGATGTGTGTGTATATAAATGTGTATGTGTGGCATATATGTACCTAGATACGTGATTGTGTGTATCTGTTTTACACACAAATCTCTAAGTGGTCATGCTCCCGTGAAGGGTCCCTGAATGCTGCACTCAGAGCCACAGAGCTAAGACACGCATGGCATGTGGTCCGTGCACAGTGTGACCGCCCATCTCTGGGACCGCACCTGGATAGGGGGCTGTGTGTCGGCACATCATAAAGGGAATAATGAATAGACAAGTGGTGGCAACCGGTGGTGTGACCCACGTCCACAGGGCTACTTCCACAGCTGCCACGCAGGCCCTGAACATGGAGGGGCCACGGAAGCCAGTGAAGTAAGGGGTTCCAGGCACTGTGGAGGCCACGTGTCCTGCCCTGAGCTGTTCTACGAAGCACTGTCGATGCAACATTCGATTAAACACTCTTGCATCTTGTGTTTGACCGCCAGACCGTGGTACCGAAGTCACTAATTTGAACTAAATTTATAATTACAGCCTCGAAAAGATGATTCTTGATTAAAATGCACCCTGAATCAGAAGGCTACTTCCTGCCTGTTAGATGCCATCCGGGCGGCCACGCGGAGCCCTCTCCCAAGAGAAGGGGCGCAAGCCGACAGGGGTCCTGGGCCACATGGGCCGGAAGGGGGCAGCCGGAGGGTTTTACCTTGGAGCATGGCAGATGTTTACCTCTTCTGGTCTACAGCCTCAATCACCTACTGGGCCTGGTGGCTTCAAGCAAACACCAAGGGTGGGACAAAGGGGCACCGGACACAGAGAATGCGTCACCTTGACAACCTGGTCCCCGATTCCTAACACGCCCACCCTGGCGCGGGCGGCCCTGACTGCAGTTCCCCCAAAGCACTGCCACATTCTAGCTGAGGTTCCACGAGCTGGTCCACACTGCCTGGCCACGTGACATTCAGACAGACAGCCGCTCCGTTCGTCAGACAACTTGCCCCTCGACCATCACATTCAACTCTCTTCTCTGATCTATCAACAACAAGACTGGGAGCACCCACAGTATGACTGCCCACCTGGAAAATTCTTCCTAAATAAAATCTTGGGGATCTTATGCTTTTTCTTTCTGTTGTTCCTAGCAAGTACTTTCGGCAACTTGCTTCATCAGTTGATGCCAAACTGTATGATTGAAATGTTGGAAAAAAATACTAATTGGTAAGAAAATGGAAAGAATTATTAACAAAAGAATCCACTTTCTACCACCAATGGAGAAAGTACAAAGGAAAAAATAGTAACCCATACATATTATATATATACATATATATACGTGTATACATATATACATATATACACGTATATATATACAGGTATACATACATATATATATATATATATATATATATATATATATGGAGATGATTCATTATAAATCATTAAAAAAACTTCGCTTTTTCCCTCACAATTCAATCACACAGCCAAATACAGAAACGAATCCCAGGTCAACCTGAACTGCCTCGTAAAGAAACAGGGCGCTTCTAATCCTCCAATTCCATGCTTGTCTTTTTACTTGTTATAGTCAAGTTCCGTGTTGGAAATCTACAGCCTCGATGCAGGTGTCATGGCCCTTGGCATCCACGCAATAAACAGCCTGAGACGCTCCCTGTGCAGCCCCCACAAAACCCTGGCACCCTTTCCAACAGCACGTACTTTATATAATCGACCCCCTGGCTCTGCAACTTGTGATTTTGACAACAGATCACTTGGCTTGCTCGGAGAAGGTTCTCCGACACGAGGCTCCCACCTCCCGCGCCGACCCTGGGACGTTCAAGCGCACACTGAGCAGGGAGAGTACGCTGGCGGGGGCGGACCGGGTGGCAGGGACCAGGACCCACACGGAAAGCGCGGCGAGCACTGGGCACAGGCTGCCCACCTGGGGCCACACACGGCAGGCGCGAGAGCACAGCGGCTGGACGGGGCGGGGAGCGCGCACGGAGGGCAGCCGGGGCCGGAGCGCGGGCACCGCGTGCGGGTCAGTCCTACCACATAGGCAGGGGGACAGCAAGCGGGGGACGCATTAGCACCTTTCTGTGGCCCGGCTTTGGGAAGGAGTATGATTTGATTCTGGAGATTATTCCACCCGCTGACCACATCTAGAAACCATAACGGCAAAGAAGGAAGAGTCAGTATCTCAGAAAGCAAACACATGACATGCTATTTCATTTTGTGATATCACTTTGTGATTAACTGCCAACCCCCTCCACACTCTGCTGCAGAGATTTGCTGCCGGCCACACTTGGTCATTAGGGATGCTTCAGGATAAGCCTGCCACCTGAGCAGAAGGATCTGGAAAAATACTTTGGTTAATATTTTCCATGGAAAGCTATAGAATTAGGGCTGTCACATTAAGTAGCCCCCGTCTCATACAGGTTACTAAATCACAAACACGACAAATCATTCTAAAGAAACTAGAAGTAAGTGTGACTGTGCCCAATTTTGTTACTTCTCTGGGGGGCTGGTTCCATGGTTTGTGGAAATTCACTGATTTGGACACGTAGGGCATGTGTGTTTTTTTCTGTATGCACTGAGATAGTCAATAAAAAGATTTTCCAAAATATCTAACTTCTTGAAGCGACTGGGTGATACACGGCTGCATCTAGGGCTTCATATTCTTGTAACAGTTCTTAGCCCTCAGCCCTCACCCATGTGGGAGGGAGATCAATCTGTCTCATGGAGCATCTACCGTGACGTATGGTAGATGGAGCATGGAGCATCTGGATGTGCCAGGCCCAGGAGCCACATGAAGGGTAAAATAAAATGACGATTCCATACAGGGGCTCTATTTTAGACGTTGATGCAGAAGTTCACTGGTATTTTAGCAAATTCCAATTCTGCCCCCCCCCCGCCCCCGCATCTGGTGACAGGTGCTGCCCCCGGAGAGGTTCCCTGCTTCAATGTGGGTGCGGCTTGTGAGCGGTCAACCATCCTTATTGTGGGCAGAATGGACCTTCCGATTTCTGCTGATTCTGTTCTTTAAGGGTTAATAGGCAAATAGGGAGACGTGGAGCACACAGCTCATGATAGGGGGATTTTTATACTTTACAGATGGCATTAAAAAAATTTTGACACCAAAGGTCCACATCGAGGTCCCCAAAAAAGAGCAGGACCCAACTCCTCCTCTGAGTATAAATCTGTGTGTCGGCTTGGGGTGGGGGGGAGGGGGGCGTGTGTTGGGCAAACCCCCACGGAGACAGGGGGGCAGGTCACATTCTCACCTCCCATTGAGGCGGAGAGAGAGGTGCGTTCTGGCCTTCTCTAGGGCTTCTCTCATCTGCTGCTGCTGGGCATCCCACCCCCAACCAAGCCTCCTCCGCTAAGCTACCGTCAAACCCACTCTCCAGAAAGGTCAATGCCTCTGTTAATGATGATCTAACCAAAAGAGCCAGGCGGACATGCTCAGTGGGACATCACGCACAGCCGACTCACTCCAGGGGCCATGTGCACGGTCTCCTGGATCCTGCACATCATTTCCCAAAGCCACCAGGAGGCGTATTTCTGATTTAACACCGGGTGTCCCTGTCTAACCTATGAAGAAATGAACTCAGCTGGCCTGGAACTGAAAGTAGGCTGATTCTAGCTGACGCTCCCCGGCCCCAGGTCATCAAGGGCGGCAGGAACAACAATCATGGCTATGCTGTGCGCTAACCCATGGTTTCCTGGCTCTAGGATGCAGCTGCTCCACCGCCCGCCCAGCCCTCGTAACTTACCGCAGGATGGCCCCCTGGGAGGGGCGCGCGGGCTCCAAAGTTGATGTTTCCTGGGTGGAAAGAGCATGGACCGTCATGGCTAAATCCCCGACACCCAGCAGCCCCCTCCCCGGGTGCAGATCACTCAGCTGGACCGTTAGCCTGCCAGAGAAGCAGTTTCTCCTTCTCCTCCACTCAGCGTCCTCACCCGGGCAATTAGAACTAACCCGCTTTCTCCAGTTAAAGCTACCAGCTACAGTGTGATTAACTGGAATGACCCGACATCATCTTTCATCAACCAGTAAAAACAAGCCCTCATCCCACCCGGATCTGGGACAGGCCGACTGTGAAGCCAGGCTGATTACTGTCACGATCCCAGAGACAGAGGCTCCAAGGTCAGGAACTCACCTGTCTGCCCGCCAATCTTCTGGCATGGAACTGTAAGAACTCTTAATAGCCCATCTGGTTTGTAAGAGTAATGCTCCACTAGCTGAAAGGGAAGAAGGAAAGAGCCATAAACATCGGAGGCAGGAAATAGGGAAATCCTGGAGCAGCCCACTCCCCCTGCACACCTTAAACGTGACTCGAGGACACCCCTGCACAACAAAACGTGGTTCCTCGGGAGGTCATTCTGGTCCCTCCTCATGCCTCTCCCACCCCACACTCACATCCTGGACAGGAGTCCACTCACCAGCTCCCCTCTGGACTTTGCCCCACCCTCCCTACACCCCTCCATCCACCCACCCCTCCATCCACCCACCCCTCCATCCACCCACCCCTCCATCCACCCACCCCTCCATCCACCCACCCCTCCATCCA